>NC_041393.1:615459709-615474000 GCF_002162155.2 Triticum dicoccoides | reverse complement strand
CATCATATCCATTCCAAAACCACCTCCTCTCCTCTCCATCATCTCCATTCCAAAACAACCGTCTCGCCTCTCCCTCTTTTGATCTTCTCTCCATTGCAAAACCACCTCCTCTCCTCTCCATCATCTCCATTCCAAAACCACCTCCTCTCCTCTCCCTCTTCTCTATTACAAGACCACCGTCTCTCCTCCCATCTTCCAAAGCTAGCACCGGACCACTCAGAACGACATCTATGGAAAGGATGCAGCAACAAATCAGGTAGATTGCCGGCGGCGACCAGGCAAAGTTATCCAGGTTGAAGGAGATCCTTAGTTGGTTTGAAAATGAGTGGGAGATTTCGAGGACGGTGCGGGCCATGTGGCAATGTATGAGAAAGAGCGAGACGGCGGCGATGAGGGCGGCGATGTACATGTACTCCTCGGCGGCAGTGACGCCGCAGTCCTCCGAGTTCATCGAGTATCTCCTATGGGCGATGGAGCAGATAGATTCGCCGAGGCGACAGTCAGGCGGAGGTGGTGGGCGTACAGGTCGAAGGTCGAGCACCCAGAGGATAACGAATCGATCGAGTATGGTGTGTCATTCATGAGGGTGCAGAGCCAGCCGGAGCCACAGGAGTATTCGTTCTCCCACCGCAAGAGGAGGCCGGATGGCGCGACGTCGCTTCCCCAACGTTCTCCACGGTTCCCTCGACGCTCGCCTTGTTTCAATGGCGGCGGTAGGGTTTAAGGTAAGCTTCGCACTAACCTAATCTTCCACCTGGTCATGCTTACAATTAGTGTGACATCTAATGAAAATCATGTTTACAATCAGTCTCCGAGTACTACGCCAATCACCCTAAAATAGCTCTGGGCCTTTGGGTCAAAGTTGTGACACAATGTACAAATAAAGAAAAATAGATTGGTGCTTCTTTCAGAAAAGAGTACTCCCTAGAAAACTGCCAATATAAGCTACTAGTATTTGGTTAAAGGATTTGCTACCGAGAAAGATCCATCCACATAGAGCGCCACACATCCCACTGGTTGTGGTGGATGCCAATGCGTGCATGCAACATGGTTGGTGTCGGTAATTTTTACTTGGCACACCTGACACTCTGCATATATGCCGGTTCCATATGTACATTTGTGCAGTTCCACCAAAATGCAGCTGAATAACCCTGTTTGCACAGATAATGAAAAAGCGTGATTACATTATAGTGGCACTAGTTGATGAAACACAAAAAATAAATAGAAGAAAATATTGTGATAGTATCATAGTATGCCATGCTGCGAGGGCGAGCGGGGCCCTGCGACACCTCATACGGTACGCATCATACTGGACATCGTCCCAAGTCTCCCAGATACACCTTCTGCCAGTGATGAACATCAGTGTACAACAGTAGTACAAGGAGGCGCCTTGAGACATTCAAATCTCTATTTTTGTACATATCAACTAAAATTAAGCATCCCAGTTTGCAGAAACACTTAAACATTAGCAATGGGACTAGTTGATGAAACATACTTTAACAAAGAGAAGCACTTTCTTTATCTACATTGGAAATGAAATGATAGAGATGAAACTCGCTCTATTTTAACTGTATTATTACTTCATTTTATCAGTGACACTAGGGTCGAGCAGGTGGCAAACGAGGTGTACCATGCATCGCAAGGATGGAGGCCGGGGGTGCTTAGACTGGGATGCTGAAGCTGGCTCTTTCAGTCACCAACATGGATGATTCAATTCATGGGACCTTTTGGTGCAGTTCACCTAAAATAAAGCAATGTCCCGTGAGCTAGCAACTTCTTCTTCAATTCTTTTTTATAAAAGGGCTCCAGCCCCGGTTCCATTTCCATCAGAAAACGAAACCCACAGAGCTTCTTCTTCATTAGTTGCAATAAAATTGAGCAACATCAAGGTTGGTTGTGAAGCTCCTGGAATGCTCGACTATAATTTGGATATCATTTGTGCAATTCAACTAAGATCGAGCGTGAAATGTATATCTCTGTTTGCACAAAAAAGGTGGAAAGGAGGGTGACTAACAAGTGATGAAACATGCATCAAATGAAAAGAAGCATGTTCCTTATCTGAATGGCAATCCTACAAGGATAGTAGCAATTTCTAAAGCAGTGGCATTGCTAGATATTAGTGTGGGCATTAGGATTAACTATGACAACCATTAAATACGACATTACTTTGGGCACGGAAGAGTAGGCGGACCAGGACAGTTGCATTTCTAACGAAAAGAACCAACTTATGTTAATGGGAAATTTTAGCAGGACATGTAAAGAAGTGCCATTGATTCATATTACTGGAGGCATTACACTGAAAACAACATTGGTTTAACGTGTGCTTACTTTTAACAGTGCAACTGCTACATTTTACCAGTGTCATTACATAAGAGTGGCTCGGGGCAACAAACATCAGAACAGGATATCTGGGTTGGTCCCATTTTTGTTCGGTATAGCCACCTTATACTGTGTGAGGCTAGCAAATCTAGTGCTGGACTTACTCTGTTGACTTGTTCCCCAGTCCCCACTTTCTTTCCTTTTTCAACCAATAGATCGGGTTTATATTGAGTTTGTACTGCGTTTCCCTTTATTTCCCTATTAGACGTAGAGACCAGTTGGATAGCTAGTCTCTGCTACTTTTCGCCCCCATTATTTCCTCTTTCGAGCAAGTCCTAGATTCAGGTAACAAATCCTCCCCACCCCCACCGCCTTTCTTCCTTGTTTGAACCAAGTAGTACTAGATTCGAGTGCATGAACTAGTTTTACCTCTTAAACGTAAAACAATTAGGTGGTTTTCGAACAGCCGATCGATCCTATCTACGAGGGGGCCTGAGAAATAGTAAAAGTTACAAATGCAGCGACGTTAGGAGCTCGGGAAGTAGAGCAAGGCCGGTTTCGAAGGAAGTTATACCTGATGGTCACCGGGATGTCGCTAGGTGGGCGGCGGGAGGCCGGATCTTCCCACACTACGGCAGCGAGGAAGAAGAGGTCGGAGGCCCTCCCTCGCCAGCGGTGCTTGGGAGAGAACGGCAAGGCAGGCTGATCGGGACGTGCCCAGCAGTGGGTAAGAGCTGTCGCCGAGGACGACCGCGTGAATGTTGCACCTTCTCACCTTCCCCGGCGGAGAGGATCCGGCTGGATATGTGACCAGCGGTCAGCAGAGAGAGAGAGAGAGAGAGAAAGAGAGAGAGTGGCCACCGCTGTCGTGTTTAGATCTGGAGAGGCCAAGACGGTGTGAAGAGAGCAACACTAGAAAGCAAGCACGGAGGCTCCTGCCTATATAGTGGAGTAGTACTTAGTTTTCTTTTGTCTACCGGAGCCGGCTTGACCTCGTCAATGACTGTCGAGAAGTCTTCATGCACGTGGCCCGGAGGCGCAGTTGTTGTCATTTTGATCTGAAGCGCCGGATTATAACATATAACACGAAAAAATGCCACTTGACAAGAAATCATAACCTCACTGCCCAAAGGAGACAACATGAATCCCGACGGACAAACTAGGCGAGGAACAAAGATCAAATTAAAGATAAACTCGTAGAAAAGGGGTCCGTTGATAGATGTCTAATTAACATAGCCGTCTTGCCTAGATGGCAGCCGATTAGTCACTGTTCGTGCATGTGCCCCCAATGACTAGCCCAACTCAGTTGTCGCTGTTTAACCCTCGCAATGATCCGAAGCACATGACACATAATTTTGCAAGATGACAAGAAACCTTTTTTTAGATTTCTCACCACAACTACATCCATGTACAACACAGCCTGCACGATATGTAGACGATAGCCAATCCAGGTGTGTGTGCTGGAGTCTGGTCACATGCATGGACGAACTGATCTTCCGTGTCTTGCAGGGATCGTCCAGGCACCAACGTAGTACAACACTTCACTAGTACTATCGCTCGTCTCCCTCTTCTATTAAGTCACCTGACTTGCGGGGCCGGGGAGTGTGCCTATGGTCGGTTCTCAATTGCCGTCCCACATGTGTGTGCGAACGCAATATGACGCGCGTTCCATTTGGAGAGCAGCATGCCAGACCGACCGACCATCTGGGGTGCGACGCGAACGCGACGTGTGTGCTGTATACTCCATACATGTGCACCGCTATTTTCTAGATGCTTTGCTCCATGGTGCGGGCGCAATCCATGGATAAAAATTAGTATACTGTATACTATTTAAAAGTCGAGGGCGGGGCTTTTCCTGCCCGGTAGGCGGCGGGACAGTTCCGCCTAGTCGGTTCAATAGAGACGCGAGAAGACGAGGGAGTAGGCTGCTGCAAATGTAGGGCTGTGTGATTTGACAGCGAGTTACTGCTGGACAGGTGGGGCCCTGTGATTTGACTTGCCATTATCATTTTAACTGCCGCGCTACGACCGACATGAGTCTCCCGATTCCTGACCACCTCCATACAGGTGCCTCTCCCAATGCTCCACCATGTAGTAGTAGAGGCTGGCTCTTGCATGAGAGCCCACTTCTCCACTTTTTCCTTGCCTCTCTTTCCTCCACATATGCAAAAATGCCAAGTAAAGCGCACTATTGTACTTACTTGCTCCTACAGGTGGTTAAGCTTGCCACATAGGCATAAAGTCTGATGTGGCAAGTTAATCAAGAAGAGAGAGACTAGTTTGGTGACCCAAGGAAGAAACGGTGCTAAGCGCGTGTACCTAGGTGAAAAGACAATTTTAAGTCTATATCTAATTAAATGAAGCAAACTTAGCAACACCATTTCATTGGAAGAGGTCACTCTTTGGCAAATGCAATAAATACTAGTACTCCCTGTGTCCCATTATATAAGAACGTTTTTGACACTACACTAGGTAGTGGCAAAAACGTTCTTATATTATGGGACGGAGGGAGTACGAAGAAAGAGATAGAGAGGAGTAAAAAAATACACTTATAGTCAACCTTGTTGTAGTATGAGTGACTAAGTGATGACTATATATGACATGCCAACATCAGATAGCCTAACGCACTGTGTTAAATCTCCAAGGGCGCGACCATGCGAGCGACGCGACGGTCGTGGTAGGCGCGACCATGATACGGGCTGCTGGCAGCCCTTGGATCTGAGATCAAACGGTCGCATGCTAAGTTGCTGAAATTTTTAAGAATAACCCTCCAGGATAGGATATTCACCCATAGGTCTAGAATCACGCCATGCAACCTTTGGATCTCAGATCCAAGGGCTCTCGGAAGCCCGTATCATGGGAGAATGGAAAGCCACTACCCTACCGTTCTCACGCTGGCAGTTCGCTCCTACTCTTTCCCGCACATCCTTGAATACTACGGCGGTTCGCTCCTAGTCGTCCCGTCCATTCACATTACGACAGTTCCACTAATCGTAACCCTCCTCCCAAATCCATGGCATCCCAAATCTCCCCGATCAGCTGTGAGTACAAGGTTAGAACCATCACCGGCGATGAGTTCGATGTCATCTACACCCGTACTTCCACGATGGTGAAAGGATGCCTTTCTCGCTTCAGACGCATGTTCGAAAACTCACATGATGACTGGGTCGCTGGCTAGATGTTGAGTACACCATAGTCGTCGGACGAGAGAAGGATCTAAAGGACAAAGAGAGGAAGAAGCCCGCCGTGATCCAGGTTTGCGTACATAACGTTTGCTTGGTCTACCACATATGCCATGCCGACTTTGAGTGCCAGGATTTTAAGAACTTCCTCGAGGACAAAACAGGCAAATTCGTTACTGTAGACTTTAAGAACGACAAAGAAGTCCTGCGTCGGATAGGCCTCGTTGTAGGCAACCCCTTCGACCTCCAGAAGAATCGGCTGGTGCCCTCTCGTCAGCCCTCAATGCTGACCCTGGCAGGAGCCATGGTTCATCCTTCGTATCGCAAACTGGAGAAACCTCATTACACGTTTCATCGTCATGCATGGCAGCGGAATGTACAAGATATAGACCACATCCACTATGCTGCAATGGATGGCTACCTTTGTTTCAATATCTACAAGGGTTGGATGAAGAGCAACAACCAAGTTGGCGGTTCAAGCAAAGAAGTATCGGCCAAGAGGAAGAGGGACAAGGACGAAGTCGAGGACATGGACGAGGACTCCGAGTAAGGTGGCAGTGTCGTTGCTCATGGCGGTTCTAAACTTCTAATGCAGTGTCTACCAGATTAGTTGCATTGTTTAATTTCAGGTGTGCTTAGTTTAATTTGAGGGGTGTGTTGTGCTGAGCCCCCAGCAGAACTATGTTATGTTTCTTCTCGTTACTTTAACTCTTCAGTATGTACATACTAGTACTAGTATTTCTTTAATAGAATTTAGCACCCCAATTAAGCACGTACTAGCTTTTTTAATAGTACTATATGCATAATTTGGCGACGAGCGCTCTCTATATGTACCACCTTTTTTTAAAATTTCAATTTTTGCTCCATGGCGCAATCCATCGATAGTGGAGTACTACTGTACAAAAGTATACATTTTTTAAAAGGCTAGCGTACTGTTTATCACACACACACACACATATATATATATAGCCAGTTAAATTCTCAACCTAGAACGACGTGCATGCCATGTAGTAAACCGATCCAGAGGAAGTATAGTAAAAATGAGGTGACCCAGCGATCGGCGGGGGAGCATGGCCTGTCATGCGGTCCCACGTGTCATGATGTACCAAGGAGATGCGCGTGTCCCTCTTGAGGCAGAAGCAATACTAGTACGTGGTTTCAGATGATGTCAAACCGAAGTGTGAAATAATGGTTGCTTCGTCCGTCTGGGAAGGTGCGGCATTGTGATTTGACGTCTCATTGCTCATTACTAACACTGGGCCGGTACGAGTGGGGTGCTCCCCCCTGCTGTTCTGCACTGTTATTTGGTGCTTGACACATCGACCCGGTTGCACATGAGATGACCCCCACATCCTTTGTCAAAATAAACAACACCCTGATCAATGCATTTCACTCTTCCGTGCAACGGACAGGCAGCTTACTTGCTCCTACAGGTGCTTAAGCTTGCCACATAGGCATAAAGTCTGATGTGGCAAGTTAATCAAGAAGAGAGAGACTAGTTTGGTGACCCAAGGAAGAAATGGTGCTAAGCGTGTGTACCTAGGTGAAAAGACAATTTTGAGTCTATAGCTAATTAAATGAAGCAAACTTAGCAACACCATTTCATTGGAAGAGGTCACTCCTTGGCAAATCTAATAAATACTAGTATTCCCTGTGTCCCATAATATAAGAACGTTTTTGGCACTACACTAGTGTCAAAAACGTTCTTATATTATGGGACGGAGGGAGTACGAAGAAAGGGATAGAGAGGAGTAAAAAAAATACTCTTATAGCTAACCTTATAGCCAACCTTGTTGTAGTATGAGTGACTAAGTGATGACTATGTATGACATGCCAACATCAGATAGCCTAACGCACCGTGTTAAATCTCCAAGGGCGCGACCATGATACGGCCTGCTGGAAGCCCTTGGATCTGAGATCAAACGGTCGGATGCTAAGTTGCTAAAAATTTGCAGAATAACCCTCTAGGATAGGATATTCACCGATTGGTCTAGAATCACGCCATGCAACCGTTCGATCTCCGATCCAAGGGCTCTCGGAAGCCCGTATCATGGGAGAATGGAAAGCCACTACCCTTCCGTTCGCACGCTGGCAGTTCGCTCCTACTCGTCCCCGCACGTCCTTTAATACTACGGCGGTTTGCTCCTAGTCGTCCCATCCATTCACATTACGGCAGTTCCACTAATCCTAACCCTCCTCCCAAATCCATGGTGTCACAAATCTCCCCGATCGGCGGTGAGTACAATGTTAGAATCATCACCGGCGATGAGTTCGACGTCATCTACACCCGTTCTTCCGCGACGGTGAAAGGATGGCTTTCTCGCTTCAGACGCATGTTCGAAGACTCACATGATGAGTGGGTCGCCGGGCTAGATGTTGAGTACACTACAGTCGTGGGACGAGAGAAGCATCTAAAGGACAAAGAGAGGAAGAAGCCCGCCGTGATCCAAGTTTGCGTGCATGACTTATGCTTGGTCTACCACATATGCCATGCCGACGTTGAGTGCTAGGATTTTAAGGACTTCCTCGAGAGCAACCTAGTCAAATTCGTTACTGTAGACTTTGGTAACGACAAAGAAGTCCTGCATCGGATAGGCCTCATTGTAGGCAACACCTTCGACCTCCAAAAGAATCGGCTGGTGTCCTCTCGTCAGCCTTTAATGCTGACCCTGGCAGGAGCCATGGTTCATCCTTCGTATGGTAAACTAGAGAAACCTCCATACACGTTTCATCGTCAAGCATGGCAGAGGAATGTACTAGATATAGACCACATCCAGTATGCTGCAATGGATGGCTACCTTTGTTTCAAGGGTTGGATGAAGAGCAACAGCCAAGTTGGCGGTTCAAGCAAAGAAGTATCGGCCAAGAGGAAGAGGGACAAGGACGAAGTCGAGGACGTGGACGAGGACTCCGAGTAAGGTGGCAGTGTCATTGCTCATGGTGGTTCTAATGCAGTGTCTACCGGAATAGTTGCAAAGTTTAATTTCAGGTGTGCTTAATTTAATTTGAGGGGTGTGTTGTGCTGAGCCCCCAGCAGAACTATGTTATGTTTCTTCTTATTAGTTTAACTCATCAGTAAGTACTTACTAGTATTTCTTACATTTCATCTTTTAGTTGGTATAGTACTACCACTCGTTTATTCATATTATATACGTACAATTTATATGGCCAACATCATATAGCCAGCAGTTTAGTTGTCAAAGAATTTCAGGGTGCTTAGTTTTGTCAAAGAATTCCAGGGTGCTTAGTTTTATTTGAGGGGTGGGTTGTGCTGGACACCATTATTGTGACTAGCCTTTTTAATAGTACTATATGCATAATTTGGTGATGAGCGCTCTCTATATGTACCACCTTTTTTTTAATTTCATGTTTTGCTCCATGGCGCAATCCATCGATACTAATGCTGTACAAAAGTATACATTTTTTGAAAGGCTAGAGGGCGGGGCAGTCTAGCTTGGTCAGTTTCATGAGAGGCGAGGGCCTTTGTGATTTAACGGCTCATTACTATTGGAAGGTGGGGCCTTATGATTTGACTGCTCATATAAATGCGCCGACGACCTGATCGAGGAGGAGCAAAGAACCGTGCGGTATACTCAAGTTTCCCACTAGAGTAGTACTGCGACGGAGGATCACGAAACACGGCAGCCCAGTGCCATATGGTGATAAAAAATGATCTAATTTTCTAGTCATCTCATTGTTAGCATTGTTCTATTCATTCCCTCAAAAAACAAAAACCATTGTTCTATTCATGCCTCGCAGAGAACGTGACACGTGCGGCGAAACACCCAAAGCAAAAGATGAAACACAACAGCAAAAAGAAAAAGGTAGATTATCACCCCAAATGATCTAATTCGCCGCAGATTCGTAACTTCTTCTTCATCGCCTCCACGACCTCCATCTCCTTGCGCGTCTCCTCCGCCATCTTCTTCATTCTGTCCATGACGCGGGATTTCTCGACACGAGCCTTCATCATCTGTTCCACAGCCCCATTACGTACCTTGACAGCAGCCGGGTGCTCGATGCGGAGCTTCGCCAACTCCTCCTTCTGTTCCATGACGAGGGCCTGCAGCATCTTCATCGAGGAACTACTATTCTCATGCAGCTTCTTCCAGCCGGCGTTCTTCTCCTTCAACAGGTCGATCTCGTGGTAGAGCTTCGCCTTGTCCTCCTAAAGTCGCAGGATTTCGCCGGTCTCCTTCTTCTCCGAGGCAATAATCTTCTTCAGCAACATCACCAAGCCGGCGGTCAACTCCCCCTGCTGATTGAGCTCAGCGGGCATGTCATCGAGGCTCTCCGTCAGCAGCTCCATCAAGCCTTGGATGCACTCCTTCTGCTTATTGAGGTTCTTCTTGAGCTGATCGGGCATGCCGTCGCGGGATAACGACTCCAGCTCCGCCGGCTCGTCATGTTCGCCTCCGCGGCTAGGGCGCTCCTGGGAGCCATCGCCTGCCCGTGAGAGATCTTTCGAGGTCTCTGCGTGGCGGCGAGCCCTCTTTTTTTTCCGCAGCCTTGGTTGCCGCTCCCTTGTTATGAGTAGTTCTCGACCTAGAGCTCTGCTCACCGGTCATGGCAACGACGGACGAAGAAGAAGCACTTATGAGGAGGAAAGGTAGAGTAATTTTTGGTTAGGTAGTTCCCCTTTTTATAACCTAAGTACTAGCACTAGTAGTACTAATACCTGCATAGTGGGAACACATTCAGGTTTGGTATGTACTAGTAGGTGTAAGCAGGCTTTCGAATGTCATGGGAACAAGGTAAAGTTTAATTGATGGTTTTGGTTTCGAGGGCCGAAACGGCCCCCGATGAGTTTAGCGGAACATAAATTTCAAGTACTACACTGCTCAAATGCGTAAATATTATGTTACTGTCAAAAATTGGCACAAAATACGAAGGAGACCAATGGAAGTACTACTAGCAACCCACGATTTAACTACTCGCATGCGCGCAGTGGAGTAATAATGTCTTTCTTCCGCCCTAACGTCCACTCAATTTGCATGCGCTGTATTAATTGACCATCAATGAAGTGAACGACTTTACACGCGTCAAATTATCACATGGGGTGGATCTTGGTACAAAATTGCGTCCGCCCGTGTACCCACGTGTGTGTGCGAGGGAATGAGTGTGTGTGTGGCGTGCGTGCACATCTTCGCTTCGTGCATGTACCGCCAGTATGGCTCAGGGAGGACGAGTACATTCTTCTGGAACCAGCAGCACGTCACTGTGATCAATCCACGCAAGGAGGTCGCGACAACGCCTCCACATGTGCCACGTGGCTTCATGAACTGTAAGACAGACACTGTGTAGCATGCCATTGGTATTCTAATTTACGTGTTCTGCACATACTCGAAGTACTAGTAATTTACACGTGCATTGCACACATCAGATTTTGCAACCAAGTTATGAATAAATACCACACTATAACATGTAAGCTCTTAGTCATATATGCGTGATGTAGCCCTTCGTTTAATTCTTATAGTTCATCTCATTAAAAATCAAATTAGTTTTTATAAAAAAGCTAATAACGCGTGAATAGGAAAAACATGGGATTATAGTGGAATGTCGTATTGAATCCTACAGGATTGTACGAGTGTTTGATTGTGCATAGAAAAAACGCAGAATTCTTTCAAAGAGGTTTGAGTGGATGGGATGTTTCCTATGAAATCTAGTGCAAATGAATCATATGGAAAAATTCCTATGGTTTACAATCCTACGAATCAAACAACCAAGATAGGAAAAATTCCTAATGATTAGAATCCTCCAAAATTCCTTTGAGAATCCTTTGAATCAAAGAAGCCCTTAATCTATTTTATGATTCATGGAATTGTGCGTTGTAAAGCATAAAGTGAAAACAAATAATGGCAATTCAACTAGAAAAAAAGTTTGGGCAGTTATGATACGGAAGATTCTAGAACAAAAGAGAACCACTGTTGTTTTGAGGTTTGTACATTATGCTTAAGTTCAACCATGGAGTCTGCTAGATTGTACATGTGGCAAAATCCGGTGGGGGGCTAGAACATGGTGCGAGGGGCCGAGTGGAGGGAGACTATGAAGGAATGCACAAGTGCGAGATCCATATTTAGAGAGAGGGGGCGAACACGTGTGCTGTTGCACGCAGTGGCGGAGCCATGAAAAAAAATGAGCTAGGGGGCCAAGCATTGCTAATCCTTTACGAGGAGGGTCAATTCATGAAATTAAACCTTTTTTTAGCAGCAATTGTCTAATGATCACATTCATATTAGCCTCGATATATAGTGATGTTAGGGGGGGGGGGCAGGGCCCTTACTGCCCCCTTTCTTCGCCATTGTGCACGCATCTGAGAGATGAAGCGGAAGGCATGGATGATGAGAGGGGGACATTGGATATATAATTAATGTGGGTGTATTAGCTATTTATGTTAATCCTATATAGAGAGGTATAGATTGATCGATGTGGACGTGGGAAAGAGGGTGAGACCTCACTGGATATATCGATTGATCGGTTTGTGTGGAAGACTATGAAAGACCTAGCTATATACACACATACATAGAGGAACATCTATCGTTGCGCATGCACGCGTGAGAGATAAAGAATTCCTGATATGAGGGAGAGGAGGATGTGTGTGGGTGTGTGCCTTCATGGGAGACCGACCTGAAGAAAAAGATTGCATGCGTGCGATAGATAATGCCGACTGGTAGTGTGTGTGCATGCATGCACGAGAGAAAGTTAGTGGTACAATTATAAAGAGAAGACTACTGTGTGGGTGTAAAAGAATAGGTGAGGTCATAATCAATGTAAAGTTGAATTCAAATATTTGAATAAGAGATCCTGATGTTTGAAACCCATGCATGCATGAATATAACGGAGATCTGCGCGGTGTGCTTTGGAAACGAGCATGTAGTAATGTATACACATTGAACAAGGTCAGCTGATTTGAATTTGAGATACCGATGGCAGACATCATTTGCCCATGTCGCATCAGTGCATGTAATTGGAGATGATGGGCGGCTTTCGCATCACATATCTATATCTATACCCCTATATATATTATATTATAGATTCTTTTATATTGTGAGCGGGTAACTTTAACTTTGAAAGATGGTCGTTGGATGAGGCGAATCCGAAGGTCCAAAGATGGCAAATTTGAGCACTATTTGCCGTGGGATATCATCTGGATTCCACCAAATTTCGCCACATGTATAATCTAGAAGACTCCATGGTTGAACTTAAGTAATGCACAAACATCAAAACACAAGCACTTCTTATTTGTTCTAGAATCTTCCGTATCATAATTGCCCAAATGTTTTTCTACATGATTTTCCCTTATTTGTTTTTACTTTATGTCTTACAACGCACAATTCCATGAATCTTAAAATAGATTAGCTTTCTTCTAAAAACTAGATGATTTTGAATGAAATGAACTATAAGAATTAAACGAACATCTACATCATGCATATATGACTCAAAGCTTGCATGCTATAATGTGGTATTTATTCATAATTTGGTTGCCAAATCTCATTCGTGCAATGCACGTGTACCTTACTCTAGTCTAAATGGTGTTTGTGTGTGTGTGTTGTGCGTGTTGAGGTGCAAATTGTCTTTTTTTGGGTACACGTTAAGCTTGTTCTTCCGAAATTTCAAGCTGCGCCTTGTTATGCCGAAAATTGAAGCTAGCGTCTCTGTCTATCGTGCTGCGAAACTCCCGCCTCTTCAACCCGTGCCTTGTTAGCCCGAAATATTTAAGATATATCTTTGTCTCGTTGTTCTCCGACAACTCCCTCCATCTCAACCCGCGCCTTGCTATTCCGAAATTACAACGCACGCGAAAACTCCCACCTCCTGTGAAATCCCGACATGCAAAATGCCCGTGGTACCCCTGAACCGAAAGAACCGCCTCAAATCGGTGGGAGGGTACTTTCATAACTTACCCCACATTTCGGACAAGCGCGTCTCTAAGCCATGGTTCCCCACTGCCATCCCATCCGCCCACCCATTCGTACACTGAGGCCGCGAAAACCCGCGACGAAACCCCACACCATGCTCCGTCCGCCACCCAGCCGGAGCTTCTTCCCCGACGACGTCATCCACACCAACACCTCGACGTCCCTCTTCCACCGTACCGGATGAGGATCCGTTGTCGATCTCATCGTCCCGCCGGTTCAGCCACCCCGTCCTCCACCTCCAAGGAGCTGCCCCGACGTTCCCCTCGTCTTTCGTGCCACCTCCATTCCCACACCGCCGTCTTCACCTGCACCACCGGAAGAGCATCATCATCACCGTTTCCTCTGATGAAGGTGCGGCCTAATCGGCGCCACAAAAGAGGTTGTACACTAATCGCTGCATTAATATTTTCTTCTTGATTCGATCTCACGGTGATGCCGGCGCTCGGTCCCGAGCCGACACGACGCGGCTCCATCCACGGCGGCGTCGCCGGCCACTTCCTCCATGACGTCGCTCCCTCGGTGGCGACGTCCACATCAGTAGGAGCTGCTGCTGCTTTAGCTCTCGCTCGCGCTGCTGCTCTGCTCTTCCTCTCGGTCCTCTGCCTAGTCTGCTCTTGCTATTGCTCTTGCTCGCGCTGCTGCTCTCGCTCTTGCTCTTGCTTGCGATGCTGCTCCGATTTGGCTACACTTCAGTCGACTGAATTGACTTTTGGGTCAGTCGATTTCCAAGGGGTGGGCTCACCTGGGTGAAGGAAGAACCAGCCACAGCAGGGAGGGGGGCTCGCCGGAGAGGTACCCCACTATCTAACTTAGGGTTCAGGATGGGGGCGGTGGTCGCCGGCGGTGGCGAGGCATTAGCGTGGGGATCGCC
>NC_041393.1:615449561-615459432 GCF_002162155.2 Triticum dicoccoides | reverse complement strand
TGGGGAGTGTTTTCGAGTCGGGCGGGGCGGCGCACCGCCGGCCACGGGTGGCGGGGGGCTGCTGTTTGGCCGGTGGTGGCTGGCGGCTCAGGGGGGGTGGAGGTTGAAGATGAACCGCAGGCCCTTGATTTCGTATCCAACGGCTGCAAAATTGACTGACCAGAGATGAAAAAGTTAGTCGACCGACGTGTAGCCTCACCTTGCTAGTGCGTTCAGTTTCGACAGAAAAATTCAGTATCGACAGCAAAATTCAGTTTCGACAGTTAGGTTCAGTTTCGACAGTTAAGTTCAGTTTCGACAGTTAAGTTCAGAGATGAGCGGCTGATGTATTTTACATCTAGCACTTTTTGGTTATGTATTTTACGTCATGTTTTGGAGATGCTATTAGAATTCCACTCAGGTTAACGTTGTTCGTTGTCTCTCTTGTCCTGCTTCAGCCTCGGCGTCGTACAACTCACCGGAGCTGCTCCAACGACGAAACCCTCCATCACAGTGGAGCAGTACCTCGGGCTCCATCTCCAGACGCCTAAGATCTTCTTCCCCTCCTCCGACAGCAAAGTCAGCCGGA
Organism: Triticum dicoccoides; assembly: GCF_002162155.2. Lineage (NCBI taxonomy): Eukaryota > Viridiplantae > Streptophyta > Magnoliopsida > Poales > Poaceae > Triticum > Triticum dicoccoides. The sequence continues at coordinate 615,458,864 of NC_041393.1, read as the reverse complement.
GCATCCTCACCGGCCAACCCAATCACGCTGAGATCGACATGGCTTCGCCAAAGAGGTTGTACACTTGTTGCATCTCTTTTTTACTCTACATGTTATATATATTGTCCACTGAGCACTCATAGTAACGGGAAATACGATTATTTTATCCTACTATATGACAAGCAGTGAGGTACCAGGCAACTTAGCTATCCGTGATGGACTCTCTTGAATGACATCATTATTTATGTCTATGCATTTGAGCTGTGCATTTGTCGATGGGCCTGGGAGTTGAGCTAGTATGGCACTGGCCTGGGTCCAAAGTAATAGAAGTAGCACAAAAACATTTTTTTAGTGTAGGATTTTCCTTGCTCAAGCCTGCCTACTAGAATCTCTAGTGCTTGAAAGGAAAAGTGAATGAAAAACATAGGAATTGGAAAGTTTCCTATGGTACTACTTTTCATGAATTTAGTGCAAAGGAATGGAGCAAAGGAAAACTGTAGGATTTGTTCCTTTAGTGTCTCCTTGAAAGAAAAACCGTAGGAATTCTAATTTCCACTTCTCCTCCTTTTAATATTCCTACTCATCAAGCACAAGACTAAGAGATAGTAGTATAATAGCATTATAACTGTACATTTTCTTGTGGTTTGACTTAATCTCACCATGCTTTTTTGCATCCTGTGATCTTCCAATTGTTGTGAATCAAACACCCAGATTGGCAGAAATCCTGTGTTTTGAAATTCTCTATTTTGCACGTGCATTCCTATCCTATTCCTGTCTATTTCCTATCCCTGCATTGTTAGAATCCTCAAATTCAAACAAGCCCTTACTCAATTACTTCTGTTACAGATATGTGTCAAAGAAAACCTTGTGTGGTTTGTCCTGCTCCTGCGGCACTGTGTTCCACCCCAGCTCAGCTGCTCCAATGACGGAAGGGTTCACCACAGCAGGGATCCGCTCTCCAGACTGTCTTTCGCCGCCTCAGATCTTCTTCCCCGCCGCCGGCAGCCACGACAACTGCATTACCATCATCAACTGAGCAGATGACCTTGAGGACTACACGGGTCCGCAAGAGAGGTCGCACTCTTCCGTGTCTGCTTACGTTATGTGTCGCTTAATATGATGACATGCTATATTATCGTCGTGTTCACCTATTAGACTCCGAGTCAGGTCCAAACTAATGCTGAAACTTGAGTTTTTAAATGGTTGTGGGGTACATATTGGGGCAGCAATCAGTACTGTCTACTATCTGGTTAATCTCCTGTGTCTACTATGAGTTTCATGTTGGGTGCAAACAAACATTCAAGGAGCCATTATCTGTATTTTTTAACTAAAGCTATTATCTGCCTGCTATCATTGGTTTTGGGTCTATCCATAGTTTGCTACCATCACTCTAGATTTGTGCATGCACTCCTTACATAATCTCACTATGTTTTATTCCTATGCATGCCAGTTATTGTACACAATGGAACTGATCATGTAGAGCAAAAGAGACGAGTCTTGCATGGCAATAAAATTTCATGCAGACGTCGTTCCATGGTGGGCGCAAAGGCAGCCCCCCTCCACCCATTTTGGATCGTAATCAAGAGGAAGATAACTGTTCCGAGGGGGACTCAGAAGGAGAAGACCACTCCTATTTACCCCATGAGGTCTTCGCTCTAACTTGGCATGCTAATGTTGGTAATATCATGCATATGGTGCCTTGCATTGCTTACTGTATACATTAAAGATGTAATCTGCTTAGTTTAGACATGCTTTGTGTCAATGCCATCTGTTTTGTGTCTTTATCATATATGTGAATCATGCAATGCCATCTTGTCGAGCCAGGCATCATATATGTGAATTTTGCAATGCCGCCCTGGTTAGCCAGTCATCTTATATGTGAATTATATCATGCCATCATTTTTTTATTATGTGTTAAATTTGTCAACAATTTTAGTACATTCAATTACTCTTCCTGTGCATCAGCCATTCGGCACGGTCATGGAGAAATGTGGAGTGGAAACAAGGTCATCAGAGTAGACAATGCTCTCTGACGAAGCGCATGTCTTGCTGGTTACCGATAGCTGCTCAGAGGAGGATTCAGAGACAGATGACCAGTCATATTTCCCCCCTGAGGTGCGTGCCCTAACTTGGCAGGGTTATGTTACTCATATCGTGCGTATGGTATCTTGCATTGCTATGTCATTTGCTTAGTTTAGACATGCTTTGTGTGAATGCCACCTATTTATCTAATTACAATATGTGTGAATTATGCAATGCCATCTTGTTGCAAGACGTTATATATGTGAATTATGCAATGTTATCTTGTTGCAAGGCATTATGTATGTGAATTATGCAATGCCATGCTGTTTAGGCAAGTGTCATATATGTGAATTATATCATGACGTCCTTTTTTGTATTTCTCATTGCTTTTGTCGATAATGTTTGTATATTCAACTGCTCTTCCTGTGCATCAGCCATTTGAATTGGTGATGGAGAAATCTGGAGTGAAAACAAGGTCTTCAGAGCAGACAATGCTACCCGCTGAAGCAGATATCTTGCTGGTTACAGATAGGTCTTCAGAGGAGGATTCAGAGGCAGATGACCAGTCCTATTACCCCCCTGAGGTGTATGCTCAAACTTGGCAGGGTTATATTACTCATATAATGCATATGTTGTATTGCAATGCTTATTTTTTACATCATATACACAATATTGAATGCCATCTCCTCAGTTGACACATCATATATGCAATTGCCCTCTGCTCACTTCCTTAGTATATAAATCATATATTTGAATTATGTCATGCCATGATGTTTACATAGACAGCATGTATCTGAATTATGGCATGCCAACCCATTTTCTAAAGACATAATATAGTTATATCATCTCATCATGTTTACATAGTCATCATATTTTAAATTATGTCATTCTATCCGTGAATTATATCATGCCATCATGTTTCCATCGACGGCATGTTTGTGATTTATGGCATGCCAACCACTTTAATAGACACATTGTATAGTTATATCATGTCATCCTGTTTACATAGTCATCATATTTTGAAGTATGTCATTCTATCCTGTTTAGTTAGCCATCATACATGTGAAATTGTGTCATGCTATCTTGTTTAATTAGCCATCATATATGTGAAATTATGTCCTGCTATTCTGTTTGCTTAGACAACATAAATGTGAATTATTTCATGCCCTGTTTTCGTCCCAACTATCCATTGCACCTGTATATCTTACAATGTCTGTACATTCAATTACTTTTCTTGTTTATCAGCCATTTCAATTGGAGGGAGTGATGGCAGTATCTGTGGGAGTAAAAACATGGTCTTCAGAAAAGATCGTGCTACCTGTCGATGGAGATAGAACCACGGTTGTACTTGCCCAAGAATCAGCCTCACCACATATAACCCACACTCATGCAGATTGTACCCCTACCCAGTTGGACAGAGAACCAGCTACACCCCTTCTAACCCCAACCCCAGCAGATAGACACCCAGTTCCCGTTGACACAACACCGTCTCCACCACAGAGCACCCAAACACGAGCAGTTAGTAAGGCAACTGCAGTGCCCAAATCACGAGGACCACCACTCTGAACCCGAAGTCAACGCTTAAAGCAGAAGAAGAATTGTTCTTAGGTCAGGTTCCATAGCTATGGTTCATACTACTTTGCTCTTGCATCACTGTATTTACTGATACCAACCAATTCCAAATTTGAAGGACGCAACTGAAACTCCAATGGCGCAACAGGTATGTTTTAAACCTGTTTCTTCAACGTGTTTGGCTGTTTGCTGTTGTAACTTGCTCTATGTTTGAATAGACAGTTCTGTTCTCATGCCATGCACATTACAAGTGTTGTTACTGCTGTGTAGTTTCCCACACTTATATTCTGTCTATGCTGCTTTGTCTTAAATAGATATGATCCGGACTGTATCTATCTTGATTTGGCAACATAAACTAGAATGATATAGACCATACAGTGACCATACTACATAGATATATGTTTGTTTCATGTTGTTATCCTGTCCACCTTACTACTGAACTGGTTTACCAAAATGAGTTTCATATACTACATTGTAAACCTGAGATGTGTTTGTTTGTTTCCCTTTTAGAACGTGGATAAAATATTGGAGAAGAGTACCCTATTATGCAATTGTAAAGGAAGTAATGCAGATAAGGTTCAAGATAGTGAGACATCCCTGTTGGTCTCCAAGAAAGCTGATAAAAACTATATTGAGGACACTGAGACAACCCCAAAGTCCTGTCTTGATGTAGTGTTCGAGTTACTGGCTACCACTGCTGGCACCAGCTCTTCGAACTCGTTGCCTGAATCAGTTCGGCTTCTTGAGTCTCAACTTCAAGTTGAAAGACATCGATCAGATGTTATGCGACAGGAAGCTTGAGGACTGAGGAAGTCCCTGCAGAATTCAGATGCATACTTTCTGGTGCAACAGCAGGCGCTAGAGGACTTAAGCGCCAAACAAGAGAAAGTTAATAAGCTTGCTAAGCATCTTGCCAGCATTATGGGTACCCAGGATATTGTTTCTTGAGCTCTTCTGAAGTGGTTTCAGTTCTGGACTTGTTTTGCTGCGTTATTTATATGCTGTTGTGTTCCCTATATTTGCACTGGTGGCGAACTTTGATGCCCAGTGGATGTAATATGTGTAATAGCCGTGATAGCCTAGTGTAAGTTGCTTGCTTATTTATTTCCTTGTTGTCTTGTTTATTTGTTTCCTTGTAGTCAATGCAGTTCTTTTTCTGCGGTTTGCTAGTGGCTGCAACAACCTATTTTTTAAAACTAGGCCACAATAACCATGGGCTAATATTTACTATAGTGACACTACACCTACGGGCCGTAGAAATAGTGGGCTTTCCACGGGCCGTATAAACAGTGGGCCTTCCACGGGCCGTAGAAACAATGGGCTTTCTACGGGCCGCAGAAACAATGGGCCTTCTATGGGGCGTATCATCAATGAGCATTATATGGGCAGTATGATCGATTGGCCAAACATGGGCCAATAACACGCCGCATTATGGCCGTAAAAGGGCTAGAGTTGGAATCGTCCGTTCATGGGCCGACCATAACGGGCCATCGTTAATAGGCCATATTTCATGACGCTATGAAAACGGCCCAACGTGTTAACGGACCACAAACGGGCCGACTGTAACCACGGGCTGAATTTGGCCCATAAGCAAAAAATGACAGTAATGGGCCGTAAGTAAATGAATGCTGGAAATGAGCCCAAGAATAAATGGGCTGTGAGAAGGCCGAAAGATAACATGGGATGGAAACGGCCCAACGGAATAATGGGCCCTTAATGGGTATAAAGTGATACACTGTTCATTACGGGCCAGTTTCACCACGGGCCATTAATGGGTGTAAATTAATACACTATTCATTACGGGCCAGTTTCACCACGGGCCGTTAATAGGCCAAGAGTTACATAGGGCCTCATATGGGCCGAAAGACGTCATGGGCCATACATGAGCCAGAAGTGAAAACGGGCTGGAATCATATTGGGTGGCCCAGATGACGGTACTGGGCCTAATTCGGATAGGGCGTAACGGGCCTTGGGTTAGCGGGCTGTAAATGGGCTATATGCGAACAGGCTGTTAACAGGCTTTACATGGGCCGGCCCGCCACCTTTTGACCAAGTCAAATGGGTCGGCCTTTTCACAGGAATGGGCCTCTTTTGGGCCGTGCCACATGTCGACGTATCATAGGCACCTTCTGTCCAATGAGTGGATGGCATCTGTCCCAACGGTGAGTCGACACGTGTTTCCTCCAGCCAATGATGATTTTACACGTGGAAAATCCCCATTGGTCGGGGCTGTTAACGGGTTATCGGATCCAAAACCCGACCCGATAGCTTAACGGCGTTCCGTTACGGTGGATGCCACGTGTCGGTCACCCTTGACGAAAGCACTTCTGTGACGCGCGATTTATCATCACGGAAGTAGACACTTCCATGATGATAATTCTGGTAATGTCATGGAACACTTCTACGACAGCACAGGTATGACTATCTTGATTCTGTCATAAATTTGTCATGGATGTACATGCATGACAAAAAACGCGACCTACTGTGACAACATATCATCACGGAAGTGTATTTTTTTGTAGTGTAATCTACTTTCTGTATCTAGACTAGTTGAATTTGGATTCAATGTCCTATTTACTAAAGTAGATTGCCAAGTGTTTCAAAGAGACAATCATAAAATGGTCTTTACCGGCATACGTAGAGGTGATCTATAAATTGTTGATTTCACTAAAAAGGCTCAACCTAGAACTTTCTTAATTGCTAAATCCTCTAAAGGCTGGTTGTGGCATAGACGGTTAGGTCATGTGGGCATGCGAAATCATGACAAGCTTATTAAAGGTGATCATATCCTTGGTGTTAAAGATATTATATTTGACAAGGATAGACTTTCGTGCTCGCCAAGTAGGAAATCAGGTTGGAGGAAGCCACCCCGTGAAGAACATCATGACCACGAGGAGACCGCTCGAGCTACTTCACATGGATCTTTTCGGTCCCAATGCCTACGAGAGTCTTGGTGGTAACTCGTTTGGATTGGTCATTGTTGATGATTTTTCAAGATTTGCGTGGATGTTCTTTCTTGATGATAAATTGCAGGTCCAAAAGATCTTCAAAAACTTTGCTAGGAAGGCCCAAAACCAATTTGAAGTGAAGATCAAGAAGGTTCGCAACGACAATGGAACGGAGTTCGAGAACGCCAATGTGGACACCTTTCTTGACGAAGAAGGGATTTCACATGAGTTCTCGGCTACGTACACACCTCAACAAAATGGAGTTATTGAGAGGAAGAACCAGGCGCTCATCGAAATGGCAAGACTGATGCTTGATGAGTACAAGACGCCAAAATACTTTTGTGCGGAAGCGGTTGAGACAGCTTGTCATGCAATGAATCGTCTATATCTTCACAAGCTACTCGGCGAGAAGACATATGAGCTTCTCACCAGTAACAAACCCCAAGTTGGATACTTTCGAGTATTCGGCTCAAAGTGTTACATTCTTGATAAGCATCGTCATTCGAAATTTGCTCCTAAATCTCATGAAGGTTTCCTACTCGGTTATGGCTCAAACTCTCACACTTACCATGTCTACAACAATTTCACCCGAAAGGTTGAAGAGACGGTAGATGTGAAGTTTGATGGATCTAACGGCTCGCAAGTAGAGAAATTGCTAATTGATGTAGGTGACAAAGATCCTTCGGAAGCAATCCAAGACTTGTCTATTGGCAAGATTCACCCAACAGAGGTGAAGGAGAGTACCTCGTCCGTACAAGTGGAAGCCTCAACCTCACGCCAAGGTGAACCACTAGTTGACTTGGAGGCATCCACAAGTGGGACACTGATGACCCACAAGTGTAGGGGATTTATCATAGTCCTTTCGATAAGTAAGAGTGTCGAACCCAACAAGGAGCACAAGGAAATGACAAGCAATGTTCAGTAAGGTATTCTCTGCAAGCACTGAAATTGTAGGTAACAGATAGTTTTGTGATAAGATAATTTGTAACGAGTAACAAGCAATGAAAGTAAATAAGGTGCAGCAAGGTGGCCCAATCCTTTTTGTAGCAAAGGACAAGCCTGGACAAGTTCTTATAATGAGAAAAGCGCTCCCGAGGACACATGGGAATTATCGTCAAGCTAGTTTTCATCACACTCATATGATTCACGTTCATTACTTTGATAATTTGATATGTGGGTGGACCGTTGCTTGGGTACTACCCTTTCTTGGACAAGCATCCCACTTATGATTAACCCCTATTGCAAGTATCCGCAACTACAAAAGAAGTATTAAGGTAAACCTAACCACAGCATGAAACATATGGATCCAAATCAGCCCCTTACGAAGCAACTTATAAACTAGGGTTTAAGCTTCTATCACTCTAGCAACCCATCATCTACTTATTACTTCCCAATTCCTTCCTCTAGGCCCAAATAATGGTGAAGTGTCATGTAGTCGATGTTCACATAACACCACTAAAGGAGAGACAACATACATCTCATCAAAATATCAAACAAATAACAAATTCACATGACTACTAATAGCAAGACTTCACACATGTCCTCAGTAACAAACATAACTACTCACAAAGCATATTCATGTTCATGATCAGAGGGGTATTAATATGCATTAAGGATCTGAACATATGATCTTCCACCGAATAAACCAAATAGCATCAACTACAAGGAGTAATCAACACTACTAGCAACCCACAGGTACCAATCTAAGGTTTTGATACAAAGATTTGATACCATAGATGAACTAGGGTTTGAGAGGAGATGGTGCTGGTGAAGATGTTGATGGATATTGACACCCTCCCGATGAGAGGATCGTTGGTGATGATTTCCCCCTCCCGGATGGAAGTTTCCCCAGCAGAACAGCTTCGCCGAAGCCCTAGATTGGTTTGGCCAAGGTCCCACCTTGTAGCCGCGGAGTTTTGTCCCGTAAGCTTGCTTATGATTTTTTCCAGGGTAAAAGACTTCATATAGCAGAAGATAGACAACGAGGGCTGCCAGGGGGCCCACGAGGCAGGGGGCGTGCCCAGGGGGGTAGGGCGCGCCCCCACCCTCGTTGCCAGAGTGTGGGCCCCCTCTGGTACTTCTTCCGCTGAATATTTGTCATTAATTCCAAAAATGACTTTTGTGGAGTTTCAGGACTTTTGGAGCTGTGCAGAATAGGTCTCTAATATTTGCTCCTTTTCCAGCCCAGAATCCCAGCTGTCGGCATTCTCCCTCTTCATGTAAGCCTTGTAAAATAAGAGAGAATAGCCATAAGTACAGTGACATAACATGAAATAACAGCCCATAATGCAATAAATATCAATATAAAAACATGATGCAAAATGGACGTATCAACTCCCCCAAGCTTAGACCTGGCTTGTCCTCAAGCAGAAGCCGATATCGAAAAATATGTCCACATGTTTAGAGATACAGGTGTCGATAAAAATAAAATACGGACATTAGGGCATCATGATCATTCTTATAACAACAACCTATATATATATTTGTCATATGATTTCTTATGCTCGAGTAACAATCTATTCACAATGTCAAGTATGATTCAGAAACTTCATTGAAAACTAACAAACTATAATCTCAGTCATTGAAGCAATTGCGCAATTTATCATAACATCGGAAAGAGTCAATAATAGAGCTTTTCAGCAAGTCCACATACTCAACTATCATTTAGTCTTGCACAATTGCTAACACTCACGCAATACTTATGGTTATGGAGTTTTAATCGGACACAGAGAAAGATAGGGGCTTATTGTGTTGCCTCCCTACCTTTTACCTCAAGGGTAAT
>NC_041393.1:615442454-615448899 GCF_002162155.2 Triticum dicoccoides | reverse complement strand
GAGGTGCTTGCCAAAGGATAAAATATAAAAAGGAAAGGTGAAGATCACCTTGACTCTTGCATAAGGTATAAGACATAAAGTAACAGATAGACCCTTCGTAGAGGGAAGCAGAGGTTGTCGTGTGCTTTTTGGTTGGATGCACGAAATCTTAATGCAAAAGAACATCACTTTATACTGCCACTTGTGATATGAACCTTTATTATGCAGTCCGTCGCTTTTATTACTTCCATATCACAAGATCATATAAAGCTTATTTTCTCCGCACTAATAAGTCATACATATTTAGAGATAAATTTTTATTGCATGCAACATGACAACTTACTTGAAGGATCTTACTCAATCCATAGGTAGATATGGTGGACTCTCATGGCAAAACTAGGTTTAAGTATATTTGGAAGCACAAGTAGTATCTCTACTTGGTGCAAGGAATTTGGCTAGCATGAGGGGGAAAGGCAAGCTCAACATGTTTGAATGATCCATGACAATATACTTTAACTGAGATGTGAGAAAACATAACCCATTATGTTGTCTTCCTTGTCCAACATCAACTCTTTAGCATGTCATACTTTAATGAGTGCTCACAATCATAAAAGATGTCCAAGACAGTGTTTTTATATGTGAAAACCTCTCTTTCTTTATTACTTCCTATTAATTGCAACGATGACCAAAACTATGTTTGCCAACTCTCAACAACTTTTAATCATCATACTCTTTATATGTGAAGTCATTACTTTCCACAAGATCAATATGATCTCTTTAATTTCTTCTATTCTTTTATGCACTTAAGATCATAGCAAGATAGCAAAGCCCTTGAATCAACACTAATCTTTATTATATATAGCTCACGGACTCGATTACATAGAGGGATCACAAGGAAAAACTCAAAACTAATTCGTACCAAAACTTTATTCTACTAGATCAAGATATTACCAAAAGGATCGAACTAAGTAAAACGATAAAGATAGGAGTGTGATGGTGATACGATACCGGGGCCACTCCCCCAAGCTTGGCAGTTGCCAAGGGGAGTGCCCATACCCATGTGATTATGTCTCCTTCTTCGGCAGTAATGGTGTGATCTTCTTGGGGACAATGCCCCTCAGAATACGATTCTCCTCCTCGAGCTTATTGACCTCCTACTTGAGGTCTATATTTTCATTACGGAGCTTACCCTTGACGGCTAATGCTCCTTTCACCCATGGATGTTGCATAGCTGCTCGAGAACAAGTGACACTCCTTTTCATATTTTCATAAGAAAGAAATTTAACATTGGAAGGGATGGCCGAGTTTGGAACGGCTGAGCTCTATAGTTCCCCCATCGTGAATCCATCTTGGAAATGAGAGGTAACTTCTTGATCCTCCTCCATGGCATCTATCCTTTTCAAGTCGGTCTCCATCTCATCCGCCGTTGAGGGCCCAAAGTAATAAGCATTGTTGTTTGCTCCTGGACCTTGCGTCGGGTGAGACACCCGACTTTCCCCAACTGACTCTTGAGAAGACATCTTGCCCTAAATCTGCAACAGAAACAGCTCGAAACAAAGACTGAGGATATTTGCGTGATACTGTGGTCAAAACCTTCGGGAGGTTATATAATGATTTTTTACCGACCAAAAGAAGTATCGTGCAAGAAAATGGAGTCCGGAGAGCACTCGAGGTGCCCACGAGGCAGGGGGCGCCCAGGGGGTAGGGCACGCCCTCCACCCTCGTGGAAGCCTTGTGTCCTGCCCAGACTACTTCTTATTTTCCTAATTTCTTAAATATTCCAAAACAGAGAAAAATTGCTATTACAACTATTTTGGAGTCGGTTTACTTACCGTACCACATACCTATTCCTTTTCGGAGTCTGAAACATTCTGGAAAGTGTCCCTTATGTATTCCTCCGGAGTTACGGTTTCAATAACATTAGTTTCAACATTTATAGGATTACCTGAGATATAATGTTTGATTCTTTGACCGTTCACCACCTTCAGATTTGTGCCTTCGAAGTTGATGATTTTTATAGCACCGGAACGATAGACCTCCTCGATAACATAAGGGCCTTCCCATTTAGAGAGAAGTTTTCCTACAAAAAATCTTAAACGAGAGTTGAAAAGCAAAACATAATCGCCTACATTAAAGTCACGCTTTTGTATCCTCTTGTCATGCCATCTTTTAACTTTTTCTTTAAACAGCTTGGCATCTCATAGGCCTGGGTTCTCCATTCATCAAGTGAGCTAATGTCAAATAACCTCTTCTCACCGGCAAGTTTGAAATCATAATTGATCTCTTTGATAGCCCAATATGCCTTATGTTCTAGTTCGAGAGGTAAGTGACATGCTTTTCCATAAACCATTTTATATGGCGACATACCCATAGGATTCTTATGTGCGGTTCTATAGGCCCATAATGATTCACCGAGTTTCTTGGACCAATCCTTCCTAGATCTATTAACAGTCTTTTGCAAAATTAATTTGAGCTCTCTATTACTCAATTCTACTTGACCACTAGACTGTGGGTGGTATGGAGATGCAATTCTATGATTAACATCCTACTTAGCAAGTATTTTACGGAAAGCACCATGAATAAAATGTGAACCACCATCAGTCATTAAGTATCTAGGGATTCCAAACCTCAGAAAAATAACTTCTTTAAGCATCTATATAGAGGTGTTATGATCAGCACTACTAGTTGGAATAGCTACTACCCACTTAGTAACATAATCAACATCAACTAAAATATGTGTATACCCATTAGAGGCAGGAAAAGGTCCCCATATAATCAAAGCCCCAAACATCAAATGGTTCAATAACAAGAGAATAATTCATAGGCATTTCTTGACGTCTACTAATATTAACAATCCTTTGACATTCATCACAAGACAAGACAAACTTACGGGCATCTTTGAAGAGAGTAGGCCAATAAAAACCGGATCGCAATACCTTATGTGCAGTTCTATCTCCAGCGTGGTGTCCTCCATATGCCTCGGAGTGACACTTGCATAGGATCTATTCATGTTCATGCTCAGGTACACAACGTCTAATAACACCATCTACTCCTTTATAAAGGTGTGGGTCATCCCAGAAGTAATGTCTTAAATCATCGAAAAACTTTTTCTTTTGTTGGTACGTGAAACTAGGTGGTATAAATTTAGCAACTATGTAATTAGCATAATCAGCATACCATGGAGTAGTACGAGAAGCATTTATGACGGCTAATTGTTCATCAGAAAAGTTATCATCAATAGGTAGTGGGTCATCAAGAACATTCTCTAACCTAGACAAGTTGTCTGCAACGGGGTTCTCAGCTCCCTTTCTATCAATAATATGCAAATCAAATTCTTGGAGCAAGAGTACCCATCTAATAAGTCTAGGTTTAGCATCTTTCTTTTCCATGAGATATTTAATAGCAGCATGGTCAGTGTGAATAGTTACTTAAGAATCAACAATATAAGGTCTGAACTTACCACAAGCAAATACAACTGCTAAGAATTCTTTTTCAGTAGTAGCATAATTTCTCTGGGCAGTGTCTAGAGTTTTACTAGAATATTGAATAACATTTAATTTCTTATCGACTCTTTGCCCTAGAACAGCACCTACATCATAATCACTAGCATCACGCATAATCTCAAAGGGTAAATTCCAATCAGGTGGCTGAACAATAGGTGCAGAAATCAAAGCTTTCTTAAGTATTTCAAATGCTTCTACACAATCATCATTGAAGACAAAAGGAATATCTTTTTGCAATAAATTAGTCAAAGGCCGAGAAATTTTAGAGAAGTCCTTAATGAACCTCCTATAAAAACCGGCATGACCAAGGTTACTTCTTATACCTTTAATATCCTTGGGACACAACATCTTTTCAATAGCATCAACTTTAGCTTTATCAACTTCAATACCTTTCTCAGAAATTTTATGCCCCAAGACAATGCCTTCATTAACCATAAAGTGGCACTTTTCCCAATTCAAGACGAGACTAGTATCTTCATATCTCTGCAAAACTCGATCAAGGTTGCTCAAGCAATCATCAAAAGAGGATCCATAAACAGAGAAATCATCCATTAATAACTCACAACTCTTTTCACAAAAGTCAAAGAATATAGCCATCATGCATCTTTGAAAGGTAGCAGGTGCATTACATAAACCAAAAGTCATACGTCTATAAGCAAAAGTACCGAAAGGGCAAGTAAAAGTAGTCTTTGCTTGATCATCCGCCGACACAGGTATTTGAGAGAAACCAGAGTAACCATCTAGGAAGCAAAAATGAGTATGTTTGGATAGTCTTTGTAGCATTTGATCAATAAAAGGTAAAGGGTAGTGATCTTTTTTAGTAGCTTTATTTAATTTATGGAAATCAATTACCAGCCTATAACCTGTAATAATCTTTGCGGGATCAATTCATCTTAGGGACACAATGGACAGGACTTACCCACTGACTATCAACAACGGATAAATTATACCTGCCTCAAGGAGCTTTAGTATTTCCTTTCTTACCACTTCTTTCATCTTAGGATTTAAATGCTGTTGGTGATCAATAACTAGTTTGGCGTCTTCTTCCAAGTTTATTTTGTGTTGGCATAAAGTGGGACTAATGCCCTTAAGATCATCAAGAGTATATCCAATAGCAGCATGGTGCTTCTTTAGAGTTTTCAATAATCTTTCCTCTTCTTGCTCTGAAAGATTAGCACTAATAATAATAGGATATATCTTCTTTTCATCAAGATAAGCATATTTAAGAGTATTAGGTAATGGTTTAAGCTCAAACACGGGATCACCCTTGGGTGGAGGGGGATCCCCTAGGATTTCAACAGGCAAATTGTGTTTCAAAATAGGACCCTGTTTAAAGAACACTTCATCTATGTCCCTTCTTTCATTCATGAACATATTATTTTCATGGTCTAATAAATATTGTTCTAAAGGATCGTTAGGAGGCAGAACAATAGAAGCAAGACCAATAATTTCATACTTACTAGGAAATTCTTTATCATGGGGTTGTCTATGAAATTTAGCGAAGTTAAACTCATGAGACATATCTCCTAAGCCAATCGTAACAACATGATTTTCACAATGTAGCTATCTTAGCATTAACAGTGTTCAAGAAGGGCCTACCAAATATAACGGAACAAACGTCATCTTGTGGGGAGCCAAGAACAAGAAAATCAGCAGGGTATTTAACTTTCCCACACAAGACTTCGACATCTCAAACAATCACAATTGGTGAAATAGTATCTCTATTGGCAAGCTTAATTGTAACAACAATATCTTCTATCTTAGCAGGTGCAATGTCATGCATGATTTCTTTATATAAGGAATGAGGTATTGCACTAGCACTAGCACGCATATCACATAAGCCATGATAACAATGAACTCCTATTTTAACAGAAATAACAGGCATGCCTACAACAGGTCTATGTATCTTAGCATCGGGTCTAGCAGTGTTAGCATCCTATTCACAAAAATAAATAACATGACCATCAATATTATCAGCCAAGAGATCTTTAACCATAGCAATACTAGGTTCAACTTTAATTTGCTCAGGAGGTGTATACGTTCTATTATTACTCTTAGGAACCACAGTTGAAGCTTTAGCACGATCCTTTATCCTAACAGGGAAAGGTGGTTTCTCAATATAAGTGGAAGGAACAATAGGATCATTATAAGTGATAGTCTTTTCTTCAACCATAACAGGTGCAACTACTTTTACTTTAGTGGGAGTATTATATTTAAACCACTTCTCCTTAGGGAGATCAACATGAGTAGCAAATGATTCACAGAAAGAAGCTACTATCTCAGAGTCAAGTCCATATTTAGTGCTAAATCCACGAAAAGCATCGGTATCCATAAAAGATTTAACACAATCAAACTTAGGTGTCATACCTGACTCCTTACCATTGTGGGAATCCCAATCTTCAGAGTTGCATTTAATTCTTTCCAATAAATCCCATTTGAATTCAATAGTCTTCATCATAAACACTAAAAAAAAGACACATTCGTGACATTTTGGGCTGAACGAATTTTTTTTCTATCATACATATGACACTTCTATGACGATAATTGTGACAAAACACAGTATGATCATAGATGTGGTGGGCTCCTACTTCTATGACAAAAAATTATGATAGAAAATGGGCTTTTCGTCCTGGGCGGGCCGGAGACGCAGCTGCATGACATTCTTTGGGTCGTCCATGACGGAAAAAACCGTGGTAGAAGTGAGGGGGAGGAAAATTTCGGGGAGTTGCCGGTTACTGTGGGAGGTCGGGGGCGGAGCGATGCGCGTTTCTCTCGTACGTACGCGCATGTGTGCGAGGCGTTGGCTCTAACTGAAGCCGACCGAGGCTTTGGGCTCTAACTGAACCCGAGCGATTGCACTGCAGGCTACGCGTTACTGAACCCGAGCGATCGATCGATGGCTGTTAATTGAACCCGATGGAGCGATTCCTTCGCTACTGCTGCTAACTGAAGCCGGTCGATGC
>NC_041393.1:615419918-615442048 GCF_002162155.2 Triticum dicoccoides | reverse complement strand
TCGACCGTAGTGCTCCAACACAAGTTCGTTTCGTCCATTTTGCGGTACGCCACACCCCTCTTGATCAACAGGATCCCCGTTTCGACCGTAGGAGGTCCGTTTCGTCCGTTTTACGGTACGCCACACCCCTCCCGATCAACAGGACCCCCGTTTGGACCATAGGAGGTCCGTTTCCTCCATTTTGCGGTACGCCAGGCCCCTCCCGATCAACATGACCCAGTTTCGAACGTGGCCGGTCGAACACAAGGCCGTTTCCTCCGTTGTGTGGTACACCAGGCCTCGTTTCCATCGCATGTTCCGTCCAAGCCCTCCCGATGAACACGACCACGCATTCCGTTCCGACCCAGCCGATTGGCTCCCCATGAACACGACGACGAAGTTGTTTCTCCGTTCCGACCCAACCATGTACATATGCGCGAGTAGGCATTCGAGACCCCGCCCGTATGTACACATACGTGGCCGTATTTTCTTTCTTGCACCCTGGCCGCTGTACGTACATGTACATGCTACGTGCGCGCCTCTACTACGACATGTGCGCGCCTCTACAATGACTAGTATGTATGTACACGTTCGCGACCAGAATGACAATGCTATGTACGCTTCGACCAGGTGGGTCCCGACTGTCATGCACTTCCTTGCGTGCGAAAATGTAGCTGATGGGTCCCAGCAGTCAGAGGGGCGAATCGTTTTTTTTCGGACGCACTTCCTTGCGTGCGAAGGTGTAGCTGGTGGGTCCTAGCTCAGGGGGAAAATGTTTTTTTCACGAAATACGATGGCCCGTCCAGTGGGTCCCTGCTGTCAGGTGGAGGAATAATTATTTTCCACGTAATAAGGAGGCACTTCCTTGCTGCGGCCGTGGACCCAGCTGTCAGCCTCTCCACATACAGTCCACGTCCGATGGAAATCGTTCCTTGACCACGTTGACCACACCGCGCCGAGAGCACCAGGGCGGTGGACGACGACGAGGCCTAGGAAGGGGACGACGGGGAGCCGGGGAAGACGCGGCAGTGGAAGCCCGCGCCGAGAGGAGTACGAGGGTTCACTGATTCGGCTGCGGTGTGACGCTGCCATCGCCGCAGGGCCTGGCCAGCGGTGGGAAAAGTAGGGGGCAGTGAGGCCTCCGCGGCAGCACATCCGGCCACGGGAGGCAGGAGCATGCGGCACGACCGGCGCTGCTTTGGGCGGCTAGAGCAAGAAGACCAGAGGTTGAAGAAGCACTACGGCCGTTGGATGGACATCGTACGATCACTGGAGCTAGAATCGTTTATATTGACTAATTTGACAAAGCCCTCTGTCCCCGTCAACTTAGTAGGCCCACAAGTCAGCCTCCCACCAAAGTGGGTCCCAGCTAGCTGGGGGGTATTCATTTTTTTGTGCGTAATAAGGAGGCACTTTCGGTGGGTCCGAGCTGACAGCAGGGGGAACATTTTTTTCGCGAAATACGGTGGCCTGTCGGGTGGATCCCAGCAGTCAGGGGCAAACGTTTTTTTCACGAAATACTGGTGGCCCGTCCGGTGGGTCCCTGTTGTCAGGTGGAGGTATAATTATTTTCCGTGTAATAAGGAGGCACTTCCTTGCGGCTGCCGTGGACCCAGCTGTCAGCCTCTCCACGCACATATTCTTCCCATGGAAGTCGGTCGTTGAACACATTGACCACGCTGCGCCGAGAGCACCACGGCGGTGGACAATGGCGAGGCCTAGGAAGGGGACGACGCGGAGCCGGGGAAGACGCGGCAGTGGATGCCCACGTGGAGAGGAGTACGAGGGTTCACTGGTTCGGCTGCACTGCCGTCGCCGCAGAATAACAAGGGGTGTGGGTGAGTGGAGTGGAGGGATGGCCGGGCCAGCGGTGGGAGTAGTATGGGGGCGGTGAGGCCTCCGCTGCAGCATAGACGGCCACGGGAGGTAGGAGCAGGCGGCACGACCGGCGCTGCTTTGGGCGGCTGGAGCAAGAAGACCAGAAGTTGAAGAAGCACTACGGTCGTTGGATGGACATCGTACGGTCAGTCGAGCTAGAATCGTGCATATTGACTAAGTTGACAAAGCCCTTCGTCCCCGTCAACTTAGTAGGCCCACTATACTGGGTCCCAGCTAGCAGGGGGAGTATTCTTTTTTTTGGGCGTAATAAGGAGGCATTTCCTTGCGTGCGAAGATATAGCTGGTGGGTCCGAGCTGTCAGTAGCAGTAACATTTTTTTCGTGAAATACAGATGCCCTTTCGGTGGGTCCCAGATGTCACGTGGAGGAATCATTATTTTGCGTGTAATAAGGAGGCATTTCATTGCGTGCGGCCATGGACCTAGCTGTCAGCCTCTCCACGTACAGTCCACTTCCGATGGATGTCGTTCATTGACCACGTTGACCAGGCCGCGCCGAGAGCACCAGGGCAGTGGACGACGGCGAGGCCTAGGAAGGGAACGACACGGAGCCAGGGAATACTCGGCAGTTTTTTCCCACGCGGAGGAGAATGAGGGTTTACTGATTACTGGTTCGTCTGCCGTCGCCGGAGAATAACAGCATGTGTGGGACTGAGGGTGAGTAGAAGGATAGCTAGGCCAGCGATGGGAGTACGGTGGGGCGGTGAGGCCTGCGCGGCAGCACAGCCGGCCGCAGGGAGGAGGGAGCAGGAAGTCCTGCCGACGCCTGTTTGAGCGGCTGGAGCAGGAAGAGCAGAGATAGAAGAAGCACGGCGACCGTTGGATGGACATCCAACAGTATACAGGCCATCTGTGGAAAGCCTCAAATCTGTGGAAAACAGCATACAGCCCATCTGCCATTATTTCAAATAGTTTATAGCCCATTTGCTAATTCTTACGGTTTTTTTTGGAGCCCATATTCTTTTTGTTAGCATTACATCCCATATTGTGGCCAAGGTTAAAAAAATATACGAAATTTTGCATATGTCGGTGCTGTCTGAACTGTTTTTAATCCCAAAATTTTGAGTCACATTCAGACTGATTTTAAAAATAAATGTATATCAATATAAAATCCAATAAATTGTCCATGCATAAAAATCAATGCAATTTAAAATCTCGAAATGAAAAAAAGATATTTGAAACTAATTGCCGGTTTGATGTGTTTTAAAAATGTACAGCCCATTTCTCATTACTGATAGGCCATTTTCTCGGCCAGCCGAA
This sequence comes from Triticum dicoccoides, assembly GCF_002162155.2. Classification (NCBI taxonomy): domain Eukaryota; kingdom Viridiplantae; phylum Streptophyta; class Magnoliopsida; order Poales; family Poaceae; genus Triticum; species Triticum dicoccoides. The sequence goes on along the minus strand of NC_041393.1, from coordinate 615,438,912 downwards.
TGAAGCTCTCCTCGTCTAGCCCAACAGGCCTGATAAAGTGACTTACTTGACAAATCACAAAAAAACTGGGCTAGCCATTTTCAAAAAGAAAAAAACTACTGGGCTGGTCTGTGGTAAACATAAAAGAAAAGGTTGTCTAGACAGGCCAGAGTGTCCCACACAGCCCAGTTGACACCCTGCTTCCGTCTCAAAAACATATTAGATAAATGCCACTCCAATTATGGCGATTCATAAAAATGCCACTGCAATTTCCAAACTTTGAAAAATGCCACTGCAATTTTCGCAAACTTTGAAAAACGCCACTGCAGTTTGTAAACTTTGAAAAACGCCACTCCAGACTTCAAAAAATGGCACTAGAAATGGCATGAAATGGCATTTTTCAAAGTCTGGAAATTGAAGTGGCATTTCTCGGAGGCATTTATCAAATTAACCCAAAACAAAAATAACTGGGAAAGCTGCTGGGTCCCTGGTGTCAGCCGCTCGTTGTGCAATTCTCTCGTTTATTGACTACGTTGACAATGGCATGGGATCCAGATGTCAGAAATCCACTAGGAGGAGCCATTTTTTTATTGGCTTGAAATAAGGAGGCACTTGCTTGCGTACTGCCATGACCTTGGCGGGTCCCTGCTGTCATCCTCTCCACGTACAATCATCTCCTGATTGTGTACGCGTCAACTTGCTAGGCCCACAAGTCAGCCTCTAAACCCGTGGAGGACAAATACAACCCATTTAAAAAAATAACAGCCCATTCCATACGTTTAAACGGAAAGTTCAACATTCAGAGCAAAGTAACAGGTATGATCCACATATATAGTACTGAACTTCCATGTTGACAACCATCATAGCCAAGTTAACTATCTACTCCCACTAGACAACTACTAACTTACTCTTAGCTAACTAGACGATGCCGGCGGTACACGCTAAACGCCGGCACCGACGTCCTGTCCCTCGCCTCGGACTTGCCAGAGGTGCGATAGGGCGCGTTGCTCGCGCGCGTTGGCCCTTTCCATGCCGGCGTGGTCCACCGAAGCTTCGGTTTCCAAGCGGGAAACCCACTTGACGAGCTGGTAGTAAAAATCAGCGTCGCAAACGCGTGCGTGCCCGATAGCCTCCAGGGCTATTTGCCGGGCGCCGGCATCCACGTAGTCGGCCCAGTTGCGGGCGCTCTGCTCACGACTCAGAGCATTGGTGCGCTGCTGCTCCATGTCCCGCTGGCGGCGCAAATCGGCGTTACGCTGCTCCTCCACCAGGCGGTCGCGCTCCAACAACTCCTGCTCCTCCGCCATGCGGACGCGCTCCAACAACTCCTTGATCTGCGCATTGTCATCTAAAGACAGATAGAATGCCTCCTCCCTCCGTCTACCTTCCGGTGAAAAACCGAATACTAGTTCCGGCGGTGACCGCCTCCGGCGTTGCCTACCGCGGATGGGTGGGGGCATGGCGGACATGGCGAGCGACGTCGGGCTGGTAGGGGCTTATGAGGATATGGCGAGTTGGGTCACGGTGGCACTGGAGAATGCCGGGAAACAGTACTTATAGGGTGAAGGTAGCGCGACGGTCATCGGAATTCAATGCATAATGGCTTAGCGCGCCAGCTTGCCGTGGAAAACTAGGGAAACTGAAATTATGACTATGTCGTCCCGTCCCGTCTGGTTCGCACACCGGCATGGCGATCAAATGAGTGCACTCGAATCATCTCCCTCCTTGTCAATAATGATTTCACGGATTTAAAAAGCCCGCAACAATTAAAGCATATCTTTTTTCGCATCAGTTAGTTGCCTTAATTACGGCCAGCTGCATGCAGTACGCGAAGCAGCATGCAACGAGTCGCAGCCGAGGGCACGCATGCAGCCACTTAAATCGCTGGAATTAATTAGGCTTAAACTTCTGGATGCCGTTAATTATTGCCATGTCTTGGTCTTGCTGCTTTGCTCATGGGACTAATAAACCCGGATGGAGGGAGTACGTTGGTTGGTGAGAGGTTTGAATTAAGCCCTGCAAACCGGAAAGGAGGTACTAGTACGTGCGTGATCCGCTATTTATTCGTGTAGGATCGAGTAGGTCGTTTCTTGAATTGAGCCCTGCAAACCGGAAAGGAGGTAGTACGTGCGTGATATGCTATTTATCCGTGTAGGATCGATAGTGTAGCTTGTGAGTTTCTTCAGAGGTAGGCATTTTTATCCCTGTGGGATCGATAGTGTAGCTTGTTAGTTTCTTCAGAGGTAGGCATTTTTATTCAAAAAACTGCCACTTCGCAACTTGCGTTGCAAATATAACTGCTAGGTGCGCATTTGTAGGCTAGCTAGTGATCGATCAGTAACTTGTAAACACTGAGCGAACATAAATAAGTAACTGTTAATGCATCTCAATGATTTACAGATCATATACAAATATGCAGCTCCAAAAGCAAAGATCAGCCAGTTCAGATCTTGCGTCGCAACTAAAACTAACTAGTACGATTCCCATACATAAGATCAACATGTTAATGCATCTCAATGATTCACAGATCATATACAAATATGTAGCTCCAAAAGCAAAGATCTAGAAAAAACATATGTTCTTCCTACTAACATGGATGCTTCTCTTGGCCAACATTCAGTACAGACTGACAGACAAATTTGTTTGTGAAGTCTACAATTCCTCTTGCAAATGTAAGTGGTTTCTCCAACAGCTGGAACCATGAGAATGAACCACACATGATGGAGGAACATCGACTGCAATATGATTTGATCTTCTCTCGATCAGATCGCGAGACTATTTTTGGAATAAAAACTTTAACTTAGGGAAAATTATGCCCATTGTATAATCAGACCAAAGCAATGTAGCACCAACTGTTGGCCAGTAAATAGTACAGTACTACTTTTCTGCAGTCCATGAAGTGACTATCCAATCTTTGTGTCCATTTTCAAATGGCACTGCATGCAGTGACTATACTATTCTCTTGTGTAGTTCAACCAAAATTGCAGACACTTTGTTTGTTTGCCAAATAGCAACGAGCAGACATCTCTGTCTGCACAAATATCAAGCAGCCAGTAAACATATACCACACCTTGTTCGCAGTGATGGAAGAGGTGAAATCGATACAACCGAAATTGAGCATCCAATCATTGAATCCTGTCCTGCACCTCCAATGTAGGTCCACCCTGCCAATAAATTCGCATGCAAACCACTAGTATTATTATCTAATGACAGTACAAAAAGAGTAGCACGATAGTAGCAAACCATGTACCTTCGTAATAGTGCCACCAATTGGATATAAAGGTTTGGAAAAAACATGCTCCTAATGTTGAACCAGTTGGACTTTTTGTGCAGCTCCACTAAAATCGAGCATCCCAGTTTGCATAGATATTGAAAGTGTGATTACTATAAAAGTGGCACTAGTTGAACCATAGACTCACAAATATAAGCATTCCAATTTCTTAATGGGAAAAGGTAGCAAGACTGTTTCTAACCACCTATTTGAAGGAATAAATAAAGCAACATCGGCTGATGGCAGGAAGGCATACATAGTTTTTTTCTGAAAAACTGAGCCATTCCTGACCTTTCCTCTTCTTTTAAGCAAATTTTGTGCAGTTCTACTAAAATAAAATGCCATCACCGCCTTGACAATTTAGTTACACTGTACAAAAGGAAATGACTTAACATTACATCATGATGTCGGGTATGTAGTAGACAGGCATTAGAGACAAACATACAGACCTCCTCCGATAACATAATGAACATTAATTTTAACAAAGGTGTGACTACCTTTACCGGGATAATTTGAGTGAACTCTACACCCTCTGTTCCTTAATATAAGACGTTTTTGCGGTTCAATTTAAAGTACCCAAACGTCTAGTATTTAGAAAAACAGGTAGTAGTTTTCTTGAGCACATATCTGGGAAAGCTTGCGACACTTTATTTATGTCCATACGCTAATGCAACACTATTCGAATACTACAAATATACACTAATCCAGTGGCTAGTGCAACACTAGAGTAGTTAGTTTATTACAGGGTACAGTGCAATTGTTTTACTGAACAGATTTCAATAAACTCTAGCACTGGAAGGTTTCTATAAGAATTAACAATACATAATGTAAAGGTAACAAGTTTCAGCATTGGTATACTAGCTGTTCATGAGCATTAAACCAAATACAAAAGTCTGAAGGTAACTAGCATTATTAACTAATGACAGTATAAAAAAATTGCAAACCATGTACCTCCAAGGTAAATATCATTTTGAACTCGGGGGGACCTTAAAAATTGCTATCCCAATCTTGATAATCGATCAAACATAAAAACTTGATCGAACGAATCAAGAGAACAGCCGGAGGAGGAAGTGCCCGCTCTTGACCTTTCCTCTTCTCTTCATAATTGTTTGTGCAGTTTAACCAAAATAAAATGACATCAGCGCCTTGGCATTTTGGTGACACTGTACAAAAGAATTAACTTATCTCATGAAAGTGAGGTATGTAATCTATAAGCATTAACAGTGCAAAAATCTGAAGGTAGTAACAAGTTTCATCGTTGTTATACTGGCTGTGCAACAACATTATAATGCCTTAACTGAAAAATCTTTAATACATCCACAATCAACAGCTAACCCTGAAATAATGCAGTGACATTAAATGGCATTGCTTAAATTTATCGGTGGCATTAGACTGAGAGCGGCACTAGTTAAATGTGGCTTCACTTTAGCAGTAGCATTGCTTGACTTGACTGCTGGCATTATATTAATAGCAAAAAAGTGGCAATAAGAGCATGGGAGGCCCATTCGGACAGTGGGCGCACCAGTACGATGTACCTCCATGGACGCAGAGTGGTGAGGGAGGTATGGTTGCCCAGAGCAACAAATATCCAGGCAACATATGTGGATTACGTCCCATTTTTGTTCTCTTTAGCCACCTTTTTCCTATGTGAGGACAACAAACCGATCGACATGGTCATTCTCTATTGCGTTGTCATGCCTTTCTACCCTTCTTCAACCAAGAGACACGAGACTCGTTCCTTAGCTACTGATTTTCCTCTTTTCAACCTAGATGCGGGTTCGATGCCTACTCTCTTGGACAGTACAGTCTCCCTTTCTTTCCTTATTCAACCCAGACATGCATTAGTCTGCATGAAGTAGGGTTTCCTTTAATAGTGCAAATTATGGTTTTCGTCTGTGTGGCCACAGAGCAGAGGATAGAAAATTGGGAAGATGATGGAGTGGAAAAATATCCACATGCAATGACGTGCTAGATGAGGCAATAGAACAAGGGTATGGTTCGAAAAGAGGTAGCATACCTGAGGGTCGGCAGGAAGTGGCTTCGCTCGTGGTCGTCGTACCCCACACACACTGCGGCAGCGATCCCGCGCGGGCGCTAGGTCTGAGAGGACGGCCTTGTCGTCAGTGCGTGACCTCGCTCGCCGATGACGAGTGCGTCAACGCTGCACGTCCTTTTCTTCCCCGACGGATCTGTGACCACCGGTGAGGAGGGAGAGAGGGGCCGTCTTTTTTAGATCTGTTGAGGGGGTGGTAGTGTGAGAAACAAGTGGGCAGCCCTTGGCAAGAAAGCGCTGAAGCTCCAGCCTATATATCTTCTTTATACTACTAGTACTGGAGGTGGAGTAGTGGTAGAGTAGTTTATATTTTCTCTGCGTACAGTACCAGTTAGTCGTGCTTCAAAACTGAACGGTGCGCCATTAAAAAAATAAAGGCCGATAACTAATGCGGCACCTCGGGCCAACGCGGCTAGATCGCATTTTGCATGAGAATTTACACACCATGTCTCGTTGACATGTGGTCGCGTTCCACATATCAGTGAGACGACGGTGAGTAGTAGGAGTATTTCCGAACTGACGTGTAGGCCGGGGCACCCCTTCATGAACCGTGGCAAACTGGCAACAGTCCACTGACTCTTCACCTTTCCCTCTCGATTTGGAACTGCTGTCGCACGCTCTTCCTCTCCCTCCTCCATTTTTCTTCAGCCCTTCACCCTTTCTTCTGCCACTGTTCGATCGTCTTATCCATGGAGGGAATAGGACAGAAACGACCCCGTTATTCTTGCCCCGATCTGAAAGATGACGTGGTGGAGGAACTCATCGATCGGTGCGACGTCATCACCTCGGCTAGCATGGCAGGTTCGTTCAAGCCCATTCTCGACTCAACTAATAACATCATTACAAGGAACCCAAGAGTCAAGGAGCGGTTTGATCTCCCCTATCTTCTTCGCCGTGACCCTGATGACTGGCGCCGTCACGACGGAGGCCTCGCCCTGCGCAAGTTGATGCCACTTGATAATGATACGTATGATGTTAAGATGCCATCGCTTGAGGGAAAGGCTTGGGCAGGCGCAAATGGAGAATGGGTTGTTTAAATTGGGTCCAACTGCGAGTGGGAACTTGTGAATGTGTACACTCGGGACCGGGTTCCACTTCCAAAAATCTCAGCAGACTGCCTAGAGGTTGAGCACACCGGTATTGTACGCACGTTCAAATACAATCATGGTGACTGTCTTCTACGGAAGATAGCAATTTCTCGAGTCCCCAACCGCTCTTGGAATTACAACAACTATGAAGTTGTTGCTATCTTCGACAAGCTTGTTGCCGTCGTTAGTGGTTTGACTGGATGTATATTGCTTAAAAATCAGTTTCTGTACACGGATGAGTACTGTGATGCAATTCAATACGAGGGCCTTGTGTTTGCCGCCACCACTCGTGGCACTGTTTTTGCATGGCATCCTCGTTGTTTCGATATGTTTGTCTTCCACCGTAATTATAATTGTTTCATCCACATGCATGCGTGTTGCAAGGCTGGTCATAGTGGGGATTAACTTAGACTAGTAACATGCATATGTTACTAGTAGTTTATGTTACTACCTCTATAGTGCATAGTATCTTATATTAGTATCATAGGTGGTCTCATTTATTGCCATGCATGACACATAGTAGCATCACATTTATTATGTTACGGTATCTACCTATGTTACTATAACCATCTCTCTCTTCCTTAATTGCCTGCCACATAAGCATGTTTGCGAGTCCCAAGTGCATGATACTAGTACTTATGTTACCCGCACTATGGCCAGCCTTACTAATTAACCTTCTTCTTGTGTTTCCTAGGTCCTGTGAACATTCCACCACCTATACTTGAAGATTTTCATAACCAAGGGGGAGATGATGATGGTGATGATCACGAGCATGAGGACGAGTAGCACCCATATACTATTTGGCACCTGGCAACTAATTCCGATGGATCACCTCTTCTCGTGTGTACACAGCCCACTGATGATGTTACTGCTAAGGAAGCAAGTGTAGTCTCCCATGGTCGCACTCTCCGGACCTATTCCAACACCCGTTGCATGGTATTCGGGATGGATACTAGTGTACTAGCGCCAACTCCTTCTCCCTGGTACAGAATTGATACTCTTGGAGAGAACTCGCTCTTCCTTGGACAGAACTATCCAATGATGGCGAAAGGCGATCCAACTGCTTTTGACACAACGTTACTACCATTTATGAGAAGCAACTGTGTCTATACCTCGGACATTTGGGTGGTTCCCTACCCTGGTACTGATATAGTAGGCCGCTTCAGCCTGGATGATCAGTCCTACGTTGGTCTCCAGATCGACAATGGATGGCCCGTCCCAGAGAATCACTTGTGGTTCAAAGCAAGCATTTCCAACGCCGAGGAATGGTTGAGTTGAAGTTCATTTCATTTCTTGTTATTTGTTGTGTGGTGAAAACTTTAGTATTTATAATATATCCTCGTTGTCGATGTGGGTTGATGACCTGTTGTATGTAATAAAATGATATGCCTGTGATAAACTTACTAAATTTATGAATGGATTTCAAGTTGCTTCTGTGAGTGAGTGGTGTGACGAGGCCAAAAAAATATTTTCCGAATACATAATTGTACATGCATTGCAACTGGTTATCGGATGGGGCCAATCAACAATAGTAGTACACTATTTGTACTAGCTTCACATACTTTGCGCATCGTGCAGGTGTTTTTACTGTAGCCATACTGTACTATGTAACCAGCACCTCGAATCCTCGATGCTAGTAGTACTATATAGAACTAACTAGTAGGAGTAGTAGTGTGGCATGGGCCAGAACAAGCATTCACGTCCAGGAGAACGGCACACGCCACCAGCATGACTTCCATCTGACATCATATTTCTTGGAGTCCGTGCTAGAGCAATCTCTTCAACCTCATTGTTTCTCTAACTCAGCCATCGCGCGGTGGGCGAGGTGGGGGTTTTCCGATAGTTGGTTTCCTTAACTGCGGTCCCACTTGTAAGGCCAACTGCAACGCACGACTCCAAATGGACCTCCGTTTTGCACGAGCTCCAACGATAATTCTGACTAGAAAAGCAAGACCAAAGAAAACAAGAACCACAAGAATACATTTTACTACTCCTGTAAGTTGGATTAGTGCCTTCTCGATGCATTCATTGTTGATCTGCAGAGGCTCGATCTTGCGTGCTTCTCTCTTATTTGAGTGTAAAGAAGTAGACTTTGCTTCCTCGCATCTAGTCTCATGTCTAGCCTCTATTCTAGTACTCCCTCCGGTCCGTTTTTCTCTGCGTCTAAGCCACAATACGCATACCAATTAGGAGTATCAACAAGTGCACTAATCTCATCTATAGCCTCTGTGCTAGCTAAAAGTGATAGAACATCTACTAAATTGTTCTCTATCAATATATGGATGTACTCTTCTTCCTAATACAAAAACTTGCATCCATTCTACTCCCTTCGTTGCACAATACATGCCTTCTATTTGTCAATATATATATTTATCTAGACATGTTTTAGTATATAGGCACATCCATTTTTGGACAAATGGAAGTCAAGTATTTTGGAACGGAGGGAGTACACAATAAATTTTTTAAGTTAGCACAACTAGTCTAATCCGAGAGCACAACCAAAGATTTAGTCGGGTTCTTCCTCCTTTTGCCGACACGTGGGACATCCAGCATCCAGGTCGTGTCATGAAAGAAAATAGAGTGGTAGTTTATAAGTTGAATCCACGAGATGTGAATCTTGGGTTAAACTATAAATAGAATCTTACTACTCTTGAGTAACTCCAAAAGCGGCCACCGAAGATCTTTCTTGGATTTGTTTTTCATCACCAGCACATCAAGGTGAAAGATGTGCAGGTTCAGTGGGTCCGCTTGCGTTTTCACTGACATGTGGGACCGCATATGAGCAAACAGACGATGGGCTCCGCGCGTCCGCTGGCTGGCTTAGAAGAGAGATAGAGGAGTGCTGAGCACGGTGTGCAGGAAATTTGTTCTATGTACTGTACCTCGATATAGGCTCGATATAGTGGGGTGGCATGGGCCATAACTAGCATTCATGTCTAGCACTACGGCACACGCCACCCACATGAGTCCCATCCGACACTAATTTTCTTGGAGTCCGTGCTACAGCCATCTCTTCTCCCTCCTGTTTTCTCAGCCATCGCACGGTGGGCGGGGTGGGGGTTTGCCGATAGTCGGTTTGCTCAACTACGGTCCCACTTGTAAGTGAAAATGCAACACCGCACGCATTCCTGCTTGAGCGGCGTGCCGGACCAACCGTGTGGGGGTGCAACGCGAACACGGCAGGCTTTTCCTTTTGAACTCGTAACTTGTAAAATTTGGTTCTGCTCCATGGCACGATCGATAGATAGAAAATAAAGATTTTGCCTAGAGTAATGAGAAGTTTGGTTCTGGCGCTGTTCATGCATGGAGTACGTACGAAAATTATGAAGTTGATGCGAAAGGTAAGATAATTACTGTAGTATCATATACTACTACATGGATTTGACGGAGAGATAAAAATACATACGGATCCATCAACAACATCCTCACGCCCTAGTGCGCAGGGTCACCAACCGACGTGTGAGGAGCAGCGGCATTGGCGGTGAGCTCAACATGCTTCTGATACGTGCATCCAAGGTTTCCCTGCGGTCCAAGAAGGCCAGCGTCCTATCGTCCTCCTCTTGCATGCACGTAGACGTGGGTGATTATGTCCATGCTGTCTTGCTCCACCAGGCGCTGCGCGACGAGCGCGACCTCAAGGTGGACATTCTCCGGCGCGACGGCGGGCAGTCGCAGGGCCACCAGTGCGTCGAAGAGGTTGTCACCATAGTGGCCGTTGAGGGTGGCGGGCATCGAAGAGCCTGGGCGCGTCAGCTGAAGGCTTACATCAAAGTCGTCCGCGAGCTTCTTGACGACGGTGAACTTGTCGAGGAAACAGACGATGACCTCGTCAAACAAGGAGACGAAGCTGTCGTCCAAGCGGCCCCTCGCCCTGCCGGCCTCAAGCAATACTACCTGGAGATGTTCCTCGTTGTCAGGCCGCAGGCCGACGTCGTGGACCATCTGGCATAGCCGGCTGATGCTCGCGCTCATCGCCTCCATGGGTCTAGCTTAGCTTCTACTAGTCAACTGATCTTGCGATTCGAGTGATCACTCTTGCCCTTGGTTAGCATGCGTAGGTGAGTAGGATTTCGTACTACTCCACAGCCCTCTACTGCACCTGCCTTTGGTTGTATGATAGGTGGGCCAGCCACCCCCTGGGCCCACGTGTCATTCACCGAAAGGCAGTTGTCGTAAGTCAATGAAGCTGTGCCCCCCTCCGTGCCGGTGCAGTATAGTCATCTCACCGGACCTCTAGTTGGGGCCAAACGAGAGAAGTTTGATGTTCACTGGTTTATTGGTCCCTTTTGCATTTTGCGCCAAGTTTTGACCTTTGATTTAACTAATAAAATGTTAATGCATGTAAACAAAAATGTTGTGTAAGTCACATTACGAAAACCAAATAATCCCAAAACACTTAGGCACGGTGCATTAACTCCCTCCTTGTTTCTTATTTCGTGACATATCAACCAATGAGAGATGTGGGCCGTGCATGATTTCAATGACTTGAGACTACCAAACATGACATGCAGTGTTTAGTTCATTGCATCATTGCATGTAATCCTATTAAGATTCTAGTTATCAAGAAAACATTAAGTTCTCTCGCCGATAGGAATAAAACACCATGTATTTATTTACAGAGGGAGTAGTACAATTTTTTGTGACATGCATTACGAGATATTTCTAGTCAAATACTAAAATCCAGATGGACGTGGTAGTAGTCCTAAATCCAGACGGTGGTGCTACTAGTACTAGTAGTAGTACTACCAATGTAGTATTCCTAGGAGTACTAGCACTGTACTACCCGTTGGTCAAATTATTACGTGCTGCTCCTCACAGTGAAGTGACAAGACCCTGCGCCGGAGATGAGACTTGAGTATAGGCGCCGTGTTCGGCATACCATAGTCAGCCTCACCGTCTGCAGTCACTATCATCATGGCTGTAGAGCTAGCCTGCTTACAACTAGCCCTGTTCGACATAATTTCCTGTGCGTAGATGCCCGTGCATTGCACGGAACACCAAGATTGGGGGTGGACTGCTCCGGCAGCGGCCATCGCGCCAGATTTTTCCATGGCCTTCTAGATGTGGTGGGGAGGAGATAAGGATGATTGTGAGAGACAACGAGTTGTTTGTAAATAGGGAACAAGTGCGGGCATCTTTTTGCAAAAATGGAGAAGCTTGGTTTGTATGCGTCAGATCTAGATCCGACGGCTACTGGTGAAAGATGGGAGGCACAACATCATCACCAACTCATGACCTATTTGATTCACAGGATTTTGAAAACGCAGGAATAGGACACGACAATATTACAAGTTTCAAACTGATATTACAAATGTTAGGAGTAATGCTGCACCTAGGAAGAGGAAATTACTAGGAAGTTCACGTAAGAACTTTCATTACTTTAGGTGGATGCAGCGTTATTGTACAAACTAAAATCCACCGCCCTGACATGTCACGAATGGGAAAATAAGTTTTCGAGTCTCTGGCCACTTGATGTTTCAAAAACAAATTTAGCTTCTGCGGACACTTTGTCATTTAGGCTTAGACGCTTGTGGTGATCAGCACGCCATTCATTGTTGCGCCAGAGAACGCCAAACCTCATTACCTTGAGCACACTTGCCTCCAGAACAAATAACCTGGCCAATTTAATCTCAGATGTGCTACCTCGGTAGTCGATCAAATCAATTTCTGTAAGATGGAGATCAAGGCATTCGATGAGATTGTTATAGTGCAGCACATTTTCACTTTCAGGTCTTTTTTTATCTGCAAAAGAAGAGAACATATTAGAGCAGCTGGCTGCATAAGATTGCCGTGTCATCAAGAGGTACCAATATCATTCGCTCATACGATAGGGTTGGCTGGCTAATGATATTTTTTCACTCTCTCTCTCTCTCCCCCTCTCTCTCTCTGTTTCTGTTTCCTCTCGTTTAACTAGGAGCACGTGAAGTGCTTGGGCATTTGTTGCCTTCCACTATGTGGCCGATGCCATATTTCGCGAAAGTATGCCACATAATACGCATCAATGTCAAATCAAAAGATTTTGGCACCGCTCTCGCGATGTGAGAGAGTTGGCACCGCTGTGCACACAGACCCACATGTATAAACAAATCAATCAAACCAACTACACCAGCCTCTCACTCTCCCAAACAAGTGTTTTTTTATTGCCTCAGTCCTCTCTCTCTCCCACGTAGTGTTTTTTCATTGTGTGAGTTAATTTGGCACCAGAGCAAAGTAGGTGCTCCAGATTGGGGCACCAGGTGAGCAATGAAGGGGCATAGATGCCAAATGCATCACAAGTGAATTTGGCACATGTTTTGGCCTACATAGACCACTTTTGTACTCCCTCCGTCCCAAAATTCTTGTCTTAAATTTGTCTAAATACGGATGTATCTACTTATTTTACATTTAGTGTTAGATACATCCGTATCTAAACAAATGTAAGACAAGAATTTTGGGACGGAGGGAATACTACCTTGTATTTAGTATAAAATTTTGACCATAGATTTACCTAAGAAAATGCCAATGCATGTCACTAAAAATTACACCATTGGAAATTATGTTCAAATACGAATCCAATGATATAGTTCTTAGTGACATGCATTAACATTTGGTCAGTTAAATCTATGGTCAAATTTTGATACTACAAAATTGGAAGAGTAAACCAGGACGGAGGTAGTACTTGCCCTTATTGTAACCATAGAGTTACTGGAGTAGTCTAAGTTACTTTCCACTATGACTAGCCTAGGCTACTATAGTAGTACAACATAAAAATGATACAGGTGATCACGTGAGAAAAAATACTAAACACATTTCTTTCAGTGCAGTGCATAGATGTAGTTTTGGACACTACACTTGTCATCATAATTTGGGAAAATTACGAAAAAAAATTGAGCTACGTTGTGATTACCATTTACTAATAGGAAAGAAGTTTCACCTCGATGAATAGCTTCTCCGTGCATGGAAAGCATGTAAGGAATCCAACTACTTGATCTAGATTGGGGCCGATAGATTTTAGTGCTAAGATCTTCACTGTGCGCATGGACTGGGTCAAGCTTGTGGGAATCATTTTCTGGAAGACGGTCGTAAATACATCAAGAAGAAATTTAAAAATGTGAATTTCAAGAAGACGGAGAAGAAGATGAGTGATCTACCTGAACGATTACGGATCAATAAAGAGTTCGGAGAATTTGGCAGACGAGTACACCAACGCTGTCAATTTCAGCGCGTGAATGACCCTGATTTTTGTTGGACCTTCTAGATCCGATACAAGCAATCTCTCAAGGAAAGGCGCATTCTCAATGACCATAACGTGGAATAGCTGGAGTGATCTCTTCCCAATTGATGTCTTGTTGCGGGGCCAGCAAGACACATAAATCCATCGGAGATTCATCGAGGCGATGTGGAGGCTAATGAACCCGTGGATCTGCTCAAGACGAAGGTACTCGAGCGCAGTACAGCTGCGGAGCAGGTGCTCCATAGCCTTCTTCGAGATGACAACATCGAAGAGGTCGAGCTGCTTGAGTTGAGGGAGAAGAAGGGCAGGTGCGGCATTATTCTGGGGAAGATAGCAGGAGCTGAAGCTGGAGCGGTGCAGCGTTGGCGTGAGGCGGAACACGGACGGCGGCAGAGAGCGACATCGTCCAGCTTCAAAGATGAGCTCCTCGAGCTGATCTAGGGCGAGGTATAAGAACCACTCGTCGAACTTGGGTTGGACCTTGCAGTTGGTACTGAACATGCGGATGCCAAGGCGTCTGGCTGGCCGAGGGTGCAATGAAAGGATCTTGGAGACTGCGGCCATGCATTTGCAATCCCCGTCGCAGAGGCAGCTACCGATGGTGAGGTTGACGGGGATGCAGCACCAGAGGGGGCGCCACCACTGGGAGAGCAGGGTGGTCCGCACGGCAGATTTGGTGGGGAGGAGGCCGATGATGACGAGCAGCATGTCGTCGGGGAGGCTGCTGATGAAGTCCAGGCTCGCCGGATGTGGTTTTGGCTCGAGCGGCCTCCACTTGTTGGCTGCCTCACCGTCCATATCAACCGGCGGCGAGGCCGGTGTACACGTGTGCTGGTGTGTGTTGTGTGCTGGGTGTGCACGAGTGCGTCCTTCTGTGCATGCTGCCGCGCAGTGGTGAATTGTGCGCGAGTACGTCCTTCGCGCGCAAGAAGTTTGTCCTCAATGCGCCCTCAATTTACTAGCGTGCGGGGTGCTACCCCGAGTGGTTTCAACTTCGTTTCCTTCACCGCGTGTCAGATGGGCCTCTAGTTTACTTATTTTCACCCACTGCCACATGGGCCAGCAAACCAAGATACAGAACACGAGGTGACAACGCAACATGTGGATTGGTTGACCGGTCAACTAAACAATATACAGAGCTATACGCTGACACAGTGAGCGTATAATCCATCGGTATAGAGAGTTCGAGTGAGAGGGGAGGCCCGTGAGAGATAGCAGAGAGAGAGGGAGAGAGAAAGAGCTACTCCCTCTGTTCGATAATGTAGTTACAACATTTTTTTAAAGTCAAACTTTTGAAACTTTGAACAAGTTTATACAGAAATTACTTATATCGGCAATACCAAAGATAAATGATAGTATGAAGTAAGTACATGTTGTGATGAATCTAATGATCGTTCCAGATGTAAATGATTTTCTCCACATATACCTAGTCAAACTTTTCTGAGGTTTGACTTTTCAAAACATCCGTATGCTTAAGGACGTGACAGAGTCCCTGACGAGAGAGAGAGAGAGAGAGAGAGAGAGAGAGAGAGAGAGAGAGAGAGAGAGAGAAAAGTGTGGTTGCATGTGTGAAAGAGACATGGACAACACATGATAAAAGTGGTGAAAAAGCGTGCGTGTCTTATGCAAACATATCACACATGCATCTTCGACAACGGAGGCAAGGTGAGGAGATAGTGTGTGGTTGTTTGGAACCGAGAGAGGAAGACCCCTAGCACGTGGCCAAGAGGTGTCTGACAAACAAGGGAGAGAGGTCGAGAGAGACGTACGAAGAAAATGCAGACATGGGGAGGAGAGAGTGTATGTTTGTCATAGAGAGATCCCCTGGAGATCGTGATGGGACTAAATGGGTGGGAGATCGAGTGACAAGGTGTGTGTGCGATAGAAGATGCCCCGAGAGATATCGAGATAGACGTATGGATGGAAGGAGACAATACGTGTGTTCTTGATGGCTAGTAAGAGATAATCATACTTAGGAGGGGGGAGTGCTTGCGCCAATGGCCCTGTTTGGATACTCTAACTCAGTTAGAGGTTAGAGTTAGATTCTAACCCTGAACTAACTCTAAGTAAAGAGGTGTTTGGATGGCAGGGTTAGATGGAGCGCGGATACGGCGAGGCACCTTCATGGGTAGTGCGAGAGGGAGGGTGGGAGAGGACGAGAAGCTTCGAGGAAGTGGGGAGGGATCTGCTGCAGGGAGAGTGAGAGAAAAAAGTGTTTATTAGTGGTCCCGAGAAGAACTAACCCAAATAAGCACCTCTTGGATGGGTTAGTTTTTTTGGATGGGTTAGATGCATCTAACCTAAACTAACCCTCCTGTTTGGATCTTTTTTTGTTAGTTGACTCCAAACTAACCCAAACTAACTCTACCCATGGATCCAAACAGAGCCTATGATGGAGTGAGGGATTATGGTACTTAGGGGGGTGCGTGTCACATGGAGAGTGAACAAGGGCGGAGAGTGTTGGATGGGTCTATATGTATAGCACGATCGAGACATGTGTATGTGTGAACCAGGGAGAAATAAGGCCCGTTTGGCTTGCGTCGTGAGGATCTTTTGCGTGGCCTGGGGTTGTGGCTGGATTTCATGCACGCTTGTTTGGTTGCTACCCTGTGAAAAAGAAAGCCCGCCTAGGCTGGGTTCCCTCTTGCACTTTAATTAGCCTGGCTGAACTCCAGACTCTGCAAGTATCCTGGCCCAAGCGACCGATTTCGAACGCCTGGCCGTGCCTGGTCGTGCGGCCACGAGGCTAACAACAACATGGATGGATATTAGCATTAAAGAATTGATGCATGGATTGATTGATGGGACGTGGATGCTCTGCCTGGCCCAGGCATGAACCAAATGCTTCAGCACCACACAAGCCTGGCCAGGTAGAAATATTTTACATCTCACGTCCACACCAGGCAGTACCGACCATCAAGGCATGAGGGTCAGATCACGAACCAAACTGACCAATAAAGTTTGAGAGAGATTGAGGAGCCCCGATAAAGGCTGAGTGGTGCGTCAGATAGGTGAGAGGGGGAAAGAGATATTCCATCCGCTCGATAATGCGGTGCATGTAAATTTTTTAGAAGTCAAACTTTGGAAACTTTGATCAGGTTTACGCTAATGTTATTTATATCTACAATACCAAAGATACATCATACAAAACTACATCTCATGATGAATCTAATGGTATATGTTTGCCGTACTAGATGTAATTCTTTTTCTCCACGTACATGGTCAAACTTTGTGATGTTTGACTTTTCAATAAATCTATGTGCTATGGACGGAGGTGAGTGCCTCAGTCGAGACAGATCAAGTGCGTGTGAACGAGAATGAGTAAGTGTGCAAAAAGAGTATGTGTGTGAAAGAGAAAGTGACAACAAACGATAAATTAGAGAGACTGTGTGTTTTTTGTTTCTTATGCGAACATATCACGCATGCATCTCCGAGATGGAAAAGCGAGGCGAGGAGGTACACGAAGATAGCTAGTGTGTGATTGTTTGCAACGGAGAGAGACACCCATGTAGCACATGTCCAATAGAGGTCTGGCCAAGAAGGAAAAAAGGTCGAGAGGGACACATGGATGGCATGGACGCATGGGGAGGGAGAGAGGATGTGTTTGTGATAGAGAGATCCCCTCGAGATCATGAGGGGACTATATGAGTGGGAGATCGAGGGAGTGCGTGCGCGATAGAAAGATGCCCCGAGAGAAATCGAGATAGACCATGCACATGTTTGTGATGGAGACTAAGATTAGCTAGTCATATACATATACGGGGGACTGCATGTGCCTACAATTGAGTCAGAGACCATCATACTTGGCTAGCTGGGCATGAGATTGTGTGTGTGTGTGCGTGTGAGATGGAGAGAGAACGATGGAGAGAGATAGAGTTTTAGATGGGCCTATCGAGTGCGAGTGAGATATGCATGTGTATGTGTGACCCAGGTGGATGGAGAGTTTGAGAGAGGGGGGGAAGAGCTTCGAGACGACATAGTGGTGCATGAGAGAGTTACGGGTAAAGAGACAAGGAATTTGTGTGCGTACGATGAGTGCACCCAAGATATCTAGCTTGGACTAGCTAGAGTATCATACATAGTGTGCAAGAGAGACCTATAGATGGTGTATATATGAATGCGGACTAGAAAGACCCCCCAACACGCACACACACACAGAGAGAGAGAGAGAGAGAAAGGGAGAGGGACCAACAAGGTTTTTGTGTCGGATGCGTGCGACAGAATTGAAGATTGTCAGCGAGAGAGTGAGAGAGAGAGAGAGAGAACAAGAGTCCGGGAGAGTGGGAGGTCACGTTTTATGCATCAAAGACTGATATAAACTTGCATTCAAATATTTAAATTGGAGACCATGTTGTCTCCAATCCACACATGAACGGATATATGCGTATATCAAACAAGTTCATTAATTTGAGTTTCAACATGTTCATGGAGTACTATAATACTGTACAACATGCTACTCGATTGAGGTGTTCAATTTTGGATTTAGTTCACTATTTTGACCTACTAAATGAGCTAGTTCATTAAATCAAGATATTTCATTTTGGGTTTGATTCGCGTTTTTGAGTGGGTCAACTATTTGTCATATAGTAAATCGCTAGCAACGAGCATGTAAAAACACATTAGTCCCGAGCATCATCTCTCCATCTAAAAAAGAAGTGGCAAGCTAATATTTCAAATTTTGATTCGAATCGACTTGGTAAGGTAGACGTGGATGCTCATTCTCCCAAAATTTGAACGAACCGTTAAACATCCTCTCTGCTCGGTGGAATTCGCCCAAGCAAATAAATGGGAGACGCGAAATTACTGTCCTATGTGGGACACGCATCAATTGCCCGTTGTACATCGAGGGTAGGTTCGTAACTTCATCCAAGCGCGCCTTCTCCTCAGCCGAAATGACATGTGCCGAATAATTCATAAACCATGGTCGGCAAAACACGCTCTCCTCGCCCGAAATAGCTCGTGCCCACTATTTCAAAACACTCTCCTCGCCCGAATTCGCTCGCGCCCACTATAGTTCAAAGCACGCCCTCCTCGCCCGAAATCGCTCCCGCCCACTATTTGGGGAGAAGCAAAGTTACTCTACTATCCCCGACCCTCAGTCCACAGACCCAAGCCGAGAAGCCTATAGGCAAGGGTAGAACTGTAACTCCCCCTCACATTTCAGACAAATGCGTCCGTAAGACATGGTTCCACTCCCCTCCAAATTCCCCCCCGCCCGCCCCCATTCATACCTCGTGGGCGCCAAATCACCTTCTCCCCGGGAAGCTCCCTTCTCCCGAGCCACGAAACCTCAGCCCCACCTCCATGGCGCCCCCCACCGCACCAATTTCACAGCCGCCCTCCTCCCTAATGCCGGAGATGTTGTCCACTTGCCGTCGTGCACAGGGCCG
>NC_041393.1:615412945-615419114 GCF_002162155.2 Triticum dicoccoides | reverse complement strand
ACGCCCTCCTCGCCCGAAATCGCTCCCGCCCACTATTTGGGGAGAAGCAAAGTTACTCTACTATCCCCGACCCTCAGTCCACAGACCCAAGCCGAGAAGCCTATAGGCAAGGGTAGAACTGTAACTCCCCCTCACATTTCAGACAAATGCGTCCGTAAGACATGGTTCCACTCCCCTCCAAATTCCCCCCCCCCCGCCCCCATTCATACCTCGTGGGCGCCAAATCACCTTCTCCCCGGGAAGCTCCCTTCTCCCGAGCCACGAAACCTCAGCCCCACCTCCATGGCGCCCCCCACCGCACCAATTTCACAGCCGCCCTCCTCCCTAATGCCGGAGATGTTGTCCACTTGCCGTCGTGCACAGGGCCGTGTGCCTCTTACTCCATGCTGCTGGTGCTGCCTCGACGATGGCCGCGTGAACCGTATCGGAGCCGATTCACCCCCGCTGTTGTTCACGGCGCCGGAGCGGCTCCAACTTTGGATCCGTCCAGAGTCCTGGCGCTGCTTCCGCGTAGCCGTCGACCATCATGACATTGCTCTTTCCCTACCACCGGTCACCATCGCAACTGCGCCGGCCTAACCGACTCGGCAGCTGGACCTGCGTACTTCACCATGCCGCCAGATAGGTCGCACCCTCATCTCAAATCACTTTATTTATGCGTCAGTTGTCTGAATTTTTATTCTGGGCCAATCGATTCCCAATGGGAAGCAGCACCCCTCGAGGAGGCGGAGCTCCTAGGCTGCCGGTTGGCTGGTGTCTAACGTAAGGGTGCGGGGCCGCAAGTTCGCCGCGGAAGCAGCGCTTAGATGGCTATATTTTAGAGTTGCGTGGGTTGGAGGTACTGCCACCGCCGGATCTGGATGACGGGGAGTCTTTGTGGATTGGCCCAGGGGCGGCGCAACCACGACAGTGCGGTGGGGCGGGGAACGGGTATTTGGATGGGGCCACGGACGGAGGAGGCAGGATGCTCTGCCGTTGGTCGCTGGCTCTTCGGGGAAGATTCCGAACAGTATCAGCCGGGAGGCACAAGACGGCCATCAAGCCATCCGGCATAGATCGGACAGTACCAAAATAAAATAAAATCGTGTGACCCCAATTTAGTCTTGAGTCAACAGATGTGTGACCAATCTCGTACCTTGCTGTTGATCTCTTAGTGTATTTCTTCGGATCAAAGAGATATGTCGTTCTTAACTTTATGCGTTATCTGCATCTTCAGACACACCGTCTTCCGACTCACCGCAGCTGCTCCAACAAGGGAAGCATGCACAAGAAGGGAGCTACAGTCCCCACTCAACAGTTCCCTGCATCGAATGCGCGTGCTCGACATGGACAACCACAACAACTGCAGGGCCATCGACAAGTCAGCACATGATGCTCACTCCTATGGATGGCAGCCAGATAGGTTGTACCCTCATCTTACTTGTGTGCAACATTTATGGCTTTGTTATTCATCTAAGCACGGAAAATAGATCATCACATTTCACTATATATTCATGCTGATCTCTTACGGGTCTTGTTCAGGAGTTCATGATGTTCCATAGTTCAGCTAAGATACTTGTTCTTTAGGTAACGTTGTTCCATAGTTATCATCCATCAGCCAATGCTATCCCACAGGCTGGTGATTATAGTATTATACCACTTCTACAATTACCTATGTTGTTCTTTAATACTTTTGTGTGCCATCTAGTTAATCTCGAGTTCAAACGATACATATTCTGTAGCTTTCATCTGTGTTCTCCCTTTAGTTTATGAGACCTGTTGCTGCTAGTTAACCCCAGTCCTACTATTTATGTCGTCTACTACAGGCACTCATTTACATAAATCTAACTACTAGTTGTCTTCCATGCATGTCAGATATATTTGCACACAGTGATATATCCACAAGAACCTCACGGAGCAATGTAAAGGCCAATAAACTTGATGTCAATGATACCCAATATGATGGAACATGTAAAGGCAGTTCTTCAGAAGACTTGCAGAAAGATGATGAATCCTCTTCACCCCACAAGGTCCTTGCTCTAACTTGGCCTGTGATATGGGTACAACATGCATATAATGTCCTAGAGTGTATCTACTCTGTTGCAATGCCATGTGCTTAGCATGCTGATCATGCATGTAAATATGTCATGCCTTCCTGTTTTTCAGTACCTATTCCATTCATGATAACATGTTTCAAATTCAAGTATTGTCATTCTACTCTATCGCAATGCCATCTGCTTAATTTGGATATCATGCTTCTGAATATCTTATGCATTGTTATTCATCAGTATGTACTTCATCTGTCTGCCATACCATGTTCTTTTACATTGAAGTGCTGTTCTAGTGCTCTGTTGCAATGCCATCTTATTTTCCCAATCATACACGTGTATGTTGCCTTGGTTATTTCTGTACGTATTCCGCTAGCATATAGTTTTACATTCAACTAGTTTTTTTATTGTGTTGTCCTGTCGTATCCCTAGCTCTTACACCATACTCCCTCCGTCCGGATTACATGCTGCCGAAATGGATAAAAAAGGATGTATCTAGAAATGAAATACGCCTAGACCCATCCTTTTTTTCCGGATGGAGGGAATACATGTCAATATGTCATGCCTTTCTATTCTTCAATACCTATTACATCTCTCTGTTGTCGCATGTTTTATAATTAAAGCACCATTCTCCTATACAAGGCATGCAAGGGGAAGACGACTATGTTAGAATCTGAAGGGTTACAAACAAGGCCTTTGAAAAAGATCCAAACACCAGGGGATAATAAACCAACTCCAGTTTTTATAGATACTGCTCCAGCATAGAGAAACCCAACAACTACTGATAATAAGCAGATTCCAGTGGCCAAAGAACTAGTCCGCTCCAGTCGAGCCAAAATATGTCAACTCAATTCTAAGAAGCGTGTGCGTATCCTTGCATCATGAAATTTTATAGCATGCTGATCATATTTTGTACATGTTTCTTACCCATCTCTCTTTTAGAAAATAAGCTTAACAGATAGAAGAATTTCTGCAATGGTATCGTTTGTGAGGAAAGATTCTTGCAGGAATTCTCTGTGCTCCAATGTAGATGTAAGTACCTGTTGTATATCACTATATTTTTACATCATCATGTATTTTGTTAATCGGCGTGAATACAACCTTTATCTGATCTAAATTTAGTTGTAGCAAAATGTATGATTAAAGGCCACAATGTTGATTTTTGTAAGGAAAACTGCCTGGTAGTTTTGCATCCTGAGCTGCATGAGTGTACTATCTCATATCAGTGGGTTTGAATACTTTGGTTCTGCAGTGGGTTTTTCAGTGTTTTTTTATTGTGTTGTCCTATCGTATCCCTAGCTCTTACATCATACTCCCTCCGTCCGGATTAAATGTCACAGAAATGGATAAAACTGGATGTATCTAGAACTGAAATACGCCTAGACCCGTCGATTTATTTCTGGATGGAGGGAATACATGTCAATATGTCATGCCTTTCTATTCTTCAGTACCTATTCCATCTCTGCTGTAGCATGTTTTATAACTGAATCACCATTCTTCTATATAAGGCATGCAAGGGGAAGAGGGCTCTGTTAGAATGTGAAGGGTTACAAACCAGGTCTTTGCAAAAGATCCAAAGGCCAGGAGATAATAAACCAACTCCATTTTTCATAGATACTGCTCCAGCACAGAGAAACCCAACTCCCACTGATAATAAGCAGATTCCAGTGGCCAAAGAACTAGTCCGCTCCAGTCCAGCAAAAGAATGTCAATTCCATTCTAAGAAGCGTGTGCGTATCCTCGCATCATGAAATTTTATAGCATTCTGATCATATTTTCTACATGTTTCTTACCCATCTCTCTTTTAGAAAATAAGGTTAAATGATAGAAGACTTCCTCCATTGGGATCGTATTAGAGGAAAATATCTTGCGGGAATTCTCTATGCTCCAATGTTGATGTAAGTACCTGTTGTATATCACTATATTTTTACATCAACATGTATTTTGTTAATCGGCATGAATCTAACCTTTATCTGATCTAAGATTAGTTGTAGCAAAATGTTAAAGGCGCCAATGTTGATTTTTGTAAGGAAAACTGCCTGGTAGTTTTGCATACTGAGTTGCATGAATGTACTATCTCATATCACGCACATTCCTGAATTGTAGTGCTTCTCTGGTTGCCCATTCATTCATTGTGTCAATGTTGCTTTTGTACTACCTTACCTGGCTGATGATAGCTGTGCCATATTGTGTTAATTTGGTGTAGGCTACTTGCCCAAACGTTCGTTGTGTCAATGTTGCTTTCCTATTATCTGACTTGGCCAATGATAGCAATGCTAGTGTGCTAATTTTGTGCAGGCTGCTGAAGATAAGAAGACAAACTCCGAAAACAGCAGGTTAACCCCATTGTTTCTTTCCAGTAAATCTAGGCCAGGTAATATGGCAATAACTCATGTTTAATCTGTTTGGTTCTCGTCCTAATTTATGTTATGATGCAGTGGTCGAGACACTCTCCACTATCAATAATACAAGCCTGCCAAAATCGCCATCTGAATCTGTTCAGTATCCTCTGTCTCGAATGCAACGGAATAAATGTATGTTTGTGAACCAATTAATGGCTGAAGCAACGATGGAAGTGGTGGATGAATCAGAGGTGCAGAGTCGTGCGACACAACAACTGATCAATGTTTTCAGAGACAGTGTAGCAAAGCAAAAAGAACTTGCCCACATGCTTATGGGTGTCATCTGTGCTGAGGTTGCAGATTGTGATGTTGTAGATGGTTAGGTTCTGCTCATTTATTTGCACCGGCATCAATCTTTGATTTCCCAGTGGATGTAATTTCCTGTAAATATGCTGGATGTGCAACGTTATTCCCTGTATGCCGTACCTTTGCGTGATCGTTTTTGGTCATGTGCATAATTGCTCATCGTAATGGACTCAAATTATCTAATTTGGCCTAACGACATGTACGAACTTTAGTGGGCCCATTAAGTTAATGGGCCGTAACTAGGCCGAAAGTTAATGGTCGGCCCTCTTACCTCCCGGGTCGTTAACAGGCCGACATCGAAGCGGGCAACAGGAGGCCCCAATTTATTTCACGAGCCGTTAACAGGCCGTTACTAAGTTTGGGATACATATGGCCCAACTATACTGTAGGCCTTTAGCAGGCCGAAACAGACAACGGGCTTGTACTGGACCATGAAGACCATGGGCCGCTAAGAGGCCGAAAGTCAGGTCGTATTGTAAATGGCCCAACTGTGTTTTGGGCCATTAGCAGGACGAAAGGGAAACCGGGCTGGGATTGGACCATGAAGGGCATGGGCCGTTAAAGGGCCAAAACTAAGGTCCGACTACAAATGGCCCAGCTCATTTATGGTCCGTTAACAGGCCGAAAGTCACACAGGGCCGGGAATTGGCCCAACACTTAAATGGGTCACTAAAAGGCCAAAACTCAGGTCCGACTAAAAATGGTCAAACTGATTTATGGGTCGTCAATAGGCCGAAAGTGACACCGGGCCAGAAAATTGGCCCATCACTTAAATGGGCCGCTAAAAGGCTGAAACTGTCACATCCCTGGTCCTGCTATGCTCTAGGCTAGACCTCATGTGAGCATCATGTTTTAATTCAAATGAAATTTGAATTGAGGAATTTTCAAAGCCTCAGAAACCTTGTAAAATTCAAACCAATATTTTTGGAGTCACAGAAATATTTATTCTGGCCATTTGAATTAATCCAATAACTATTTGCTTTGGATTTAATTTTAATATATATATTAAATATGACTCCAATAATTCTGGAAGTTTGTGAGTGGCTTTGTATATATTTTAGCAAGCCACATAAAACCCTACAGAATTTATTAAAATGATTTAGTGTCTAAAACTAAATCAAAACAAACTACAGAAAATAGAAAACAGAATTAAATAGAAATAAAAGCAGAGAGGAGAGAAAACTTACCTGGCGCTCACCTCTCAGCCCACCTGGCCCAGCTCCTCCAGCGGCCCAGCCCACCGCCGCTTCTCCCCCTGTCGTCTTCCTTCCCCTCGCCCTGAAGCTGCTCGGTGGCGCGCGCGGCCACGCGCCCCGGCCACCTCCTCCCTCCCAGCCTGCCTGGCTCGTCCACGACGCCCGGTGATGCCACGCACTCCCCTCGATCCCCTGTCACTTCTCCCTTGCTCTCTGGACCTCCCTCCCCCTCGCTCCT
>NC_041393.1:615400142-615412400 GCF_002162155.2 Triticum dicoccoides | reverse complement strand
CCCTTCTGCCGACTCCAGAAGCACCGAAGAAACCTCCTCGTCCTCCCAATCGAGCCACGGGACGCCGGGAGGCCCTGCATCGCCGTCAACCGTCGTCTTCAACCTCTGGATCTGACAGCCCCCTCCAGTCAATTTGCGGCCTCAGCGTGTCCCCGGCTACACCGAGTTGCTCCCCTTCACCGCTGTGAGCGCCCGCTTCGACTCCCCCTCTTCCCCGGCCTCTCCGCGTCCTCTAGGCCGTAGTTGCACAGACGCCGAGCTCCGGCCGCCGCTTCGCTCGCCGCTGCCGACACCACAGTCGCCCCCGCCCATTTTTGTGCGTGTCTCCGTGCTCACCGAGCTCCCAGGAGCCGAACGCGTCCAACACCGGCCCCTGCCGTGCACCGTAGCTCCTTCTCCCCTCCCCGCCGAACTTCGGTCGCCGCCAAAGCTCGTCGCCGGCGAGATTCCGGCCGCCCCGTGACCACCCGTCTGGTCCATTAGATGCGCGAGTGCAAGAGCTCCTTCCCGGTGCGCTCAGCGCGCCAAACCACCGCCCAAAGCTCAAATCCAAGCCGCGCCGCCGTGCGGAATGGTCGCCGCCGGCGATACTCTGGTGACTGCCGATGTGGCATGCTTGATTAGTGTTAGTGATCCAGCTAATTAACCCCTAGAGCCACTGACAGTAGGCCCCACCCCTGGTCAAACCCCAGTCAGCACTGGGTTTGACCGGGATTAGTTCCTGAGTCACTGACCAGTGGACCCCACTGGTCAGGTTTGACCTGGGGCACCCAGTTGACTCTGCTGATGTCACCGTGACGTGGTGCTGACGCCATAAATCATTTCTGGATTTATTATTATTTCAGGAAATTTCAGAAAATGTCCAAAACTTCTAAAATTCATAGAAATTCAACCGTAACTCCAAATTAAATAATTTATATATGGAAAATTATCAGAAAAATTCAAGGAATCCATCTTTACCATTTTCATGCATGTTAGAACAACTTATAGATGCTGCTTAGCACAAATCATATAAAGGGCATCTAAATAATCACATATGGAGTTTGAATTTGAATCTTGTATTCAAACCAACTTCATTTAATCTGTTGCTAGTTGCATTAGCTCAAAACACATTCATATTGCCATGTCATGAGCATGCATCATATTGTGCATTGCATTGATTGTATTTCTTCTTTGTTGTCGGTATCTGTTCCCTCCCGGTAGACGATGTTCCGACGTGGTGATCGTTGACACTGATGAAGACTCAATGTTATCTTCAGAAGTGCCAAGCAAGCAAAACCCCCTTGTTCATTCCGATAAAATCCCACTCTCTCGCTCCTGCTCTCTTTTACTGCATTAGGACAACAACGACATATTTGTTACTTGCTGCGGTAGCTGAACCCCTTTATCCTTTGCATGACCTGTCATTGCCACAGTAAATAGATGAAACCCACTAGGATGAGTAGGAGTTGTTTGAGCCCTGTTGTGCCTACTCATTCATGCTTGTTTGTCATGCCTGCTACTGCTTAGAGTTGAGTCAGGTCTGATTCATCGGGGATGAATCAGAGGCGTGTGAACATGTCCTACTGTGTGTGAGCTAAGTGTGTGAACACGATTTGGTAAAGGTAGCGGTGAGAGGCCATGTAGGAGTACATGGTGGGTTGTCTCATTGAAGCCGTCCTCAGGAACTGAGTTCTGTGTTTGTGATCCATGATTCAGCTACTACCATACATTGGGCCCTGAAATATGACCCCGCTCGACTTCTTATTCACCCTTGTCCTCTTTCCAGGAGTTGCAAGTAGTTTCTGGTGTTTGTAGTATGCTGGAGGCCGTGGACAGCGCTGACCGTAGGGGTGGGCTGTGATGCGGTAGGCACGTGGCCGGGTATACCGGGCGCCCGTTTGGTGTCACGGAACCCTGTTCACATCGTTTGGGGCTGTGAGCGAAACTCCGGCCGGATCTCCTCATGGATGGAACCCGAATAGGCGATAAACCTGGACTAGAGACTTGAGTGTTTAGGTAGGTCGTGGTCTACACCCACGTCGGCTTTCGCTTGAAGTCTGCCGAGCACATGTCGTGTGCAGACGCTAAGTGGTGGAAACATGTATGAAGAAGTACACCCCTGCAGGGTTAACCTCATCTATTCGAATAGCCGTGTCCGTGGTAAAGGACTTCTGGGTTGCTTATATCAGTTCATAGACAAGTGAAAGTGGATACTCTAAAATGCGCAAGATAAGCGTGAGTGCTATGGATGGCATTCTCGTAGGGAGACGGGAGCGGATCCATAGTGGTGTATTGATATGGTGAATATTTGGACTCGTGTGCGCCACCCCAAAAGAGTTACTTGCAGTCGTAGTTCAGGATAGCCACCGAGTCAAAGCTGGCTTGCTGCAGTTAAACCCCACCATACCCTTTGTTGATAATGATGCATATGTAGTTAGTTCTGATGTAAGTCTTGCTGGGTACATTTGTACTCACGTTTGCCTATTTTATGTTTTTGCAGAGAGACTTCAGTCTCACTAGTAGTTCCACGTGGACTTCGACGTTTAGCTTGTTACCTCAGCTACGATCTTGTGCCCCGGCAGGATCTGGTAGATAGTCAGGCTTCTCAGCCTTTTTCAGTTATAGATGTCTGTACTCAGACATGATAGCTTCCGCTTGTGCTTTGATTTGTATGCTCTGATTGTTGGGTCATGAGACCCATGTTTGTAATATCTCGCTCCTCGAAGCCTATTGAATAAATTACTTGAGTCGTAGAGTCATGTTGTGATGCCATGTTGTATTTGCACATATCGAGCATATTGTGTGTATGTTATTGAAATGCTTGGTATGTGTGGGATCTGACCATCTAGTTGTTTATCTTTAGTAGCCTCTCTTACGAGGAAATGTCTCCTAGTGTTTCCACTGAGCCATGGTAGCTTGCCACTACTCCGGAACACTTAGGCTGGCCGGCATGTGTCCTTCTTCGTTCCAGTGTCTGTCCCTTCGGGGAAATGTCACGCATTGAGTACCGGAGTCCTGTTAGCCCGCTACAGCCCGGTTTACCGGAGTCCTGCTAGCCCAGTGCTACAGCCCGGACCCACTTGCTGATGACCGACACGTTCGATGCTGGGTCATGGATGCCTGTCCCTGTAAGTCTGTGCCACTTTGGGTTCACGACTAGCCATGTTAGCCCGGGTTCTTTGTCATATGGATGCTAGCGACACTATCATATACGTGAGCCAAAAGGCGCAAACGGTCCCGGCCAGGTAAGGTGGCACCGTGGGAATACCGTGCGTGAGGCCGCAGAGTGATATGATGTGTTACATGCTAGATCGGTGTGACTTAGGATCGGGGTCCTGACAGCGTTGGTATCAGAGCTTGACTGCCTGTAGGATTACCAAGCCAAACTGGTCGAAGTTGAGTCTAGAAATTCTTTAGTTATATAAGGGAATTGATTTTGGGATGGAACGTAAGGCTCTTTTTACTCCTTTACCTCATGCCCTTCTGATCTGAGTTATCTTATCTTTTCTACAGGGTTAAGGAACTAGGCTTTCTTTTCTTTCTATCAGGATCACGTGTTACTAATCCGTAGACTTATAGGATTGTTGGATTTAAGCTTGAGTTCAGTTCCTACGACTTCTGTATGTTAACTGTTGATCTCGAAACCTTGATATTGTGCTTCTGAGTGGTTATGCCACCATTTTCGTGAATGTCTCAAATCTTTTCTGAACATTTACAGCCGTTATGCTGTCCGAGTCATCCCAGGTTTCTAAATAGTCTGATGCATTAGAAAATCCTTTCTTTCCGTTCCCGATGTCCTTTATGGTCAGAATAAGCACACTAACCGGTGCGTTGAGGTAATTTATTGCCTTGACATATATGTTGGAGCTATTATTATGACCCTAGGTGTTTTAGGGAGTCACCTAGTAATCTAGCAATGTTTTGTGTTCCCAGTGTGAAGATTCTGGCCATCATTCTCGAAAGCATCTCGTGGTGCTACTTAGTAGTAGGCATTCTATTTCTGGGTTCTTGAACCCGAGATTCACCCTACTTACATCATGGTGATAGTGTTGTTAGTTCCTTTAGGATATTAGTAACCTTTGCGATAGTCCTCGAGGTCCGTGGTATATCGTTCTTCCAAATACCATGAACCATTCTTGGCGGGAGTTCTTCTGAACCAAAAGATGATAACAAGAGTGCTCTTGATGAGTTTTCCATGCTATATTGTGACTCTGTGTCACGACCGGGTTTTCCGGGTAATAAATTACCAGAAAAGACCGTCGTGCTCATCAGCCCCAGGATTACTGTTAGCTGATGAGGCTCCAACTTGATACAGAAATTCCAAGCAAAATACAAAATATGTAGTACAAGACCATTCTGGCCTGTGAGTACAACAAATGGTTTCTAGTGGTTGATGGCGGAAGCGGGTTGTGAAACATTAGTGTCTATGGGACTCCATTTCCCACGGGAACAGCTGACCAGGTTAATTCCTATCTTTGCGCGGCTGCTATCTCCATTGAGTGGGTTCCGGGGCTGGCATCGCGTCGCTCATCTCCGTGCAAGATAATCTGGCCAAGACAATAGCCAAGGACAAGCCAGTGAGTACTTTGAATGTACTCGCAAACATTACGAACACAGGTATAATATAACAATGATGTGCTGAAAATATTCTTTTTTTGCTCATGACGTCAGTCACAACAGATAAATAAATCTCGGATGCGTGCAAGCAATTTATTTATAAAATTTCAATAACAGAGTAGCATTTAAATTTATGAAATAAATAACAAGTAATGCCACAGTCGGGCGTCTGAGCGACACCACATAAAGGGCTTTTTAAAAGGAATGCCACAGTCTGGCGTCTAAGCGACACCACAGAAAGGGCTTCAAAAGAAATGCCACAGTCGGGCGTCTGAGCGACGCCACATAAAGGGCTTTAAAAGAAGTGCCACAGTCGGGCGTCTGAGCGACGCCACATAAAGGGCTATAAAAGAATGCCACAGTCGGGCATCTGAGCGACGCCACATAAAGGGCTTTAAAAGGAATGCCACAGTCGGGCGTCTGAGCGACGCCACATAAAGGGCTTTAAAAGGAATGCCACAGTCGGGCGTCTGAGCGACACCACAAAAAGGGC
The DNA here is from genome assembly GCF_002162155.2 of Triticum dicoccoides. Classification (NCBI taxonomy): domain Eukaryota; kingdom Viridiplantae; phylum Streptophyta; class Magnoliopsida; order Poales; family Poaceae; genus Triticum; species Triticum dicoccoides. The sequence goes on along the minus strand of NC_041393.1, from coordinate 615,407,308 downwards.
TTTAAAAGAAATGCCACAGTCGGGCGTCTGAGCGACACCACATAAAGGGCTATAAAAGAATGCCACAATCGGGCGTCTGAGCGACGCCACATAAAGGGCTTTAAAAGGAACAATCATAATGAATATCCCGGAGGTAGAACCATCCCAGAGATATTCAGTAATAACAATAATATCACGGGTTAGTCAACAATAATAATAATCATAGATATCACAAGTCACGAGTAGTAATTCCATTTTCTGGTTAACAGTTTCACCTCCGAAGACCGACACTAAGACCGACACCTAACCCATCCCAGACTGTAATCCTTAACCATGGACACGGCTATTCGAATAGGTTTATTCTCTGCAGAGGGTGTACTCTTTAGCCACGAGTAACGGATTTCTCTAGTCCATCGGGACTAATTCCGTCTACGGTCTTTTTGTTGAAAACACACCTAACTTGCACACACCAGCTTATCTCACACGTGTCTGGAATCACCCACGACACCTGTTAAGCAAACTCTAAGTGGGGAGGCTACAACCTCGCGTAGCATGGGATCAAATTTATATCGCGCGCTCTAAGGGGTGGCCTCCCCTCTCGGTCCCAACCGGAAACACCCATGCCCCCGGACAAGGTGGCCTGCCTACCAGCTACAACCGGTATCTTCCACCATGGCCTCTCTGTACGGTGTGTGCTCGAAAGAGGTTGACAACTTACTGAACCGTACTCTACTTGCTGTAGAGACGAGTGGTAGTATGAAACAAGTATGGGGGTTACTGGAACAAGACTCGATCTACGGTCGACTCAGGAGGTTCAAGTATTCCCTGCATGATTAGCATGACGAATATATTTCATCCAACAAAGTCACCGCTCATATCACCTTACCATGCCATACCAGACATAACCGTCCCGACGGAGACCGGCGACAAACTCATGCCTACCCAAGGCCGAGGTTTTCCCGGGTTCCTGCCGGTATGCATGCATGGCACATGAGGGTGATTATCATCACAAGTGAATCCATTTCCAACAGCATGGAAATCAGCAACATGCACCCATGCATATGATCATATCACATGAAATAACAAGTCCTTCGAAATGCGGTGGTGTTATAAATGTATCAACGATCACACCAAAAATATTATGCCGGGGTTCAGAATGCTTGCCTTCAATGTTGTGGAGGGGTGAGGTGCTCTCCAAAACTTTTGAAAGCTTCTTCTCTCTCCCCAAAATCTGAGGAAAATACGCCTTCACTTAACCGACGTGGATAGGCGCAGGGTCACTGACAGTGGGTCCAAGGGGCCCACTGGTCAGGTTTGACCAGTCGCCGCGCATCGTCTCCCTCCTGTGCCCGAGCGGAGCGGGGCTCCGGCGATCGTCGCAGGCGTTTGGCTGCTCCTCGCGGGCCCCCAAGGGTGGGGATGGATCCGCAAGGTTGGGGCGGTCCTCCCGGTAGTCGTTGGGTCGGCGGGGACGGAGTGAGCTGCCGGCGGCTAGCTCCGCGGCGGAGGAAGCTTCGGTGACAAAGTGACTTTGTGGCGGCGTTGGCTCCCGATCAAAATCAAGTAGGGGAAAAGGCTCACGGGAGGATGAGGAGGTTCTTGGCGGAGAGAACGGAGAGGGAGAGGCCTCGGTGGTGCCGAAATGGCCGGGGCAGTGGCGGCGGCCGTGGTTGCCGGAGATGAGGAAGGAGGCCTCCCCGGGTCGATTGGCTGCCAATGGGGGTCCTCTGGAGGTGGCTTGAGGTCGCGTGCGTGCTCAAAGGGGCTCGGGGTGTCCATTTATAGCGCGCCGAGGTCGGTTCCGCGGCGGCCATGGATAAGCTCTCCGGCGAACCGCCTCTCTGTGGCTAGGGTGACGTGGCGGCGACGAGCGCTAGGGGACGAAGTTGCGGATGAGCACGCGCTGTTCCAGGGGCCAGGTGGCGAGCGTGAGTGGCTTGGGCGGCGCTGAACGGCGCAGGGCTGTCGGGCGGCGGCGGCGGCTAGTGCTTGGCCTGCCGGGCACGGCGAGGGGCGGCTTGGCGCGTAGCTGAGAGAAGGGGAGCGCGTGGCCAGGTTCTGCAGAGCGGGCCAAAGCCGTGGGGGCCAGCGTGTCGGCTCGGCCGCGTGGCTGCAATTTGCGCGCTCTGGGCGCGTCCAGTGCACGCACATGACGTGCTCGACGAAATGCTATGGCATGTTAGGGGGCTCCAAACCACAAGAAAGTTAGCAGGGTGGGGTTATAGTTTAAGGCAAAACCATTGGACATGCTGGTCTGGTCAGGGGATTAAGTCCATAGTGCAAACAAGGACTCATGTCAAATCTGATCATGCCTGAAAGGTGTTTGACAAAATGCCAGAGGCATCTAGGTAGGTCTTGGAGGGGCCAAATCTTCCAGATCAGTGTCTCTGTGGATGAAAGAGAGAGTGGTGAGGTTATTTGGCCAAAAGCAGAAACTTGTTAGTGTAACTTTAGCAGAATTTCAATTCTGGACAGGAAATAAATAGCATTATTTCATGAACCAAAAATGATCCAAAAGGTGCTTGCTCCTAGACTTAAGGGTTTAACATGGGGGACTACAAGTAGGAGAAAAGATCAAGGGTTAAAGAGCAAGTAAAAACATGGTTGCTGTACAAACCATCAAGTTGGTCCAGAATGAGGATGAGGTTGATTCACTCAAATTTTTCAAAGAACATAAATAGGTTTTTGCACAAAGTGAAATAATAGGCTCCTACTGACCTCCCCTAATTTTGGTAGAAGTTTTAAAGAAATATTTAAATAGGTTGTAGTGCAAAATGCACTCTGGACCAGAGAAGAAAAATTGAGTGCAGGGCTCAAAATATTTCATGAATGAAATATATTTTTGCATAAAAGTGATTTAAAAACATCACATGACATCTCGAAATTTTTGTGGGAATTTTAAGTGGATTTATCAAATGGTTGTAGTTCAAATATGGCCATTTAACCATAAAAATCCATTTTTCAAGAAAACACTGATCAAGCAACTAAATTAGTTAATTAGTTATATTGGATAAGGGAAAGTTTTACTTGAGACGTTAATCAAGCCCAATAACACATTTGAAAAGTTTTCTCTTTGGGAAAAGCTCATAATAACAGGGAAGGAAATGATTTAAAAATCGAAATGGAGCTCAAAAATTCAAAGTTTTAAATCCTGGTAAAATTTTATTCCACTAAAGCAAGGCCAAAATTTTGGGGTGTCACAATACTAACCCCCTTAAAAAAAATCTCGTCCTCGAGATTTGCTAAAAGCGGTGTTAAGAAAATAATTACGCAATGACGATGTGGCTACAGTGAGAGGGCAATAAGTGGTGAAAAACCACAATGTGAAAAACTGGGGCTGCGCGGAAAAGTCTACGGTTCGGGACAAAAACGGGTGATTTCTACGCTGGATATAAATTTAGGATAACTCCTAAATTTAGATATAAGCTGGTTGTACCCGAGAGCACAGTGCTCTCTCTGGCCGACAGGTGGACCCGGGGTCCACTGTCAGTCTCCTCTTCTTCTCCCTCTGGCCCTTTCTTCCTCCTCTCTCCCGCGCGCTTTCTCCACCGGTGACGCCTAGTGTGTAGGGCATCTAGGCCGTACCGTGGTAGTGCGCGGCATGCTAGCTGCTGGTGCAGCGTGCACTCACCTCGCGGGCCAGCGCGCTGTCGGCACTGCTCGCGGATTCGACTCCGAACACCGGCGATCGGCGACGAGCGGCGTTGGTGGACTTTGCCCACCGTACACCAAGCTCGAGCTATAAAAACGGCCGGGGTGCCTCTCTCTTCTTCCTCACACCTGGCCTCACTTCTCCTCCTCCTTCTTTCTCCATTACTGCTTACAGAAGCTCGGTCGAGGCTCTAATGGCGGAGGCAATGCCGGACTAGTTTGTGATCCTGATATGCGGAGGGCTGGCGACGCTGCTGGGGCTCTCTGTGCTCCTGTGCGCGATAATCTTCGACGAGTATCACGATGCTGCGGCTCGGGTGTTGGCTCTCCGCGGTGGTGGTCATCATGAAGAGTAGATGGGGTGTGCCGGGTGCTAACTGTTGTTAGGGGGGTGATTAGCTGGATGTAACACCGTTGCAAAGTTTTGCAAACAGTGTATGTGTCCGAATGATAAGGGTTGTGAGTCTACTCGTGGTGCTGAGTGAAATTAAATAATCCACGTCGTGAGAAAGTGTAGATGTAGCAACTCAGGAAAAAAAATCTCACTCCAGGATTTTGCGAGGGAAAAACAGTTAATTTAAAGGAGCATAAACCCCAACAAAAACTACACACATTAGTAGAAGCCAAATAATTGACTCGTCGTACAAACTCAGGGTATTACGCATAAGTCACACACATAAATAAATGCTGCAAAGAACAAATACAGTAGTGACGTCTAAAATGAAAATGGTAACTGGGCGGGGTCCTGATAAAATGTCTCTGGTAAAGGGATACATTCTTCTTCAATTGGAGGTAGAGGATTGACCAGTCGATGTATGCGTCTCTCCGTGTCGGGTCTCAGTGGTCTGCCGATGGCAATCTGAGGATTTAAATCTGCGAGGCTCTGGAGATAATCCATCACTCGCTAGTTTAAATGCTCTTGAGCAATGATGTACTGGATAAGGTTGGCCAGAACTGGGTCTCTCTCAATACGTCCACCGGGAAAAGATGTTACTTCTCCGGGTGCTGCACGGCTCGGAAAGTAGTGATATCCTTGTTCGCGGGCATAGGGTACTGCAGATCGAAGACGAGCAATCGCTTCTTTCGCAGCGGCTTCTATGGCCAAGTGTGGGGTTGGCATAGATTTCCCCACGAAGGAAACTTCCGTTGGATCTTGGTTGGGGTCTATAGGAGGAATGTGTACTGCTGCCCAATATTCTGAGGTGGATGGGGTGATCCTTGATTTGAACAGCTCGTACTGGGGTGGCTGGGTAGAACCCATGGTACTGCGGGTAAAATCCCACAATATTTTGACAAAGCTACCTGGGGTTGCATCTGGGGTTCTCAGATGAATGCTGGGGGTCGGCATGACAGGAAAAAGCGTGAGTGTTGTGCACAAAGTGAGGGTTGCTGGGTAAGGTCACAAGGTGGCCTTTATATAGAAATGGAGCCGGATCGTTTTACCGTGGTGAATGGTAATAAATTTGCCAGCTTAGCTCCAAAGGTCGGGTCAGTGTCAGAGATACACATATCTCATAAAAAGACGCGTTACTGTGGTTGTCGTCGGGTTGGTTTTGGTAGTTGTGCCCAGAAAAATATGCAGCTATGCGCTGACCAATTATGCAAGGCTATTATTAAAACAGAGGCACAAAGTCAGGCTGCGTTAATATACGCGGTCGCATGATTACAAAACGAGGATACATTGAAACTTGGTGCTACTCATACGGCTTAGTCCACCTCGTTTATGTCTAAACGGGCGTGCCTGGTGGATGTCGAGGCTTCTCCACGTGTCTCTCTACCGGGATTAGTCAGAGATGGCGGAGGAACTGCAGGGTCAGGGTATTGAGAATGACCATTGCGGGGATTGTTGGCCACAACCCCGTTGGAGTGTGCTCCCAAAATGCGTCGAAGCACTTCTGGGGTTATCGCAGCACCTTGGCCGATGGCCGGGGCAGATCTCGGGGTCTCGATAGGTTGTCCAAACAGCACGACTGGGTTGTCGGTGTTGGGCTCGTTTTCTTCTCTCGCCGGGGCTCGACGAACCAGCTCTCCACGAGCTGCGATTAGATCAATAGTGATCTGGTCGAACAGTGCCTCTAGTGCACTTACATAGCGCACTAGGTGCAACAATGTGGGGTCCGTCTCGTGATCTCCATTGGCAACTTGGGGTGGTCTACCATACTCTTCACGTCTGGGGTAGTAGTGGAACGAGCGACAGTTAACTCTGGGCGACAAGTGCCTGAGATGAACTATAGCCTCTCGAGCGGCTAGCTGGATGGCTTGTGGCTCAAAGGAATTAGTTCTTCCGGTGAACCGGTAGGGACGCTCGGGTGCTAGACTCCTATCGTAAATGTGCACAGTGGCCCAGAATTGGCGGTCTTCACTGCTCATGGGTCCTTGATACACAACATATTCTGGTGGCTCCTCTAATGCGTAGGCACGACGGGTGAGGTTTGCGAGGATGGTCACAAAACCTCCAAGGTTGGTTGCTATGGTTTCGTTGTGCACTATAGGTCCAGGCATTGTGGCTCGGTTTGGGGTAGCGGCTGTGCTGTGCTGGTTTGGTGCTAGCGCGCCCTTTTTATAGGAAAAAGGGGACGGAGTCTTCCTTCGCACGCTTGTGAGAAAGGACTATTTAGGGGCCGGTCACTGGCGCAGGAGTGACGGGTTAGGTGGATAGGTTGGGCACCTACTGCCAAAAGGTGTTGGGTCACTGTGTGGCTATTTTGCATGAGAAGCTTGGCTGGGGTTTGGTTAAGGTCTGGTGGGTTGGTTTGCCTAGTTTATTGACCTGGCTAAGATAGGATTAGCCAATGGTCAGCCTGGCTCTGATACCAAGTCTGTCGCGACCGGGTTTCCAGGTAATAAATTACCAGAAAAGACCGTCGTGCTCATCAGCCCCAGGATTACTGTTAGCTGATGAGGCTCCAACTTGATACAGAAATTCCAAGCAAAATACAAAATATGTAGTACAAGACCATTCTGGCCTGTGAGTACAACAAATGGTTTCTAGTGGTTGATGGCGGAAGCGGGTTGTGAAACATCAGTGTCTATGGGACTCCATTTCCCACGGGAACAGCTGACCAGGTTAATTCCTATCTTTGCGCGGCTGCTATCTCCATTGAGTGGGTTCCGGGGCTGGCATCGCGTCGCTCATCTCCGTGCAAGATAATCTGGCCAAGACAATAGCCAGGGACAAGCTAGTGAGTACTTTGAATGTACTCGCAAACATTACGAACACAGGTATAATATAACAACGATGTGCTGAAAATATTTTTTTTTTGCTCATGACGTCAGTCAAAAACAGATAAATAAATCTCGGATGCGTGCAAGCAATTTATTTATAAAATTTCAATAACAGAGTAGCATTTAAATTTATGAAATAAATAACAAGTAATGCCACAGTCGGGCGTCTGAGCGACACCACATAAAGGGCTTTTTAAAAGGAATGCCACAGTCGGGCGTCTAAGCGACACCACAGAAAGGGCTTCAAAAGAAATGCCACAGTCGGGCGTCTGAGCGACGCCACATAAAGGGCTTTAAAAGAAGTGCCACAG
>NC_041393.1:615392450-615399572 GCF_002162155.2 Triticum dicoccoides | reverse complement strand
CAGTCGGGCGTCTGAGCGACACCACATAAAGGGCTATAAAAGAATGCCACAGTCGGGCGTCTGAGCGACACCACATAAAGGGCTTTAAAAGGAATGCCACAGTCGGGCGTCTGAGCGACACCACATAAAGGGCTATAAAAGAATGCACAGTCGGGCATTTGAGCGACGCCACATAAAGGGCTTTAAAAGGAACAATCATAATGAATATCCCGGAGGTAGAACCATCCCAGAGATATTCGGTAATAACAATAATATCACGGGTTAGTCAACAATAATAATAATCATAGATATCACAAGTCACGAGTAGTAATTCCATTTTCTGGTTAACAGTTTCACCTCCGAAGACCGACACTAAGACCGACACCTGACCCATCCCAGACTGTAATCCTTAACCATGGACACGGCTATTCGAATAGGTTTATCCTCTGCAGAGGGTGTACTCTTTACCCACGAGTAACGGATTTCTCTAGTCCATCGGGACTAATTCCGTCTACGGTCTTTTTGTTGAAAACACACCTAACTTGCACACACCAGCTTATCTCACACGTGTCTGAAATCACCCACGACACCTGTTAAGCAAACTCTAAGTGGGGAGGCTACAACCTCGCGTAGCATGGGATCAAAATTATATCGCGCGCTCTAAGGGGTGGCCTCCCCTCTCGGTCCCAACAGGAAACACCCATGCCCCCGGACCAGGTGGCCTGCCTACCAGCTACAACCGGTATCTTCCACCATGGCCTCTCTGTACGGTGTGTGCTGGGAAGAGGTTGACAACTTACTGAACCGTACTCTACTTGCTGTAGAGACGAGTGGTAGTACGAAACAAGTATGGGGGTTACTGGAACAAGACTCGATCTACGGTCGACTCAGGAGGTTCAAGTATTCCCTGCATGATTAGCATGACGAATATATTTCATCCAACAAAGTCACCGCTCATATCACCTTACCATGCCATACCAGACATAACCGTCCCGACGGAGACCGGCGACAAACTCATGCCTACCTAAGGCCGAGGTTTTGCCGGGTTCCTGCCGGTATGCATGCAAGGCACATGAGGGTGATTATCATCACAAGTGAATCCATTTCCAACAGCATGGAAATCAGCAACATGCACCCATGCATATGATCATATCACATGAAATAACAAGTCCTTCGAAATGCGGTGGTGTTATAAATGTATCAACGATCACACCAAAAATATTATGCCGGGGTTCAGAATGCTTGCCTTCAATGTTGTGGAGGGGTGAGGTGCTCTCCAAAACTTTTGAAAGCTTCTTCTCTCTCCCCAAAATCTGGGGAAAATACGCCTTCACTTAACCGACGTGGATAGGCGCAGGGTCACTGACAGTGGGTCCAAGGGGCCCACTGGTCAGGTTTGACCAGTCGCCGCGCGTCGTCTCCCTCCTGTGCCCGAGCGGAGCGGGGCTCCGGCGATCGTCGCGGGCCCCCAAGGGTGGGGATGGATCCGCAAGGTTGGGGCGGTCCTCCCGGTAGTCATTGGGTCGGCGGGGACGGAGTGAGCTGCCGGCGGCGAGCTCCGCGACGGAGGAAGCTTCGGTGACAAAGTGACTTTGTGGCGGCGTTGGCTCCCGATCAAAATCAAGTAGGGGAAAAGGCTCACGGGAGGATGAGGAGGTTCTTGGCGGAGAGAACGGAGAGGGAGAGGCCTCGGTGGTGCCGAAACGGCCGGGGCATTGGCGGCGGCCGTGGTTGCCGGAGATGAGGAAGGAGGCCTCCCCGGGTCGATTGGCTGCCAATGGGGGTCCTCTGGAGGTGGCTTGAGGTCGCGTGCGTGCTCAAAGGGGCTCGGGGTGTCCATTTATAGCGCGCCGAGGTCGGTTTCGCGGCGGCCGTGGATAAACTGCGGATGTGGATGAGCACGCGCTGTGGCGGCGACGAGCGCTAGGGGACGAAGCTGCGGATGAGCACGCGCTGTGGCGAACCACCTCTCTGTGGCTAGGGCGACGTGGCGGCGACGAGCGCTAGGGGACGAAGCTGCGGATGAGCACGCGCTGTTCCAGGGGCCAGGTGGCGAGCGTGAGTGGCTTGGGCGGCGCTGAACGGCGCAGGGCTGTCGGGCGGCGGCGGCGGCTAGTGCTTGGCCTGCCGGGCTCGGCGAGGGGCGGCTTGGCGCGTAGCTGAGAGAAGGGGAGCGCGTGGCGAGGTTCTGCAGAGCGGGCCAAAGCCGTGGGGGCCAACGTGTCGGCTCGGCCGCGTGGCTGCAATTTGCGCGCTCTGGGCGCGTCCAGTGCACGCACAGGACGTGCTCGACGAAATGCTATGGCATGTTAGGGGGCTCCAAACCACAAGAAAGTTAGCAGGGTGGGGTTATAGTTTAAGGCAAAACCATTGGACATGCTGGTCTAGTCAGGGGATTAAGTCCATAGTGCAAACAAGGACTCATGTCAAAACTGATCATGCCTGAAAGGTGTTTGACAAAATGCCAGAGGCATCTAGGCAGGTCTTGGAGGGGCCAAATCTTCCAGATCAGTGTCTCTGTGGATGAAAGAGAGAGTGGTGAGGTTATTTGGCCAAAAGCAGAAACTTGTTAGTGTAACTTTAGCAGAATTTCAATTCTGGACAGGAAATAAATAGCATTATTTCATGAACCAAAAATGATCCAAAAGGTGCTTGCTCCTGGACTTAAGGGTTTAACATGGGGCACTACAAGTAGGAGAAAAGATCAAGGGTTAAAGAGCAAGTAAAAACATGGTTGCTGTACAAACCATCAAGTTGGTCCAGAATGAGGATGAGGTTGATTCACTCAAATTTTTCAAAGAACATAAATAGGTTTTTGCACAAAGTGAAATAATGGGCTCCTACTGACCTCCCCTAATTTTGGTAGAAGTTTTAAAGAAATATTTAAATAGGTTGTAGTGCAAAATGCACTCTGGACCAGAGAAGAAAAATTGAGTGCAGGGCTCAAAATATTTCATGAATGAAATATATTTTTGCATAAAAGTGATTTAAAAACATCACATTACATCTCCAAATTTTTGTGGGAATTTTAAGTGAATTTATCAAATGGTTGTAGTTCAAATATGGCCATTTAACCTTAAAAATCCATTTTTCAAGAAAACACTGATCAAGCAACTAAATTAGTTAATTAGTTATATTGGATAAGGGAAAGTTTTACTTGAGAGGTTAATCAAGCCCAATAACACATTTGAAAAGTTTTCTCTTTGGGAAAAGCTCATAATAACAGGGAAGGAAATGATTTAAAAATCGAAATGGAGCTCAAAAATTCAAAGTTTTAAATCCTGGCAAAATTTTATTCCACTAAAGCAAGGCCAAAATTTTGGGGTGTCACACTCTGCCAGCTCAACCTTTCTGCATGGGTTATCCAGAAGAATTATGTTGAACTTGGTTCGACATACTAATCTATGCATCCACAACTCAGAAAGTTATATGTTCCTTTGAGTTGTCCCTCTTAGTTGTCTTCTAACCCTGGTCTATCATTTGATAGTCAAGAGTATGCGTGCATGCCTATTACTCTTGTGGTCCGTCAAGCCATTCTATTCCAGAATGACTAGGAGAAACAAACTCCAGTACCTCATCCATATCTAGGATTGGGTCAAAGCAGTTGTATTCCGCAGATCAAATGCCAATCCAGCTTCTGGTTCTGTTCTACCTTGGAGTATTACCATCTTTATATCGGGATTGTTATAGGAATTGCACACCATCCTATGAACTCTTGGTACAGTGATATTTCTTGCCATCATTGTTCATTCCTCGGTTCCTGTGTTATTGTAACCGGAATGCCGACAAGTGAGTCGTGGTGTGTGAAATCAATACTGCTAGCAACCCCATTGCTTGGTAGTTAAATGGACGATAACCTCATTCTTAGCGTGTTGATTATTGAATCACCACCCTAAGGTTGATTGTGCTACCTGGTCCTTATTTCTGGTGCACTCTCCGATCGGTGAGTTAGGATAGTGCCAATCCTTGCTTATTTGATCATATCGTCTTGCCCTGAAAAGCAAGATTGTTCTCGAGCTTAGTAACATATCGGTGGTTCGTGATTTTCCAAATATCTTCTTGAAAGTATCACCAGGTTGTCACCTGACTGTTATGTTGAGCTCGTGATCAAGTTGGTTTTCCAATAAACCACCCTTTCTCCAAGAATCTGTGTTAGATATCCCTGAGCTAGTTGGTTAAGCTACACAACAACTTGGAGAGTTGGAAGATAAAAGCTTACCTGACTTAGTTCATTTCAAAGGGATATACCTTGTATGTGTGTGTTGAAGGAAGTTGATATTTCATCGACTGACCCTCGTGATCAGTTAATGGACCTATCATCTGGTCCAACCTTTGATTTGGGTGTGGGCTATCCTCAAATCAAGTCAGAACCAACGATGTTCGTAATGTTGTCTTACTCGTGGTTTTTCCTCGAGCATACACCATTATATTCTTTGGTCTGACCAATGCTATCACCGTGTTCACTTAACTATGGAATTCCTTTTAAAAGGAAACCCGGATGAACTGTTGTTGAGCCCATTGACAACATCCTTATCTCCTCCATGATTTTGTTGAACATTAAGCTAGTGTTGGAAACTTGTGTAAGCATTTTTTCATGCCCCGTTCGTGAAGCATATGCTTGGATGAAAAGAAGTGACTTCCTCTAGTTCATATGCATTAGATGCAAGTTGCCGCCGTTGATTCGAGAAAGTCAATGTTTTTCCTTTGGAATCATCCCAAATCAATTATGCATATGTGGTTTGGAGACTTGCAACCTTCATTCCATATGTATCCCTAGTACACCAAGCCACTGATTGATTTGTTCAAGGAGAAGAAGCTCCTTCTTAAGAGTATACCCTATGCAAGGACTTCGATATCCTCGATGATGGTTCCCCACCGGAACTCGGTAGTCTTTAATTATAAGACTACTACGTGGCCATGCTTGTCTGGGACAACGTGTTCACATGTTTGTAGCAGAACCAGCTCATGTTTTGGAGCTTGCTATCGTAGTTCATTCCCCGAGAATCTGGCAACGTCATCTCGTCGATTTGTGTTGCAAACTTTCGTTTTTCTTCCTAAACTCGATGAGTCTGGAATATCCTGACACCAACCAGATCTGAATCTCAGGCAGATATAATGGTTTGGAGCATTTCCCAAGAACTATAATATTGGTCCCTCGATAACCGGTAAAGTGGATGTCGTGGCCAGCACCACCCAGCCGAAAGACCTATTATTGTAGTATCTTGATTGAAGAAGTTGGCCACCTCCCCATAAGGACTTCGTAGGATTTACTCCCTAGTTGTGCCCTATGATTTTTGTGTTCCCGAAGTCCGACCTTTTTACTTGATGATCTAGATATCAAACCATATCTATGAATGGGTTACACTAGCACATCAAGGAGAACATTAGAAGCGGAGTGCTAAATGTCTCTCGGTCGATCATCCAGATTTTGTTCCTTGGCTTCGCTAAGGTGAAATCTGAGAAGGTATTATCTTCCTTTGCATCTGCATCCTCCATCACCATTCATCATGGTAGCAAGTTGTGCTGCCAGGATCCTTGACACGGATATTGGTAAAACCTTGATGATTGTGGAAATGCTCAAGTTCTTGAGAGCACGCACAAGCGCTACGTGTTATCATCGGCACTAACTCGGATTCCTCTCAGTTTCCTCGACAATGCTATGACCTTTTCAAACAGTGAATTCACTCTCTATTGTTGGGTTCTTCCCCAGTTACCAGAATCATTCCCATCATTTGCATTTTGTTCCCAGCTTGCACCGTCAATGTGCCATTCTACCATGGGTCCCTTCCATTTCCGGTGGTAAACAAATTCATCCATTACGTTGCCTTCAACAAGGTAATCCACATCATCCAAGTCCGAGTATGCCATTCTACCGACCCCCTCCAAACGATCGCTCGAGAATTGCCTTAGGCTGGTTTAAAGAGTTTCAATGATCTCTGAATCAAAGGTAATTCTTTTTGCCACTAAAGGGGATGATTCTACGAGTCACCTTCCCTAAGGTGCATCATTATGGTACCATGGCAACTCAACTCCTCGCAACGTTGGCAATCGTTTACCACCTTCTTAGGTGTGGAATTGTTTTCTACCTAGTAAACCTCCGTCATTCGTTCCACTCCATCCCTCTAGAGGTGTGCTTCGTCTCTCAGCTCGAGAGATGTTGCTATGTCTCATTCCGAGAGTTAATCCTGAGTTGTTCGACCTTCGAGAAGGTTGATCCTTCTAGAGTCTCCTTCTCCTCTCGTTGTCATGTTGGTTGGAGTTCTCGGAACAAGACATCAAGATAATGATGGTGAGCGAATCAACGTTCATTTGAAGTGCACCCTGGATCGTGAAGACTATACTAGTTTGCGTTTCCCCTTCATCTTACCCTACGCTTGAATCTCGGAGCGAGATTTTTGTTTAGTGGGGGTGAGTTGTCACATCCCTGGTCCTGCTATGCTCTAGGCTAGACCTCATGTGAGCATCATGTTTTAATTCATTTAATTCAAATGAAATTTGAATTGAGGAATTTTCAAAGCCTCAGAAACCTTCTAAAAATGATCAACATTTAAATCTTCTCAAATGAGTCCAAGAAAATGTTCCTGTTATTCCATAGAAATGTTGGTAAGAGGTAAAATTCAAACCAATATTTTTGGAGTCACAGAAATATTTATTCTGGCCATTTGAATTAATCCAATAACTATTTGCTTTGGATTTATATTTAATATATATATTAAATATGACTCCAATAATTCTGGAAGTTTGTGAGTGGCTTTGTATATATTTTAGCAAGCCACATAAAACCCTACAGAATTTATTAAAATGATTTAGTGTCTAAAACTAAATCAAAACAAACTACAGAAAATAGAAAACAAAATTAAATAGAAATAAAAGCAAAGAGGAGAGAAAACTTATCTGGCGCTCACCTCTCAGCCCACCTGGCCCAGCTCCTCCAGCGGCCCAGCCCACCGCCGCTTCTCCCCCTGTCGTCTTCCTCCCCCTCGCCCCGAAGATGCTCGGTGGCGCGCGCGGCCACGCGCCCCGGCCACCTCCTCCCTCCCAGCCTGCCTGGCTCGTCCTCGACGCCCCGGTGATGCCACGCACTCCCCTCGACCCCCTCTCACTTCTCCCTCGCTCTCTGGACCTCCCTCCCCCTCGCTCCTC
>NC_041393.1:615330048-615392405 GCF_002162155.2 Triticum dicoccoides | reverse complement strand
ACCGTGGCCACCAGCCACCCTTCGCCCTTCCGCCGACTCCAGAAGCACCAAAGAAACTTCCTCGTCCTCCCAATCAAGCCACGGGACGCCGGGAGGCCCTGCATCGCCATCAACCGTCGTCTTCAACCTCCGGATCTGACGGCCCCCTCCGGTCAATTTGCAGCCTCAGCGTGTCCCCGGCTACACCGAGTTGCTCCCCTTCACCGCCGTGAGCGCCCGCTTCGACTCCCCCTCTTCCCCGGCCTCTCCGCGTCCTCTAGGCCGTAGTTGCACGAACGCTGAGCTCCGGCCGCCGCTTCGCTCGCCGCTGCCGACACCACAGTCTCCCCCGCCCATTTTTGTGCGTGTCTCCGTGCTCACCGAGCTCCCAGGAGCCGAACGCGTCCAACACCGGCCCCTGCCGTGCAACGTAGCTCCTTCTCCCCTCCCCGCCGAACTCCGGTCGCCGCCAAAGCTCGTCGCCGGCGAGATTCCGGCTGCCCCGTGACCACCCGTCTGGTCCATTAGATGCGCGAGTGCAAGAGCTCCTTCCCGGTGCGCTCAGCGCGCCAAACCACCGCCCAAAGCTCAAATCCCAGCCGCGCCGCCGTGCGGAATGGTCGCCGCCGGCGATACTCCGGCGGCTGCCAATGTGGCATGCTTGATTAGTGTTAGTGATCCAGCTAATTAACCCCTAGAGCCACTGACAGTAGGCCCCACCCCTGGTCAAACCCCAGTCAGCACTGGGTTTGACCGGGATTAGTTCCTGAGTCACTGACCAGTGGACCCCACTGGTCAGGTTTGACCTGGGGCGCCCAGTTGACTCTGCTGACGTCACCGTGACGTGGTGCTGACGCCATAAATCATTTCTGGATTTATTATTATTTCAGGAAATTTCAGAAAATGTCCAAAACTTCTAAAATTCATAGAAATTCAACCGTAACTCCAAATTAAATAATTTATATATGGAAAATTATCAGAAAAATTCAAGGAATCCATCTGTACCATTTTCATGCATGTTAGAACAACTTATAGATGCTGTTTAGCACAAATCATATAAAGGGCATCTAAATAATCACATATGGAGTTTGAATTTGAATCTTGTATTCAAACCAACTTCATTTAATCTGTTGCTAGTTGCATTAGCTCAAAACACATTCATATTCCCATGTCATGAGCATGCATCATATTGTGCATTGCATTGATTGTATTTCTTCTTTGTTGTCGATATCTGTTCCCTCCCGGTAGACGATGTTCCGACGTGGTGATCGTTGACACTGATGAAGACTCAATGTTATCTTCAGAAGTGCCAGGCAAGCAAAACCCCCTTGTTCATTCCGATAAAATCCCACTCTCTCGCTCCTGCTCTCTTTTACTGCATTAGGACAACAACGACATATTTGTTACTTGCTGCGGTAGCTGAACCCCTTTATCCTTTGCATGACCTGTCATTGCCACAGTAAATAGATGAAACCCACTAGCATGAGTAGGAGTTGTTTGAGCCCTGTTGTGCCTACTCATTCATGCTTGTTTGTCATGCCTGCTACTGCTTAGAGTTGAGTCAGGTCTGATTCATCGGGGATGAATCAGAGGCGTGTGAACATGTCCTACTGTGTGTGAGCTAAGTGTGTGAACACGATTTGGTAAAGGTAGCGGTGAGAGGCCATGTAGGAGTACATGGTGGGTTGTCTCATTGAAGCCGTCCTCAGGAACTGAGTTCTGTGTTTGTGATCCATGATTCAGCTACTACCATACATTGGGCCCTGAAATATGACCCCGCTCGACTTCTTATTCACCCTTGTCCTCTGTCCAGGAGTTGCAAGTAGTTTCTGGTGTTTGTAGTATGCTGGAGGCCGTGGACAGCGCTGACCGTAGGGGTGGGCTGTGATGCGGTAGGCACGTGGCCGGGTATACCGGGCGCCCGTTTGGTGTCACGGAACCCTGTTCACATCGTTTGGGGCTGTGAGCGAATCTCCGGCCGGCTCCTCATGGATGGAACCCGAATAGGCGATAAACCTGGACTAGAGACTTGAGTGTTTAGGTTGGTCGTGGTCTACACCCACGTCGGCTTTCGCTTGAAGTCTGCCGAGCACATGTCGTGTGCAGACGCTAAGTGGTGGAAACATGTATGAAGAAGTACACCCCTGCAGGGTTAACCTCATCTATTCGAATAGCCGTGTCCGCGGTAAAGGACTTCTGGGTTGCTTATATCAGTTCATAGACAAGTGAAAGTGGATACTCTAAAATGCGCAAGATAAGCGTGAGTGCTATGGATGGCATTCTCGTAGGGAGACGGGAGCGGATCCATATGGTGTATTGGTATGGTGAATATGTGGACTCGTGTGCGCCACCCCAAAAGAGTTACTTGCAGTCGTAGTTCAGGATAGCCACCGAGTCAAAGCTGGCTTGCTGCAGTTAAACCCCACCATCTCCTTTGTTGATAATGATGCATATGTAGTTAGTTCTGATGTAAGTCTTGCTGGGTACATTTGTACTCACGTTTGCCTATTTTATGTTTTTGCAGAGAGACTTCAGTCTCACTAGTAGTTCCACGTGGACTTCGACGTTTAGCTTGTTACCTCAGCTACGATCTTGTGCCCCGGCAGGATCTGGTAGATAGTCAGGCTTCTCAGCCTTTTTCAGTTATAGATGTCTGTACTCAGACATGATAGCTTCCGCTTGTGCTTTGATTTGTATGCTCTGATTGTTGGGTCATGAGACCCATGTTTGTAATATCTCGCTCCTCGGAGCCTATTGAATAAATTACTTGAGTCATAGAGTCATGTTGTGATGCCATGTTGTATTTGCACATATCGAGCATATTGTGTGTATGTTATTGAAATGCTTGGTATGTGTGGGATCTGACCATCTAGTTGTTTATCTTTAGTAGCCTCTCTTACGGGGAAATGTCTCCTAGTGTTTCCACTGAGCCATGGTAACTTGCTACTGCTCCGGAACACTTAGGCTGGCCGGCATGTGTCCTTCTTCGTTCCAGTGTCTGTCCCTTCGGGGAAATGTCACGCATTGAGTACCGGAGTCCTGTTGGCCCGCTACAGCCCGGTTTACCGGAGTCCTGCTAGCCCAGTGCTACAGCCCGGACCCACTTGCTGATGACCGACACGTTCGATGCTGGGTCGTAGATGCCTGTCCCTGTAAGTCTGTGCCACTTTGGATTCACGACTAGCCATGTCAGCCCGGGTTCTTTGTCATATGGATGCTAGCGACACTATCATATACGTGAGCCAAAAGGCGCAAACATTCCTGGCCAGGTAAGATGGCACCGTGGGAATACCGTGCGTGAGGCCGCAAAGTGATATGATGTGTTACATGCTAGATCGGTGTGACTTAGGATCGGGGTCCTGACAGAAACTCAGGTCCGAAAACAAATGGCCCATCAGATTTATGGGCTGTCAACAGGCTGAAAGACACACCGGGCCGGAAACTAGCCCAACATTTTAATGGGTCGCTAAAAGGCCAAAAGATGTACATCCTGAAAATTGGCCCATCCATTAAATGGGCCGTTAACAGGCCGAAATCTCATCGGGCCGATATGGAGCCCAGATATATAGCGGGCTGTTAACGGGCTTGAACTGACGATGGGATGTAATGGTGTCAAATCTTTAACGGGCGGTTGACGGGCCGAGTTGGCTCATCTCGTATGGGTCGCGGGCTTAAATGGACCTGACACAAGTAGGCCTTATATGGGCTGGCCTGCTAATTTTTACTGGGCCGACCTTTTCACAGGAATGGGCCTCTGTTGGGCCGTGCCATGTGTCAACGTACCATAGGCGTCTTCCATCTAATGAGTGGATGACATCTGTCCCAACGGTGAGCCGACACGTGTTTCCTCCAGCCAATGATGATTTTACACGTGGAAAATCCCCCTTGGTCGGGGCTGTTAACGGGTTATCGGATCCAAAACCCGACCCGATAGCTTAACGGCGTTCCATTACGGTGGATGCCACGTGTCGGTCACCCTTCACGAAAGCACTTCTGTGATGCGCGATTTATCGTCATGGAAGTGGACACTTCCGTGATGATAATTTTGGTAATGTCATGGAACATTTCTACGACAGCACAGGTATGACTATCTTGATTCTGTCTTAAATTTGTCATGTATGTACATGCATGACAAAAAACGCAACCTACTGTGACAAACACGTATCATCACGGAAGTGTATTTTTTTTGTAGTGAAAAGACCCAACACAAGAAGTATCAAGCATGGTGCGATTGTTGAGAGAAAGCCGAGCATAAAAGTTATGCATAATCATTTCTCTTGAGAGCTCATGATTGGGGCATGAGTATAACATTGACTTAAGCCTCCCCCAAGCTTGAGCGATGCTTTCTCCTTCGCGAGGCCAAAAATTATACATATAATTACGATCACGATGAACAAGATGCATAGGATAAAACTTCTGGTGAAATTCCAATTTCAATCGTTTATAGTCCCAGGATCCCATATCATCACATAGCCTATACAATGTCAATGCGTCCCCCTTCAAAGATAAAGGTAAGGCCTTCTTCTTAACAATATCATCAGGCATACCTGCAAGCTTAAATAATCTACAAACTTCATCCACATAGATAAGGTGTAAACCGGGATGCAATGTTCCATCTCCTGAAAAGGGATTAGCCAGAAGTTTCTCTGCCATACCCGAAGGAATTTCAAAGCAAACATTTTTAGTAGGTTCAGTAGGTTGAGGAGAAACTCTTTGCTCTACTGGTCGGGGTGAAGATACCCCGAACAAGCCCCTCAAAGAATTAGTTTCCATAGTAACAAGTGATAGTAAATTTCAGCACACTATATAAATGTTCCCTTACCAAGTTCCACTCACCAAAGGCATTTCACTCCCAGGCAACGGTGCCAGAAAAGACTTTTGATGACCCACAAGTGTAGGGGATCTATCATAGTCCTTTCGATAAGTAAGAGTGTCGAACCCAACGAGGAGCAGAAGGAAATGACAAGCGGTTTTCAGTAAGGTGTTCTTTGCAAGCACTCAAATTGTAGGTAACAGATAGTTTGGTGATAAGATAATTTGTAACGGGTAACAAGCAATGAAAGTAAATAAGGTGCAGCAAGGTGGCCCAATCCTTTTTGCAGCAAAGGACAAGCCTGGACAAGTTCTTATAATGAGAAAAGCGCTCCCGAGGACACATGGGAATTATCGTCAAGCTAGTTTTCATCACACTCATCTGATAAGCGTTCGTTACTTTGATAATTTGATATGTGGGTGGACCGGTGCTTCGGTACAGCCCTTTCTTGGACAAGCATACCACTTATGATTAACCCCTATTGCAAGCATCCGCAACTACAAAAGAAGTATTAAGGTAAACCTAACCACAGCATGAAACATATGGATCCAAATCAGCCCCTTACGAAGCAACTTATAAACTAGGGTTTAAGCTTCTGTCACTCTAGCAACCCATCATCTACTTATTACTTCCAAATGCCTTCCTCTAGGCCCAAATAATGGTGAAGTGTCATGTAGTCGACGTTCACATTACACTGTTGGGGAACATAGTAATTTCAAAAAAATTCCTACGCACACGCAAGATCATGGTGATGCACAGCAACGAGAGTGGAGAGTGTTGTCCACGTACCCTCGTCGACCAAAAGCGGAAGTGTTAGCACAACGCGGTTGATGTAGTCGTGCATCTTCACGATCCGACTGATCAAGTACCGAACGTACGGCACCTCCGAGTTCAGCACACGTTCAGCTCAATGACGTCCCATGAACTCTGATCCAGCAGAGCTTTGCGGGATAGTTCTATCAGCACGATGGCGTGATGCCAGTGTTGATGATGCTAGCGACGCAGGGCTTTGCCTAAGCACCGCTACGATATTATCAAGGTGCAATATGGTGGAGGGGGCACGCACACGGCTAAGAGATCAATGATCAATTGTTGTGTCTAGAGGTGCCCCCCTGCCCCCATATATAAAGGAGCAAGGGGGGAGGCGGCCGGCCTAGGAGGAGGGCGTGCCAAGGGGAGAGTCCTACTCCCACCGGGAGTAGGACTCATTCTTTCCTTGTTGGAGTAGGAGAGGGGAAGGAAGGGAGAGAGAGAGAGAGGAAGGAAAGGTGGCACCGCCCCCCCTTCCTTGTCCAATTCAGAGTAGAGGGGGAGGGGGCGCACGGCCTGACCTGTCCGCCCCTCCTCTTCTCCACTAGGGCCCATGAGGCCCAATAAACCCCCAGGGGGTTCCGGTAACCCCCCGGTACTCCGGTATATGCCCGAAACCTTACGAAACTATTCCGGTGTCCGAACATAGTCATCCAATATATCGATCTTTACGTCTCGACCAACTGTAGACTCCTCGTCATGTTCGTGATTATATCCGGGACTCCAAACTACCTTCGGTACATCGAAACACAAAAACTCATAATACCGATCGTCACCAAACTTTAAGCGTGCGGACCCTATGGGTTCGAGAATAATGTAGACATGACCGAGACTCGTTTCCAGTCAATAACCAATAGTGGAACCTGGATGCTCATATTGGTTCCCACATATTCTACGAAGATCTTTATCGGTCAAACTGCATAACTACATACGTTGTTCCCTTTGTCATCGGTATGTTACTTGCCTGAGATTCGATCATCGGTATCTCAATACATAGTTCAATCTCGTTACCGGCAAGTCTCTTTACTCGTTATGTAATGCATCATCCCGCAACTAACTCATTAGTCACATTGCTTGCAAGGCTTATAGTGATGTGCATTACCGAGAGGGCCCAGAGATACCTCTCCGACAATCGGAGTGACAAATCCTAATCTCGAAATACGCCAACTCAACATGTACCTTCGGAGACACCTGTAGAGCTCCTTTATAATCACCCAGTTATGTTGTGACGTTTGGTAGCACACAAAGTGTTCCTCCGGTAAACGGGAGTTGCATAATCTCATAGTCATAGGAACATGTATAAGTCAAGAAGAAAGCAATAGCAACATACTAAACGATCAAGTGCTAAGCTAACGGAATGGGTCAAGTCAATCACATCATTCTCCTAATGTTGTGATCTCGTTAATCAAATGACAACTCATGTCTATGGCTAGGAAACACAACCATCTTTGATCAACGAGCTAGTCAAGTAGAGGCATACTAGTGATACTATGTTTGTCTATGTATTCACACATGTATTATGTTTCCGGTTAATATAATTCGAGCATGAATAATTAACATTTACCATGATATGAGGAAACAAAAAATAACTTTATTATTGCCTCTAGGGCATATTTCCTTCAATCTCCCACTTGCACTAGAGTCAGTAATCTATATTACACAGTAATGATTCTAACACCCATGGAGCCTTGGTGCTGATCATGTTTTGCTCGTGGAAGAGGTTTAGTCAATGGGTCTGCAACATTCAGATCCATATGTATCTTGCAAATCTCTATGTCCCTGATACGTCTCCAATGTATCCATAATTTTTTATTATTCCATGCTATTATATTACGCCTTTTGGATGTTTATGGGCTTTATTCTACACATTTATATAATTTTTGGGACTAACCTACTAACCGGAGGCGCAACTCATATTGCTGTTTTATTGCCTGTTTCAGTATTTCAAAGGAAAGGAATATCAAACGGAGTCCAAATGGAATGAAACCTTCGATAGTGAGATTTTTTGGAAGAATATGATCCTGGAGACTTGGAGTTCATGTCAGAAGATCCTCGAGGAGGCCAGGAGATAGGGGGCACGACCCCCCTACTGGGCGCGCCCCCTGTCTCGCGGGCCCCTCGAGCACCTCCCGACCGACTTCTTTCACCTATATAAGCCTATGTACCCTAAAACCATTGAATATCAAGATAGATCAGGAGTTCCGCCACCGCAAGCCTCTGTAGCCACCAAAAACCTCTCGGGAGTCTGTTCCGGCACCCTGCCGGAGGGGAACCCATCACCGGTGGCCATCTTCATCATCCCAACGCTATCCATGATAAGGAGGGAGTAGTTCACCCTTGCGGCTGAGGGTATGTTCCAGTAGCTATGTGTTTGATCTCTTTCTCTCTCTCTCGTGTTCTCTCTATGGCATGATCTTGATGTATCGCGAGCTTTGTAATTATAGTTGGATCTTATGATGTTTCTCCCCCTCTATTCTCTTGTGATGAATTGAGTTTCCCTCTTGAAGTTATCTTATCAGATTGAGTCTTTATTTGAGAACACTTGATGTATGTCTTGTCGTGTTTATCTGTGGTGACAATGGGATAACACGTGCCACTTGACGTATGTTTTGGTAACCAACTTGCGGGTTCCGCCCATGAACCTATGCATAGGGGTTGGCACACGTTTTCTTGACTCTCCGGTAGAAACTTTGGGGCACTCTTTGAAGTACTTTGTGTTGGTTGGATGAATCTGAGATTGTGTGATGCATATCATATAATCATGCCCACGGATACTTGAGGTGACAATGGAGTATCTACGCCTCCCACGGATTGATAAACCTTAGGTCATCCACTTGAGGGAAATTTGCTACTGTCCTACAAACCTGTGCACTTCTAGGCCCAACAACGTCTACAAGAAGAAGGTTGTGTAGTAGACATCAAGCTCTTTTCTAGCGCCGTTGCCGGGGAGGTGAGTGCTTGAAGGTATATCTTTAGATCTTGCAATTGAATCTTTCTGTTTCTTGTTTTATCACTAGTTTAGTTTATAAAAGAAAAACTACAAAAAATGGAGTTGAGTTTGTCTCATACACTTCGTCTTTTTAATATCTTTCTTGAGTTTGATGGAAAGGAAAATTGTGTTCAAGTGCTAGAAGAAGAGTGCATTAAAATGCTTGGTACTGAATCTTTGAATGATGAGCATGATTGCAATGTTGTTAGTATAAACTCTTTGAATATCCATAGTACTAATGATGATTGCACTAGTTATGATGAAAATGTCTCCTATAAGCATGTTGATTTTTGTGGAGTGCATGTTTGCATGGACGCACAAAATAGAGAAGATATATATTGCAAGAGGAATAAGCATTTAGAAACTAAATGGTTGCAAGAAAGGCTAGATGTGAGTGCTGAAAATTTAAAATTCCTTTGCCGTACTTGTGAACTTTGCAATGAACGTGGTCATTTACATCTCCAATGCAAATTGTTTCATGACCGAATCGTATCCAAAAATTGTGATGATTTGATTTCCCTTGCACATTATAATGAACTTAGTTTTCTTTTGGGTTATGAAGAGTTTAAATGTTTAACTAAGCCTATTCCAGAATTTAATCTTGGGCATTTCCTTGATATTGATGTAGAAAAGATTTATATGTTTTGTGCGGAGAATTGCATTGAAAATCCTTATATTGCCAATTACCTAAAGAAAAGGAAGCAAATAGAAGAAGATGAGAATACTAATGAAAGGTAAGAGACTTCCCAATATCCTCCTTTTATTTCTTATGATGAATTAGGTAACGAGGAGGAGCTTTCTATTCAACCAATCTCGTCAATAAAGAGCTCAAAGAGGAAGGTTGAACCCGCACATAATGTGAAAAAGAAAAGGAAAAGAAGGGGCAACAAAGGTAAAAAGTTATCCCTCCTGAATGATATTGCTCCTACTACTCATTGTGATAATGATAATTGTTATACTATTGGTGCTATCCATACTATTAATGATGAGAGTGATTATGCTTATGATATGAAAAGGCCCAAGCTTGGGGAATCTATGTTTGATGAGAATGACATATTTGAGAATATATTTGCTGAAATTAATGTTTGTCCCAAGCTTGGGGATGCTACGTTTAATGAAGATGATATTTTTAGCATCCCAAGTTTTGATATGCAAAGTTGTTTTATGATAGCATGCCTCCTACCTATGATAATTATATTGATGAAAGTGGGTTTGGAAGAGTGTAAACTTTAGGAAGTAGTGATCCCACTATTTTGGAGGATGTTGAATTTTATTGTGATGAATACGGAAGTGGATTTGGAAGAGTGTCAACTTTATTTACTGATTCCACCATCTTGGGAGAGGTTTCAATCGATTATGATGAGAACGAAGTTGCTACTTATGATGATTATTGTGATGAAACTTATGCTATAAAAAGTAGTGATGATTATATTTACAATTCTTGTCATGATTATGATTACCCTTTTTCTGAACATTACTCTTTTAATGTGGAAACAATTTTTAGTGTTCAAGTCTCTTATGATACTCCCACTATTCCGAATGAGAAGAATTTTGCTTATGTGGAGAGTAGTAAAAATTCTATGCTTGTAGATCATGAAAAGAATGCTTTAGGTTCTGGTTATATTGTTGAATTAATTCAAGATTCTACTGAAAATTATTATGAGGGAGGAACTTATGCTTGTAGGAATTGTAATAATATCAAGTTTCCTCTCTATGTGCTTAAAATCTTGAAGCGATGCTTGTTTTACTTTCCTATGCTAGTTGATTGTTGTTCCCATAAGTTGTTTGCTCACAAAGTCCCTATGCATAGGAAGTGGGTTAGACTTAAATGTGCTAGTCATATGCTTCATGATGCTCCCATTATGTTTCAATTCTTATCTTTTATGTGAGCATCATTGTCATCATCATGCCTAGCGAGAAAGGCATTAAAGAAAATCACTTGTTGGGAGACAACCCAATATTTATCCTAACTGTTTTTGTGTGTTAACATGATTATGCTACTGTATTAATCATTTTTATAGCTTTTGTTTCAATAAAGTGCCAAGTAAGACCTTTAGGATAGCTTACGGTGATAGTTGTGTTGATCCTGCTGAAAATCAGAAACTTTTGCACCCAGGAAATTAGTTTTGTTAATTCCCAGAAACGTGATTCTTATCTGATTCTTTTTTATCTGGATTTCTACACTAATTTCTTAGGACTTCCTAATTTGGTAGGATTGTTGGAGTTCCATAAGTATACGTTTGATACAGATTACTACAGACTATTCTGTTTTTGACAGATTCTGTTTTCTACGTGTTGTTTGCTTATTTTGATGAATCTATGGCTAGTATTAAGTGGTATGAACCATAGATAAGTTAGAATACAGTAGATATTACACCAATATGAATTTAGAATGAGTCATTACAGTACCTAAGTGGTTGTTTTATTTTCTTATACTAACGGAGCTTATGAGTTTTCTGTTGAGTTTTGTGTTGTGAAGTTTTCAAGTTTTGGGTAAAGATTCGATGGTCTATGGAATAAGGAGTGGGAAGAGCCTAAGATTGGGGATTCCCATGGCACCCCAAGGTAATATTCAAGGACAACCAAGAGCCTAAGCTTGGGGATGCCCCGGAAGGCATCCCCTCTTTCGTCTTCGTTCATCGGTAACTTTACTTGGAGCTATATTTTTATTCACCACATGATATGTGTTTTGCTTGGAGTGTCATTTTATTTTGTTTTGCTTGCTGTTTTAATACAATACCAAGATCTGAAATTCCTTAATGTTAGAGAGTCTTCACATAGTTGCACAATTATTCGACTACTCATTGATCTTCACTTATATCTTTCGGAGTAATTTGTCATTTGCTCTAGTGCATCACTTATATCTTTAAGAGCACGGCGGTGGTTATATTTTGTAGAAATTGCTAGTCTCTCATGATTCAGTTATATGTTTTTGAGAGCCTTTTAGAACAGCATGGTATTTGCTATGGTTACAAAATTGGTCCTAGAATGATGAGCATCCAAGTTGGGTATAATAAAAACTATCATAGAAAAGAATTGGATGCTATGATCAATATGATGCTTGATAATTGTTTTGAGATATGGAGGTAGTGATATTAGAGTCATGCTAGTTGAGGTGATTATGAAAAATACTTGTGTTGAGGTTTGTGATTCCCGTAGCATGCACGTATGGTGAACCGCTTTGTGATGAAGTTGGAGCACAATTTTATTTATTGAGTGTCTTCCTTATGAGTGGCGGTCAGGGACGAGCGGTGGTCTTTTCCTACCAATCTATCCCCCTAGGACCATGCCGTAGTGCTTTCGTTTTTGATGACTTCTAAATTTTTGCAATAAGTATATGAGTTCTTTTGACTAATGTTGAGTCCATGGATTATACGCACCTCACCCTTCCACCATTGCTAGCCTCTCTTGTACCGCGCAACTTTCGCCGGTATCATACACCCACCATATACCTTCCTCAAAACAGCCACCATACCTACCTATTATGGCATTTCCATAGCCATTCCGAGATATATTGCCATGCAAATTTCCACCCTTCCGTTCATATGACACGCATTACTTTTGTCATATTGCCCTTTGCATGATCATGTAGTTGACATTGTATTTCTGGCAAGGCCACCCTCATAATTTTCATACATGTCGCTCTTGATTCATTGCATATCCCGGTACACCACCGGAGGCATTCATATAGAGTCATATCTTGTTCTAGCTTTGAGTTGTAATTCTTGAGTTGTAAATCAGTAAAAGTGTGATGATCTTCATTATTAGAGCATTGTCTTAGTGAGGAAAGGATGATGAAGATTATGATTCCCCCACAAGTCGGGATGAGACGTCGGACTTTACAAAAAGAAAAAAATAGAAAAAAAATAGAAAGGCCAAAAAGAAAAAAAGAAAGAGGCCAAAAGAAAAAAAGGAAAGAAGAAAAAAAGAAAAGAAAAAAAATAAAATGAGAGAAAAGAGAGAAGGGACAATGCTACTATCTCTTTTCCACACTTGTGCTTGAAAGTAGCACAATGATCTTCATGATAGAGAGTCTCCTATGTTGTCACTTTCATATACTAGTGGGAATTTTTCATTATAGAACTTGGCTTGTATATTCCAATGATGGGCTTCCTCAACATGCCCTAGGTCTTCGTGAGAAAGAGAGTTGGATGCACACCCACTTAGTTTCTTCTGTTGAGCTTTCATATATTTATACCTCTAGTGCATCCGTTGCATGGAAATCCCTACTCACTCACATTGATATATATTAATGATCATCTCCATAGCCCGTTGATATGCCTAGTTGATGTGAGACTATCTTCTTCTTTTT
Organism: Triticum dicoccoides; assembly: GCF_002162155.2. NCBI lineage: Eukaryota > Viridiplantae > Streptophyta > Magnoliopsida > Poales > Poaceae > Triticum > Triticum dicoccoides. The sequence continues at coordinate 615,379,502 of NC_041393.1, read as the reverse complement.
GTCTTCTCGACAACCACCATTCTATTCCACATATAGTGCTATGTCCATGGCTCACGCTCATGTTTTGCGTGAAAGTTGAAAGAGTTTGACATTATTAAAGTATGAAACAATTGCTTGGCTTGTCATCGGGGTTGTGCATGATTAAATACTTTCTGTGATGAAGATAGAGTAACAGCCAGACTATATGATTTTGTAGGGATAACTTTCTTTGGCCATGTTATTTTGAGAAGACATGATTACTTTGATTAGTATGCTTGAAGTATCACCATTTTCATGTTAATATGAACTTTTATTTTGTATCTTTTGGATCTGAACATTCATGCCACAATAAATAAAATTACATTGAGAATTATGCTAGGTAGCATTCCACATCAAAACTTCTGTTTTTATCATTTACCTACTCGAGGACGAGCAGGAATTAAGCTTGGGGATGCTTGATACGTCTCCAACGTATCTATAATTTTTGATTGTTCCATTCTATTATATTACCCCTTTTGGATGTTTATGGGCTTTATTCTACACATTTATATCATTTTTGGGACTAACCTACTAACCGGGGGCCCAGCCCATATTGCTGTTTTATTGACTGTTTTAGTATTTTGAAGAAAAGGAATATTAAACGGAGTCCAAACAGAATGAAACCTTCGGCAGCGAGATTTTTTGGAAGAATATGATCCTGGAGACTTGGAGTTCACGTCAGAAGATCCTCGAGGAGGCCAGGAGATAGGGGCGTGCCCCCCCTACTGGGTGCGCCCCTTGTCTCGTGGGCCCCTCGAGCACCTCCCGACCGACTTCTTTCGCCTATATAAGCTTACGTAGCCTAAAACCATCGAATATCAAGATAGATCGGGAGTTCCGCCGCCGCAAGCCTCTTTGGCCACCAAAAGCCTCTAGGGAGTCCGTTTCGGCAGCCTGCTGGAGGGGGAACCCAACACCGGTGGCCATCTTCATCATCCCGGCGCTATCCATGACAAGGAGGGATTAGTTCGCCCTCGGGGCTGAGGGTATGTACCAGTAGCTATGTGTTTGATCTCTCTCTCTCTCTCATGTTCTCTCTATGGCACGATCTTGATGTATCGCGAGCTTTGTTATTATATTTGGATCTTATGATGTTTCTGCCCCTCTATTCTCTTGTGATGAATTGAGTTTCCCTCTTGAAGTTATCTTATCGGATTGAGTCTTTATTTGAGAACACTTGATGTATGTCTTGCCGTGTTTATCTGTGGTGACAATGGGATATCACGTGCCACTTGATGTATGTTTTGGTGACCAATTTGCGGGTTTCGCCCATTAACCTTTGCATAGGGGTTGGCACACGTTTTCTTGACTCGCCGGTAGAAACTTTGGGGCACTCTTTGAAGTACTTTGTGTTGGTTGGATGAATCTGAGATTGTGTGATGCATATCATATAATCATGCCCACGGATACTTGAGGTGACAATGGAGTATCTAGGTGACATTAGGGTTTTGGTTGATTTGTATCTTAAGGTGTTATTCTAGTATGAACTCTATGATGGATTGAGTGGAAAGAATAGCTTTATGTTATTTTACTACGAACACTTGAAAAGATAGAACAATACGGATAACTTTGAGGTGGTTTCGTACCCTACCATAATCTCTACGTTTATTGTCCGCTATTAGTGGCTTTGGAGTGACTCTTTGTTGCATGTTGGGGGATTGTTATATGATCTATCTATGTTGTTATTGTTGAGAGAACTTGCACTAGTGAAAGTATGAACCCTAGGCCTTGTTTCCTATCATTGCAATACCGTTTACGCTCACTTTTATCATTACTTACCTTGCTTTTTTTATATTTTCAGATTACAAATACCTTTATCTACTATCCATATTGCACTTGTATCACCATCTCTTCGCCGAACTAGTGCACCTATACAATTTGCCATTGTATTGGGTGTGTTGGGGACACAAGAGACTCTTTGTTATTTGGTTGCAGGGTTGTTTGAGAGAGACCATCTTCATCCTACGCCTCCCACGGATTGATAAACCTTGGGTCATCCACTTGAGGGAAATTTGCTACTGTCCTACAAACATGTGCACTTGCAGGCCCAACAACGTCTACAAGAAGAAGGTTGTGTAGTAGACATCAGTCTCCCACCTGGACTTGGTCCAGGATGGAATTGAAGCGTCTATTGATGTGCTTGGTTCTCTTGTGAAATCTAGATTCCTTTGCCAGGGCAATTGCACCAGTATTGTCACAAAAGATTTTTATTGGACCCGATGCACTAGGTATGACACCTAGATCGGATATGAACTCCTTCCTCCAGACTCCTTCATTTGCTCCTTCCGAAGCAGCTATGTACTCCGCTTCACACGTAGATCCCGCCATGATGCTTTGTTTAGAACTGCACCAACTGATAGCTCCACCGTTCAATATAAAAACATATACGGTTTGCGATTTAGAATCGTCTGGATCAGTGTCAAAGCTTGCATCGACGTAACCATTTACGACTAGCTCTTTGTCACCTCCATAAACGAGAAACATATCCTTAGTCCTTTTCAGGTATTTCAGGATGTTCTTGACCGCTGTCCAGTGATCCACTCCTGGATTACTTTGGTACCTCCCTACTAAACTAATAGCAAGGCACACATCAGGTCTGGTACACAACATTGCATACATGATAGAGCCTATGGCTGAAGCATAGGGAACATCTTTCATTTTCTCTCTATCTTCTGCAATGGTCGGGCATTGAGTCTGACTCAACTTCACACCTTGTAATACAGGCAAGAACCCTTTCTTTGCTTGATCCATATTGAACTTTTTTAAAACTTTATCAAGGTATGTGCTTTGTGAAAGTCCAATTAAGCATCTTGATCTATCTCTATAGATCTTGATGCCCAATATATAAGCAGCTTCACCGAGGTCTTTCATTGAAAAACTTTTATTCAACTATCCTTTTATGCTGTCCAGAAATACTATATCATTTCCAATCAACAATATGTCATCTACATATAATATCATAAATGCTACAGAGCTCCCACTCACTTTCTTCTAAATACATGCTTCTCCAAAAGTCTGTCTAAAACCATATGCTTTGATCACACTATCAAAGCATTTATTCCAACTCCGAGAGGCTTGCACCAGTCCATAAATGGATCGCTGGAGCTTGCACACTTTGTTAACACCTTTTGGATCGACAAAACCTTCTGGTTACATCATATACAACTCTTCTTCTAGAAATCCATTCAGGAATGCAGTTTTGACATCCATTTGCCATATTTCATAATCATATAATGCGGCAATTGCTAAAATGATTCGGACAGACTTAAGCATCGCTATAGGTGAGAAAGTTTCATCGTAGTCAACCCCTTGAACTTGTCGAAAACCTTTCGCAACAAGTCGAGCTTTGTAGACAGTAACATTACCATCAGCGTCAGTCTTCTTCTTAAAGATCCATTTATTTTCGATGGCTTGCCGATCATCGGGAAAGTCAACCAAAGTCCATACTTTGTTCTCATACATGGATCCCATCTCAGATTTCATGGCCTCAAGCCATTTTGCGGAATCTGGGCTCATCATTGCTTCCTCATAGTTCGTAGGTTCACCATGGTCAAGTAACATGACCTCCAGAATAGGATCACTGTACCACTATGGTGCGGATCTTACTCTGGTTGACCTACGAGGTTCGGTAGTAACTTGATCTGAAGTTTCATGATCAATATCATTAACTTCCTCACTAATTGGTGTAGGCATCAAAGGAACCGGTTTCTGTGATGAACTACTTTCCAATAAGGGAGCGGGTACAGTTACCTCATCAAGTTCTATTTTCCTCCCACTCACTTCTTTCGAGAGAAACTCCTTCTCTAGAAAGGATCCAAATTTAGCAACAAAAGTCTTGCCTTCGGATATGTGATAGAAGGTGTACCCAATAGTCTCCATTGGGTATCCTATGAAGAAACATTTCCCCGATTTGGGTTTGAGCTTATCAGGTTGAAATTTTTCACATAAGCATCACAGCTCGAAACTTTAAGAAACGACAACTTTGGTTTCTTGCCAAACCACAGTTCATAAGGCGTCGTTTCAACGGATTTTGATGGTGCCGCTATTTAACATGAACGCAGCCGTCTCTAAAGCATAACCCCAAAACGATAGCGGTAAATAAGTAAGAGACATCATTGATTGCACCATATCTAGTAAAGTATGATTACGACGTTCGGACAAGACCAGACTCGTAACTCAAATATTCTCCTCCACGATTAGATCATAGAAACTTTATTTTCTTGTTATGATGATTTTCCACTTCACTCTGAAATTCTTAGAACTTTTTAAATGTTTCATACTTATGTTTCATTAAGTAGATATATCCATATCTACTCAAACATCAGTGAAGGTGAGAAAATAACGATACCCGCCGCGAGCCTCAATATTAATTGGACCACATACATTAGTATGTATGATTTCCAATAAATCTTTTGCTCGCTCCATAGTTCCGGAGAATGGCGTTTTAGTCATCTTGCCCATGAGGCATGGTTCGCAAGTACCAAGTGATTCATAATCAAGTGATTCCAAAAGTCCATCAGTATGGAGTTTCTTCATGCGCTTTACACCAATATGACCCAAACGGCAGTGCAACAAATAAGTTGCACTATTATTATCAACTCTGCATATTTTGGCTTCAACATTATGAATATGTGTATCACTACTATCAAGATTCAACAAAAATAGACCACTATTCAAGGGTGCATGACCACAAAAGATATTACTCATATAAATAGAACAACCATTGTTCTCTGATTTAAATGAATAACCGTCTCGCATCAAACAAGATCCAGATATAATGTTCATGCTTAACGCTGGCACCAAATAACAATTATTCAGGTCTAAAACTAATCCCGAAGGTAGATGTAGAGGTAGCGTGCCGACCGCGATCACGTCGACTTTGGAACCATTTCCCATGTGCATCGTCACCTCGTCCTTAGCCAATCTTCGCTTAATCTGTAGTCCCTGTTTCGAGTTGCAAATATTAGCAACATAACCAGTATCAAATACCCAGGTGCTACTTCGAGCATTATTAAGGTACACATCAATAACATGTATATCACGTATACCTTTGTTCACCTTGCCATCCTTCTTATCCACCAAATACTTGGGGCAGTTCCACTTCCATTGACCAGTCCCTTTGCAGTAGAAGTACTCACTCTCAGGCTTAGGTCCAGACTTGGGTTTCTTCTCCTGAGCAGCAACTTGCTTGCCTTTCTTCTTGAAGTTCCCCTTCTTCTTTCCTTTACCCTTTTTCTTGAAACTGGTGGTCTTGTTGACCATCAACACTTGATGCTCCTTCTTGATTTCTACCTCCGCAGCTTTTAGCATCGCGAAGAGCTCGGGAACAGTCTTGTTCATCCCTTGCATATTATAGTTCATCACGAAGCTCCTGTAGCTTGGTGGCAGTGATTGAAGAATTCTGTCAATGACAATATCATCAGGAAGATTAACTCCCAGTTGAATCAAGTGATTATTATACCCAGATATTTTGAGTATATGTTCACTGACAGAACTATTCTCCTCCATCTTGTAGCTATAGAACTTATTGGAGACTTCATATCTCTCAATCTGGGCATTTTCTTGAAATGTTAACTTCAACTCCTGGAACATCTCATATGCTCCATGACGTTCAAAATGTCGTTGAAGTTCCGGTTCTAAGCCGTAAAGCATGGCACACTAAACTATCGAGTAGTCATCAGCTTTGCTCTGCCAGACGTTCTTAACGTCATCAGTTGCATCTGCAGCAGGCCTGGCACCTAGTGGTGCTTCCAGGACGTAATTCTTCTGTGCAGTAATGAGGATAATCCTCAAGTTATGGACTCAGTCCGTGTAACTGCCACCATCATCTTTCAACTTAGCTTTCTCAAGGAACGCATTAAAATTCAACAGAACAACAACACGGGCCGTCTATGTACAATAACATAGACAAGCAAAAATACTATCAGGTACTAAGTTCATGATAAATTGAAGTTCAATTAATCATATTACTTAAGAACTCCCACTTAGATAGACATCCCTCTAATCATCTAAGTGATCATGTGATCCAAATCAACTAAACCATGTCCGATCATCACGTGAGATGGAGTAGTTTTCAATGGTGAACATCACTATGTTGATCATATCTACTATATGATTCATGCTCGACCTTTCGGTCTCAGTGTTCCGAGGCCATATCTGTATATGCTAGGCTCGTCAAGTTTAACCTAAGTATTCTGCGTGTGCAAAACTGTCTTACACCCATTGTATTTGAACGTAGAGCTTATCACACCCGATCATCACGTGGTGTCTCAGCACGAAGAACTTTCACAACGGTGCATACTCAGGGAGAACACTTATACCTTGAGATTTAGTGAGAGATCATCTTATAATGCTACCGTCAATCAAGCAAAATAAGATGCATAAAGGATAAACATCACATGCAATCAATATAAGTGATATGATATGGCCATCATCATCTTGTGCTTGTGATCTCCATCTCCGAAGCACCGTCATGACCACCATCGTGACCGGCGCGACACCTTGATCTCCATCGTAGCATCGTTGTCGTCTCGCCAACTATTGCTTCTACGACTATCACTACCGCTTAGAGATAAAGTAAAGCAATTACAGGGCGATTGCATTGCATACAATAAAGCGACAACCATATGGCTCCTGCCAGTTGCCGATAACTTTGTTACAAAACATGATCATCTCATACAATAAAATTTACCATCATGTCTTGACCATATCACATCACAACATGCCCTGCAAAAACAAGTTAGACATCCTCTACTTTGTTGTTGCAAGTTTTACGTGGTTGCTATGGGCTGAGCAAGAACCGTTCTTACCTACGCATCAAAACCACAACGATAGTTCGTCAAGTTAGTGTTGTTTAACCTTCTCAAGGACCGGGCGTAGCCACACTCGGTTCAACTAAAGTTGGTGAAACTGACACCCGCCAGCCACCTATGTGCAAAGCACGTCGGTAGAACCAGTCTCGCGTAAGTGTACGCGTAATGTCGGTTCGGGCCGCTTCATCCAACAATATCGCCGAACCAAAGTATCGCCGAACTAGTCTCGCGTAAGTGTACGCATAATGTTGGTAGAAGCAGTATGACTTTTATCGCCCACAACTCGCTTGTGTTCTACTCGTGCATATAACATCTACGCATAAAACCAGGCTCTGATACCACTATTGGGGAACGTACTAATTTCAAAAAAAATCCTACGCACACGCAAGATCATGGTGATGCATAGAAACGAGAGGGGAGAGTGTTGTCCATGTACCCTCATAGACCGAAAGCGGAAGAGTTAGCACAACGCAATTGACGTAGTCGTACGTCTTCACGATCCGACCGATCAAGTACCGAAGGTACGACACCTTTGAGTTCAGCACACGTTCATCTCGATGATGTCCCACGAACTTCGATCTAGCAGAGCTTTGCGGGAGAGTTCTGTCAGCACGACGGCATGATGATGGTGTTGATGATTCTACCGACACAGGGCTTTACCTAAGCACCGCTATGATATTACCGAGGTGGAATATGGTGGAGGGGGGCACCGCACACGGCTAAGAGATCAATGATCAATTGTTGTGTCCAGAGGTGCCCCCTGCCCCCATATATAAAGGAGCAAGGGGGGGAGGCGGCCGGCCTAGGAGGAGGGCGCGCCAAGGAGGGAGTCCTACTCCCACCGGGAGTAGGACTGCTTCTTTCCTTGCTGGAGTAGGAGAGGGGAAGGAAGGGATAGAGAGAGAGGAAGGAAAGGGGGGCGCCGCCCCCCTTCCATGAGGCCCATTAAACCCCCCGGGGGGTTCCGGTAACCCCCCGGTACTCGGGTATATGCCCCAAACCTTCCGAAACTATTCCGGTGTCCGAATATAGTCATCCAATATATCAATATTTACGTATCGACCATTTCAAGACTCCTCGTCATGTCCGTGATCATATCCGGGACTCCAAACTACCTTCGGTACATCAAAACACAAAAACTCATAATACCGATCGTCACCAAACATTAAGCGTGCGGACCCTACAGGTTCGAGAATTATGTAGACATGACCGAGACTCGTTTCCGGTCAATAACCAATAGCGGAACCTAGATGCTCATATTGGTTCCCACATATTCTACGAAGACCTTTATCAGTCAAACCGCATAACTACATACGTTGTTCCCTTTGTCATTGGTATGTTACTTGCCCGAGATTCGATTGTCGGTATCTCAATACCTAGTTCAATCTCGTTACCGGCAAGTCTCTTTACTCGTTATGTAATGCATCATCCCGTAACTAACTCATTAGTAACATTGCTTGCAAGGCTTATAGTGATGTGCATTAACGAGAGGGCCCAGAGATACCTTTCCGACAATCGGAGTGACAAATCCTAATCTCGACATACGCCAACTCAACATGTACCTTCAGAGACACCTGTAGAGCTCCTTTATAATCACCCAGTTACGTTGTGACGTTTGGTAACACACAAAGTGTTCCTCCGGTAAACTGGAGTTGCATAATCTCATAGTGATAGGAACATGTATAAGTCATGAAGAAAGCAATAGCAACATACTAAATGATCAAGTGCTAAGCTAATGAAATGGGTCAAGTCAATCACATCATTCTCCTAATGATGTGATCCCATTAATCAAATGACAACTCATGTCTATGGCTAGGAAACACAACCATCTTTGATCAACGAGCTAGTCAAGTAGAGGCATAGTAGTGACGCTATGTTTGTCTATGTATTCACACATGTATTATGTTTCCGGTTAATACAATTATAGCATGAATAATAAACATTTATCATGATATGAGGAAATAAATAATAACATTATTATTGCCTCTAGGGCATATTTCCTTCAAACACCACTAAAGGAGAGACAACATACATCTCATCAAAATATCGAACGAATACCAAATTCACATGACTACTAATAGCAAGACTTCACCCATGTCCTCAGGAACAAACATAACTACTCACAAAGCATATTCATGTTCATGATCAGTGGGGTATTAATATGCATTAAGGATCTGAACATATGATCTTCCACCGAATAAAGCAAATAGCATCAACTACAAGGAGTAATCAACAGTACTAGCAACCCACAGGTACTAATCTGAGGTTTTGATACAAAGATTTGATACAAGAGATGAACTAGGGTTTGAGAGGAGATGGTGTTGGTGAACATGTTGATGGAGATTGACCCCCTCCCGATGAGAGGATCATTTGTGATGACGATGGTGATGATTTCCCCCTCCCAGAGGGAAGTTTCCCCGGCAGAACAGCTCCGCCAGAGCCCTAGATTGGTTCTGCCAAGGTTCCTCCTCGTGGCAGCGGAGTTTCATCCCGTTAGCTTGCTTATGATTTTTTTCCAGGGTAAAAGACTTCATATAGCAGAAGACGGGCACCGAATGGCTGCCAGGGGGCCCATGAGGCAGGGCGCGCGCCCAGGGGGGTAGGGCCCGCCCCCACCCTCGTGGCTAGGGTGTGGGCCCCCTCTAGTACTTATTCCGCCGAATATTTATCATTAATTCCAAAAATGACTTTCGTGGAGTTTCAGGACTTTTGGAGCTATGCAGAATAGGTCTCTAATATTTGCTCCTTTTCCAGCCCAGAATCCCAGCTGCCGGCATTCTCCCTCTTCATGTAAACCTTGTAAAATAAGAGAGAATAGCCATAAGTATTGTGACATAACGTGAAATAACAGCCCATAATGCAATAAATATTGATATAAAAACATGATGCAAAATGGACGTATCAGACACATCAAGACGATGAGAACGAGGATGTACAACAAGATGAACCTCGACGACCTCCTTCTCCACCTCCATGGGAGAACAACAACGCCAACAACAACGAAGAAAGACAAGAGGAAGAACAAGACAATGAAGAGGATGTTCCACCCCGACCCAAAGAAAAGCTCTCACGAGTTTGAGCAAGAGTCTCGAGAGATCATCCTGTTGAACAAATCTTTGATGACACTAAAACTGGGAGAATTACTCGCTCTAAAACTCGTTTGGCTAATTTTTGTGAACATTACTCATTCATTTCTAGCATTGAACCTATGAAGGTTGAAGAAGCATTGGAAGATCCGGATTGGATAAATGCCATGCATGAAGAGCTACACAACTTTTAGAGGAACCAAGTGTGGACGTTGGTTGAAAAGCCTGATGAGAAGCACAATGTCATTGGAACCAAATGGGTGTTTCGGAACAAGAAAGATGAAGATGGACAAGTTGTACGCAACAAGGCTTGTCTCGTTGCTCAAGGCTACACTCAAGTCGAAGGTATGGACTATGGTGAGACTTATGCCCCCGTTGCTAGAGTTGAGTCCATTCGCATCTTACTTGCTTATGCCAATCATCATGACATTACCTTATATCAAATGACATCAAAAGTGCTTTTCTTAACGGCGAAATTGAGGAGGAAGTTTATGTTAAACAACCTCCCGGCTTTGTTAATCCTAAGAAACCCGACCATGTTTACAAAATTCACAAAGCTCTTTATGGTCTTAAGCAAGCTCCTAGAGCTTGGTATAAATGCTTGACTAAGTTTCTTCTTGAAAAAGGGTTTGAAATTGGTAAAATTGATTCTACACTCTTTACTAAAAGGTTTAATGGAGAATTATTTGTGTGCCAAATTTATGTTGATGATATCATATTTGGATCAACTAACCCTCATTTTAGTGAAAAGTTTGGAAAGCTTATGTCGGAGCAGTTTGAGATGTCTATGATGAGTGGACTCAAGTTCTTTCTTGGTTTGCAAATCAATCAAACTAAGGAGGGAACCTTTATCTCTCAAACAAAGTATACCAAGGACTTATTCAAGAAGTTCAACATGCAAGAATGCAAAGGTATGACTACCCCCATGCCTACTAGTGGACATCTTGACTTGACAAAGGATGGCAAACCGGTTGACCAAAAGGTTTACCGCTATGATTGGTTCATTGTTATATCTATGTGCCTCCCGTCCCGATATCATGCTAAGTGTGTGCATGTGTGCACGATATCAAGCGGCCCCAAAGAATGTCATCTCAAGGCTGTGAAAAGGATAGTGAGATACTTAATACGTACACCAAATTTTGGCATTTGGTATCCTAAGAGGTCTTCTTTTAACCTTCTTGGCTACTCCAACTTGGACTACGCCGGTGACAAGGTTGATAGAAAGTCCACTTCGGGTACTTCTCAATTTCTTGGTAGATCTCTTGTGTCTTGGTCCTCCGAGAAAAAAACTCGGTATCCTTATCCACCACCGAAGCGGAATACATTGTCGTCGGTTCATGTTGTGCTTAATTACTTTGGATGACCCAAAATATTAAAGATTATGGGATATATGTGAAACGTGTTCCATTGCTTTGTGAAAATGAGAGTGCTATTAACATTGCTCATAATCCCGTGCAACATTCTTGAACTAAGCATAATTGAAGTTCGTCATCATTTCATTCAAGATCATATTGCTAAGGGAGATATCAAACTTAAGCATGTTTGTACTGATAAGCAATTGGCGGACATATTCACCAAACCACTTGATGAGAAAGTGTTTTGCCATTTGAGAGGTGAATTGAATATCATTGATGCCTCAAACTTGGAGTAGAAACTCCATGTGAATGCATGCAAGGCATGAGCCGTTCTATGACTAATCCTTGATATTTCTCTTGTGATGATGATCATATGTCTTGGATATACTTGCACTCTTGCATGCTATCTAACCCTTGTAGGTACTTGGATAAGCTCAACTCTATGAGATTGCAACTCAATCATATTCTAAGAAATCTCTACATCTCCAAGTCTCTACAAAATAGTGGTTGAAGACAAGGAAGCACGAATCCTTTCAATATATCCTTTGATAATTTCTTTACATCAAATTTCATGATTGTCATTTTGGATACACAAGTGCTCTTCCTTGCAATACTAACCCATGTAGGTAGATGAACTTCAACTACAAGTGGTGCTCCCAACTATGAGCTACATCAACTTTGAGCACCCTACACAAGTTCAACTACATTACCATGATCAACACCACCACCCAAGGTATGTCATTCCATCTTATAGAAGCTTTACCCTGAGACATGGGTCAAAGAAACTCAACAAGATGAGAATACATCAAAATGCTTAAACGAAAAATGGCAACCCCATTGTGAGCTTAAACAATGAGTATGACCTGTGATCAAGTCTCTTCACTTGACTCCTAATTAATTCAATATACTATAACATAGGTGACTTTGTCGCAGGCCAATTCTAGATGAAGTTCTCTCTGGTTTCTCTGTGTTCTTGCATCTGTCTCTTGCATGCTTGTTCCCCTTTCAAAAAAAACTTCATCTAGATTTCTTTTCTTTTCTCTTCTCTGTTATTTTCTGCATTTCCCTGCATCCAATTCATTGCAAATCCCTTAGTTAATTCCTTGCAAATTCTTGTGAGATCTTATTGCCTAAGTGAGCTGAGGTGACAAGTGTTTTCTCTGGGTTGAACTCGGCATCGCCGGTTTGTTTTCTTCGGCTTAACCGAATCCTCTCGGTGCCACCAAAAATAATAACTCGGTGCTACCGATTTCAATGTTGAGAAAACACTGTGTCATTTGCATCCTGCATATTTGTCCCAGCTCCACTCAATGAAACTTGTCCTCTACTAGCATCTTACTACATGTTGCTTTGTAATGTGACTCAAGGATCAAACCTACTTGACTCATGCTCTAGAAGTCCCTTCTTGGAAATTGGTGTCAAAGGGGGAGAGAGAACACACCAAAGCTTATCACATAAGAGAGAATGCACTCCTAAAGCTTCTCCTGATGCTTCTTACTCTTAAGAGGAAAGTTATCTCATGTCTTCAAGAGGGGAAAGACATGATAGTATGTGTTATAATTATTTTGCTATGATTAGCTTGTTTGCTCTGATTTTCTTTCCCTATCTTCTCCAATTATCCAATGTCAGATTCAGGGCGAGAAGGACACCTAAGGGAAGAAAATCTTTGGAATTCTTTGCATATCTTTATTCTTGGGGACATGTCTATAACCAAATGGAGTACCTAGTAGTCACTCTCAACATGTCATCCCAATCTTGGTATTCTTGTGTTCTCTTGTTCTTGCTTTGTCTAGTAGATGTTCTTGTGTTATGTAACCTTGTTTACCCAGGTACATCTCTTCCTAAGCAAGTTCAACACCACAAGGTAAGTATATGCATCACACTCATGTGCATGAAGATCTCTTGCTGTGTATATATTGTTTGCAAGAGAGACTAATGAACATGAAGGTATATTTCGAGTATCTACATCATTTGCTCTGATGCATATTGCCAAGACACATGTAACTCATTGCTTGATCTATCATGTTTATGCATTCTCATACTCTTATGATCTATCATCACATGATTGCATACATGTAGGGGGAGCTAATGCATGTTGCATGTCCTTCCAAAGCTTTACTTGCTTTTTCAATATCCTTATCTAAATTTTTGATGTATGTTGTCATCAATTACCAAAAAGGGGGAGACTAAAAGCACAAGTGCTCCCTGGGTGATTTTGGTAATCAATGTCAACATATCTCTTGTTGGACTAATATTTCTGCCTAGTGTATTTCAGATAATTTCAAGATTGGAGTGGCATGGACAAGAGGATATGGAACCCCTTCAAGATGCTAAGGACAAACATTGGCAGAAGCTCAAGACTCTACATTTTCATTTTAGTGATCCAAGATCGCATTGAGTCCATAGGAAAGCCAATACTGTTAAAAGGGGATGAGGTGTTGCTTAATGGCTTGCTTGCACAAAGTGCTGAGTGATATGCTCCAAAACCGTCAGCCACTTTCTCATATCAACATATGTCCTAAACGTGAAAGTCAAACTCGGCCCCACCGGTTTGATATATCCGGCGCCACCGAGTTCATTTGATATAGCCACAGCCAAACCCTAATCAGTTCGGTCTCACCGATGGGATCTCAGTCTCACGGAGATGGGCATGCAAATTCTCTGTTACCTGTTGCAATAATTTTGGTCCCACCGAGTTTGTGCAATCGGTCCCACCGAGTTTACTTGACCAATTCTCCATTTGCTTATTACCAAAATTGGTCTCACCGAGTTTGTGTAATCGGTCAAACCAAGTTGAGGTTTTACCCTAACCCTTGCACATCGGTCCCACCGAGTTGACCTTGTCGGTCCCACCGAAAATCCTAATGTTCACATTTTGACCTGAATCGGTCTGACCTAGTTTTACCATTCGGTCGCCCCAAGTTTGGGAATCTGGGTGTAACGGCTACATTTTGTGTGGAGGCTATATATACCCCTCCACCCATTCTTCATTCGCAGAGAGAGCCATCAAAACATGCCTACACTTCCAGCATTCATTTTCTGAGAGAGAGCCACCTACTCATGTGTTGAGACCAAGACGTTCCATTCCAACCACAAGAATCTTGATCTCTAGCCTTCCCCAAGTTGCTTTCCACTCAAATCATCTTTCCACCATAGCCAAGTCTAAGAGAGAGAGTTGAGTGTTGGGGAGACTATCATTTGAAGCACAAGAGCAGGGAGTTCATCATCAACACACCATCTATTACCTTTTGGAGAGTGGTGTCTCCTAGAATGGTTAGGTGTCACTTGGGAGCCTCCGTCAAGATTGTGGAGCTGAACCAAGGAGTTTGTAAGGGCAAGGAGATCTCCTACTTCGTGAAGATCTACACAAGTGAGGCAAGTCCTTCATGGGTGATGGCCATGGTGCGATAGACAAGGTTTCTTCTTCGTGTACCCTTCGTGGGTGGAGCCCTCCGTGGACTCGCGCAACCGCTACCCTTCATGGGTTGAAGTCTCCACCAACGTGGATGTACGATAGCACCACCTATCGAAACCACGCCAAAAATCTCCGTGTCTCCAATTGCATTTGCACACTCCAATCCCATCCCTTTACTTTCTTGCAAGTTGCATGATTTACTTTCTGCTGCTCATATACTCTTTGCATGCTTGCTTGAATTGTATTGTGAATGCTTGAAATTGTTCTAATTGCCAACCTCAGCTTGAAAAACTTAAAAAGTGCTATCTTTACTTGTTGAGGGTCTAATCACCCCCCTCTAGACACCTCTTCTCGATCCTTTACTTGGGATCGTGATGTCGTGGAGAGGCTCCTGGCCCCCTCATGATTGGTGGACTCCATTGCGCCGGAGACGAGCTAGAGGAGCAACCTTTCCTCCTTCAAGATTTCATTCTGGACAGCGGACCCACATTCCATCCCCACTCTTTGTTGGTTGTCCATTCCGGAGCCTGGGCCTCAGCAGCAGATGGAGGTTTCGGTAGTCCTCTAGTATAAGGTGCTCATTCATTTGGCGGAGGTCATGGTGTTCACCTAGGCGGAGGAGACATGGTTCTTCGGCGGCTCTTTTTCAGACAGTGGTCACAGCGGGATTCAAGAGGAAGACGACATGGGCGGCGACGGTGGCCCGGTCACTCAAAGGCACGTTTGGCAGTTCGGTGTCCGTGACATCAGGGGGACCCAACATGTCAATGGCAGCAGTTCGTTGGGCAGTGGCGGTGGTTGGAGTTAGGCGGTGCAGGCTTGGTGCCTGCTGCCCATGGAGTCGCCACCTCGGATTCCCCTTCATCATCAGCTAGTTGTCCGGGATAGGATCACAGTTAGGGTCTTTGCTTTTGACCGGCTGACGAGACATGCATCAGAAGATAGGGCGGTTGACAGGGTGGCCGACCCATTGGTTCAAGCTGCTTTGGGGATTCGACAGTCATCGCTGGGCGCCACGGAAGGGCAGGGCCCAGCCAACCAGAAAGCTCCTCGTTTGAATCCGGCCA
Organism: Triticum dicoccoides; assembly: GCF_002162155.2. Classification (NCBI taxonomy): domain Eukaryota; kingdom Viridiplantae; phylum Streptophyta; class Magnoliopsida; order Poales; family Poaceae; genus Triticum; species Triticum dicoccoides. The sequence goes on along the minus strand of NC_041393.1, from coordinate 615,363,749 downwards.
GTGACTAGTGCCAGCCTTTGAGAAGCTTTGCGTCGATCGTGGTAGTGCCTTCCCCGACCAGGAACCACAACAGCAGGATGGGGGCATGCCCCAGCAGGAGGACACGACCGTTGAGGAGGGCCCATAGCTCGAGGCTGCTAGCACGCCCCAACTGGAGGACAGGATTGATGTGGTGGGGCTGTAGTGCGAGGTGCTTGGCAGTTTGGTGGAAAGCCTTGTCGGCGCGGGATTAGTGCAACACGAGGGCCCGGTCCAGACGGGACAGCTGGTGGTGGCAAGCGGTGATTTGGCATCGGCCCCGGGTTCAGTGCCGTAGGATGGCCCAGTATTGGAGGAGGCCGCACCCATGGGTCCCACCATGATGGAGCCGGTTCTATCAGGGTCGTTAGAGAGGCTGGTGCTACTAGTCAGGGATCAGGTTGGGCCCGCCGCTACTTCTCCCGGCCCAACCCCGTGCGCCACGACAATCCCGGTGGTGGAGCCGCTGGTGGCAGAGATCCCCTCTGCGGGACCCGCCTCGGAGCCAAGTGGGGTGGTTGCCATTGGGGTGCACGCCTCGATTATGGAGGCTAGCATGCACGTTGAGGCCATCACACGTACGATAGACTAGACGGAGGGCATGTCGGTTCCCAAAGCTGAAGCTTACCGTTAGATGAAGGCATTCTGCTCGAATATCATCCAACATCTAGCCCCACCGCTGATCCAGAGGTCCAGGCGACCTAGCTGCGTCTGGATGCCGAGAAGTTCACACCAAGGTGTACCACGTGTGCTGCCAAGCGTTCGACGCAACACGTTTCCAAGGCCACCCCAGCTGAAAACATGCTCCTCTGGGCTCTCGGCATCGCGGTGGAGGATCTCCAGGTGGATGACGAGATGGTAAGCGAGCTCAGGGGAATGTTTGATTCATCGCTGAGGGAGCAACACGTAAGGATTGTCGCGGCAATTTTTGGCAAAACCTTGACATGCAGGGCAGAGTTGGAGAGGGCTGATGCCATGGTTGTGCTCACCCGATGAGGGTCTGAGCGCGGGTGCTGCGGAGTGGAAGCTCGCATTGGTAATGGATCACAACCCAGAATTGCTCTGCTGGAACATGTGGGGGCTTAATAACCCTGCAAAAAGAAAGGCGATTAGGGAATTCGTGGAGGCGGTGAAAGTTAATCTGGTGTGCTGTCAAGAGACCAAACTCTCTGTAATTGACCAATATGATGTTATGCAATGCGTAGGGCCATCTTTTGATGGTTTCTATTACTTGCCGGCGTCAGAGACTCGGGGTGGCATTTTATTGGCTTGGGACTCTACGGTCTTGGACATGGATAGCTGCTACGTCTTGAGCTTGCATTGGTTTTCCTCGAAGAGGAGAGGGTGATGCAACAGAGTAGCGTAAGTATTTCCCTCAGTTTTTGAGAACCAAGGTATCAATCCAATAGGAGGCTCCTCAAAAGTCTCATGCACCTACACAAACAAACTGAGAACTCGCAACCAACGCAATAAAGGGGTTGTCAATCCCTTCACGGCCACTTGCGAAAGTGAGATCTAATAAAGATAGTATGATAAGATAAATATATTTTTGGTATTTTATAATATAGATGCAAAAAGTAAAGATGCAAATAAAAGTAGATTGGAAGCATATATGATAAGAGATAGACCCGGGGGCCATAGGTTTCACTAGTGGCTTCTCTCAAGATAACATAAGTATTACGGTGGGTGAACAAATTATTGTCGAGCAATTGATAGAAAAGCGAATAATTATGAGATTATCAAGGCATGATCATGTATATAGGCATCACGTCTGCAACAAGTAGACCGACTCTTGCCTGCATCTACTACTATTACTCCACACATCGACCGACTCCTGCCTGCATCTAGAGTATTAAGTTCATAAGAACAGAGTAACGCATTAAGCAAGATGACATGATGTAGAGGGATAAACTCAAGCAATATGATATAAACCCCGTCTTGTTATCCTCGATGGCAACAATACAATACGTGCCTTGCAACCTTTTCTGTCACTGGGTAAGGACACCGCAAGATTGAACCCAAAGCTAAGCACTTCTCCCATGGCAAGAAAGATCAATCTAGTAGGCCAAACCAAACTGATAATTTGAAGAGACTTGCAAAGATAACTCAATCATACATAAAAGAATTCAGAGAAGATTCAAATATTATTCAGATAAACTTGATCATAAACCCACAATTCATCGGATCTCGACAAACACACCACAAAAAGAGTTTACATTGAATATATCTCCGCAAGAGAGGGTGAGAACATTGTATTGAGATCCAAAAAGATAGAAGAAGCCATCTAGCTAATAACTATGGACCCGTAGGTCTGTGGTAAACTACTCACAACTCATCGGAGGGGCTATGGTGTTGATGTAGAAGCCCTCCGTGGTCGATTCCCCCTCCGGCAAAGTGCCGTCGAAGGCTCCAAGATGAGATCTCGCGGATACAGAAGGTTACAGTGGTGGAAATTGTGTTTCGTCTTCCTCCTGGATGGTTTCGGGGTACGTAGGTATATATAGGAGGAAGAAGTACGTTGGTGGATGCCCGAGGGGCCCACGAGACAGGGGGCGCGCCCTATAGGGGGGCGCACCCTCCTATCTCGTGGGAGCCTCGGAAGCTTCTTAACTTGCACTACAAGTCCTCTGGATCACGTTCATTCCAAAAATCACGCTCCCGAAGGTTTCATTCCGTTTGGACTCCGTTTGATATTCCTTTTCTTCGAAATACTGAAATAGGCAAAAAAATAGCAATATGGGTTGGGCCTCCGGTTAGTAGGTTAGTCCCAAAAATGATATAAATGTGTAAAATAAAGCCCATAAACATCCAAAAGGGGTAATATAATAGCATGGAACAATAAAAAATTATAGATACATTGGAGACGTATCAAGCATCCCCAAGCTTAATTCCTGCTCGTCCTCGAGTAGGTAAATGATAAAAAAGAAATTTTTGATGTGGAATGCTACGTAGCATAATTCTCAATGTAATTTTCTTTATTGTGGCACGAATGTTCAGATCCAAATTATTTAAAATAAAAGTTCATATTGATAAAATAAATAGTAACACTTCAAGCATACTAATCAAAGTAATCATGTCTTCTCAAAATAACATGGCAAAAGAAAGTTCATCCCTACAAAATCATATAGTTAGGTTATGCTTCATTTTCGTCACACAAAGATGTTCCCAACTTCTATACCCTCGATGACAAGCCAAGCAATTGTTTCATACTTAAATAATCTCAAACTTTTTCAACCTTCACGCAATACATGAGCGTGAGCCATGGATATAGCACTATGGGTGGAATAGAAGATGATGGGGATTGTGTAGAGAAGACAAAAAAGGATAAAGTCTCACATTGACGAGGATAATCAACGGGCTATGGAGATGCCCATCAATTGATGTCAACATGAGGAGTAGGGATTGCCATGCAATGGATGCACTAGAGCTATAAATGAATGCTCAACAAAAGAAAACTAGTGGGTCTGCATCCAACTTGCTTGCTCACGAAGACCTAGGGCATTTGAGGAAGCCCATCGTAGGAATATACAAGCCAAGTTCTATTATGAAAAATTCCCACTAGTATGAAAAAGACAACTTATGAGACTCACTATATGATAAACATGGTGCTACTTTGAAGCACAAAAATATGAGACTCACTACATGAAGAACAAGGTGCTACTTTGAAGCACAAGTGTGGAAAAAGAGATAGTAACATTGCCCTTTTTAATTTTTTTTTATTTTTCTTGTTTTTTTCTTTTTTTGGCCTTTCTTTTTTTTGGCCTTTCTTCTTTTTTTTCTTTTTGTTTCTTTTTTTCTTTGGGCAATGCTCCAATAATGATGATCATCACACTTCTATTGATTACAACATAGGAATTACAACTCGAAACTAGAACAAGATATGACTCTATATGAATGCCTCCGGCGGTGTACCGGGATGGTGCAATGAATCAAGAGTGACATGTATGAAAAATAATGCATGACAGCTTTGCCACAAATATGATGTCAACTACATGATCATGCAATGGCAATATGACAAAAGTAAAGTATGCCATGATGATTATGAACGGAACGGTGGAAAGTTGCATGGCAATATATCTCGGAATGGCTATGGAAAATGCCATAATAGGTAGGTATGGTGGCTGTTTTCAGGAAGATATAAGGAGGTTTATGTGTGATAGAGCGTATTGTATCACGGGATTTGGATGCACCGGCGAAGTTTGCGCCAACTCTCAAGGTGATAAAGGGCAATGCACGGTACTGAAGAGGCTAGCAAAGGCGGAAAGGTAAAAGTGCGTATAATCCATGGACTCAACATTAGTCAAAAGAACTCATATACTTATTGCAAAAATTTACAAGTCGTCAAAAATCAAGTACTAAGCGCATGCTCCTAGGGGGATAGATTGCTAGGAAAAGACCATCGCTCGTCCCCGACCGCCACTCATAAGGATGCACAAGCCAGGTACACTTCATGTTTCAAATTTGTTACACAACTTTAACCATACGTGCATGCTATGGGACTTGCTAACTTCAACACAAGCATTCTTTAAATTCATAATCACCCAAGTAGCATGAATTTAATATTACTACCTCCATATCTCAAAACAATTATCAAGTATCAAATTGATCATAGCATCCAATTCACTTCCTATGATGGTTTTTATTATACCCAACTTGGATGTCTGCCATTCTAGGACCAATTTTATAACCATAGCAAATACCATGCTGTTCTAAAAGACTATCAAAAAGATATAAGTGAAGCATGAGAGACTAATAATTTCTACAAAAATAAGTCACCACCGTCCTCTAAAAGATATAAGTGAAGCACTAGGGCAAAAACTATCAAGCTCAAAAGATATAAGTGAAGCACATAGAGTATTCTAGCAAATTCTAATCAAATAGGCTTATCCCAAAGGGTGTGTACAGCAAGGATTATTTTGATAAACTAAAAAGCAAAGACTAATATAATACATGACGCTCCAAGCAAAACACATATCATGTGGCGAATAAAAATATAGCTCCAAGTAAAGTTACCAATGAAAGAAGACGAAAGAGGGGATGCCTTCCCGGGGCATCCCCAAGCTTAGGATTTTGGCTATCTTTGAATATATTGGGGTTCCTTGGGCATCCCCAAGCTTAGGCTCTTGCCACCCTTTATTCCATAGTCCATAAAAGCTTTACCCAAAAACTTGAAAACTTCACAACACAAAAGTCAACAGGAAATCTTATAAGCTCCGTTAGTGAAAGAAAACAAAACCACCACATAAAGTAATGTAATGAACTCATTATTTATTTATTTTTGTGTTAAACCTACTGTATTCCAACTTCTCTATGGTTTATAAACTATTTTACTAGCCATAGATGCATCAAAATAAGCAAACAACAAACGAAAAACAGAATCTGTCCAAAAAAGAACAGTCTGTAGCAATCTGTAACTAACACAAACTTCTGGAACTCTAAAAATCCTACCAAAATAGGAAGTCCTGGAAAATTTGTTTACTGATCATCAGCAAAACGAATCAACGCAAAATCACGTTGCTGTGATTTAACAAAATTATATTCGTGCGTGCAAAGTTTATGTTTTTTAGCAGAATCAAATCAACTATCATCGTAGGTTATCCTATAGGTTCTACTTGGCACAAACAGTAATTAAAAGATAAAAGCACATCTAAACAGAAGGTATATGCAGGATTTATTAATAAACAGGAGCAAAAACAGAAAACACAAAGAAAATTTGGGTTGCCTCCCAACTAGCGCTATCGTTTAACGCCCCTAGCTAGGCATAAAAGCAAAGATAGATCTAACGGGTGCCATCTTTGGCACTTGGAGAGTAGGATATCCTCTCTATGGCATTCATTCTTCTATTTAAGGTAAGCACATGGCCATTAATGGAAGAAGTAAGATTAAGAACGTTATGGAAGTTTGCCTCTAAAGTAGACTTCATCTCTTTAATAATTTCATTTTGATAAAAGCACAAGAGGGTAGTTGATTCAACTTTATAATTTATAGGGTGCCCAAAAATGGTTTTCATTTTTTCATAAGTATCTATGTCGATGTACTAGAGTAGGGGTACCCTAGTGCCCCGAACTTGTGCACGGGCAGCTGCAGCGCCCCACGGCAAAGGCTTGCCAGGCGACCGCCAACGTCCTCCGTGGCTCCTTTGCAGCCATTCAAGAACAAAGTATTCAAGTCAAGAAGACAAGGCCCCGGCAAGAGGAGCTTGCCAGGAAGGCCAACCGATGCATCTCAAGGAACTTGCTGCGATGCCCCACGCGTCCCGGCAAGGCCCGGTGAGCGACAAGCTTCCGGGCGCGACAAGACCACGACCGCGGCAAGACGCTTGCCGCGGCAAGCGGCCACTTTGTGCCCACGCTCCAGCGCATCCACCAACGCGTCGCCCTGGGGGCCTTTCCAGGCACGCGTGGCGGAAGGCTGTGCAGCCAGCGGTAAGCGGTGGCATGCGATGCTGACAAGATCGCCATCGTGGCAGGCGGTGGCGCCCCTGACGGTCCTTTTCTGCACTGTTTGGGCAACACAGATGGGCATTTAATGCCCTTGTCCCCTACCGTCAGGGTTAGGTAGAGTACACTGTACAGGTAGCTGTACCAACCGCAACTCTATTTACATTTTTACCCTTCTCTGCATTGCCACCTGTCGGTGACCCCTTGAGCATATAAAAGGAGGCCCATGCGCAACGTAGAGGGGGTTCGGATTTTTTCGAAGCCAGAAAAACACCTAGCTCTCTGGAGCAAGAACGCAATACAACCAAACAAGCAGCAGTAGGAGTATTATCTCTCCGAAGAGCTCCGAAGCTGGGTAAACTGCTCGTGTGCTTCGCCTCGATCTGCTCTTCGTGTGACCTCCGCCCCCCGCCGAACCGAAAGGGGCTCGGTCCGCCGGTCCCATAGGTGTTCGTGGATCAGTTTCACCGACATCTTTGGCGCGCCAGGTAGGGGCGCGTCGAGATTGTGTGAACCTGATCCGGCGTTCACACGAGCTAGATCTTCATTTTCTTCATCGACATGTCACCGAAGAAGAAGGCTTCGGAGGAAGCTGCTCCGCCCGCGTCGATCCCACCGCCACCGGAGCAAACAGGTGGTGGGATGGACGCTAGCGGAAGAACAGACATCGACGAGGAAGCTCACGGTGCTGCCAGGTCCAAGGACAAGGCTGCACAAACCTCGGTGTCCGTATATCCGCAGCGCCCCTCTCGGGAGGCGCAGGACTGACAGCGTCATGGTATTCGCAGTACCATACACTTGTTGGACCAAGATCAAGCTGGTGGGTCTCGGGGCACTCAAGACCAGCATGCATGTCAACGCGCCGGCACGAGCGAGACACGGTCGCCTGGACGTGATACTGCTCCTTCTAACATAGTTAGAAGTCCGAGCATGTCCCGCTCCTCGCGCCGTTCGCCACTGCCGCCCACCACTCCAGCGGAAGCTTTGGCGCAATCTCAACTGCTCCTGGATTACCCTCCGACATCGGACAAGATCGACGAATGGAGGGCCACCATTCAGAGCCTCATCGGCTTCGCCAACGGCGACACTCCACGGCAGCCGAGCACGTCGCTGCCGCGGTAGGACTGCCAGGCACGAGCCGGTGGCGACGAAACTGGTGGGGGTGCAGCCCCCATGCACTCTCCACCCCGAAGGCCAAGATCGCCGACTCGCCGAATCCACCTTGACAGCGACTCCACCGCATCGTCGGATCTGCGAGCTCGTCGCGATCAGCGCCAAGTTCTTCACGATAGACAACAAGAAGACGCTCGAACTCGCATTAAGCGACGAAGAGAAGCGCGGCGTCAATCTGACCAGCGCGCTGGGCCTTCTGTTGACATGCATGCGCCAGGGGAACCAGGTGACTTGCCGTACGTGATAGGTTGCCCTGCGTTCACTCGTGAGCTGCGGCAAGTCCAGTGGCCCAGTAGGAAAAATTTCAAGCCAGATGTACCGGAGAAGTACGACGGCAAGACGCACCCGTCGGAGTTCCTCAGCATCTACACCATAGCGGTGCAGGCTGCCGGGGGGCGAGACAACAAGATCCTTGCCAACTACTTCCCGCTGGTACTCAAACCCAACGTCCGATCCTGGCTCATGCACTTGCCGGACAACTCCATATCCTCTTGGGCCGATCTATGCCATCAGTTTGTCGGCGCCTTCACAGGCGGCCACAAGCCTCATGGCCAAGAGAGTGACCTTCATCTACTCGCCCAGAAGGAAGGAGAGCCCCTGCGCAAGTACATTCAAAGATTCAGCAATGTACAGCACAACATCCCAGATATCCACCCTGCCGCGGTAATCAGCGCGTTCCATCAGAACTTGCGGAACCGCAGGATGCGGCAGGAGATGGCGATGTGCAAGATCAGGGACGTCAGTGAGCTATATGCCTTGCCGACAAGTGTGCACGTGCTCAGGAAGGGAGGAGACTCCCCAGAGAGAGTATAGGAGCAGGAGGATCTGACAGTGAGGATAATGCCCCGGCAAGGAAAAACCGGCGGCGGAATAACAGAAAGAAGAAAGGCAAAGAGGTGCTAGTTTTCGAGCAGTCCGGCAACGGAGGTGGCGCCAAGAAAGCCAAAGCTGGTGGCTCTGGCAAGGAGATTGCCGCAGAGGCTGTGGCGGTCGCCGACAAGCGGGACGGCACCAACAGGCAGTACTGCAAGATCCACCGCACCAAGGGCCATGACCTCTAGAGTTGCAAGAAAGTCGAGCAGCTTGTCGAGCAGCAAAAGGCTGAATATGAGCGGCGCGACAAGGAGAAAGCCTAGGAAGGTGCTGGAGGATCCGGCAAGAAACGTCCCGGCCGAGGAGGACGCCGCGGCAAGGCCAAGCAGCGGCAAGGAGATAGACCTCCCCGTGGCCGCGACAAGGATGAAGATGACGACGACGAAGAAGACATCGATGATGACGAGACCGATGAGCAAGAGTTCCAGAAAGCCACAGAGGTCCTGTGCATTGACGGCGGTGCTTCTCTGCATACTTCACACCGCCAGTTCAAACAATGGGTGTGGGAAGTCAATGCGGCAGAACCACCCGTCGAGTCATGCAGGCCTTTGAAATGGTCCAACACGCCTATCATCTTTGATATTGAGGACCACCCTGATCGCATAACTGCGGTCGGGTGCTTGCCGATGTTGGTTTCACCAACTATCCGCAACCTCAAGGTCACTAAGATGCTAGTTGACGGCGGGGCCGGCTTGAACCTGACCTCCTCTGCGGTGCTCCAGAAACTCCAGATCCCTGACAGCGAGCTCGAAGAGACCGGCACATTTCAAGGAATCAATCCGGGAAGGAGCAAGCCGAAGGGAAAGATCACGTTGCCGGTGACATTTGGCAGCGAGCTGAACTTCAGGACTGAGAGGGTCACTTTTGACGTTGCTGACTTCCCATTGCCTTACAATGGGATACTCGGCCGTCCTGCACTCGCCAAATTCATGGCAGCCTCTCACTATGCATACAACGTACTGAAGATGCCAGGCCCGATAAGCGTCATCTCTATCCCTGGCGACAAGAAGGATGCTCTTATCTGCGCCGACAAGATTTACCGGGAAGCAGCAGCCGCAACAGATCGCAAATCACTTGCCGCTGAAGCTCCCAGGGGGAAGAAGAAGACCAAGTCCGGCAAGAGTTCTGATGCCCACTCCGTCAAGCGCACCTCTTCGGAGTGCTGCGCTACCGTCGAGGACGCACCATCGAGCTCCACCGGCAAGTGTAAGAAGGCAATGGCAGCTCCACCAGAGACCAAGAAGGTGTCCGCCAAGGAGGACGGCACTGGTGGTACTTTCACCATCAGTGCCACTCTCGATCCCAAATAGGAAGGCGCGCTTGTTGCTTTCCTGCGGGCGAACTTCGACGTGTTTGCATGGCAACCGTCTGACATCCCCGGTGTTCCCAGGCAAGTAATCGAGCACCATCTTGCCGTCTGTCCTCATGCGCGGCCCGTCAAGCAGAAAGTCAGGAAACAAGCGGTGGAGCGCCAAGAATTCATTGCAGAAGAAATCAAGAAGTTGGAAGTAGCAGGCCTTGTCAGAGGAGTGCTCCATCCTACGTGGTTGGCCAATCCTGTTGTCGTACGCAAAGCCAACGGGAAATGGAGGCTTTGTATCGATTTTACCGATGTCAATAAAGCTTGTCCCAAAGACCCATTTCCCTTGCCACGCATCGACCAGATTGTTGACTCCACAGCCGGATGTGACTTGCTTTCATTTCTTGATGCATACTCAGGATACCATCAGATCTTCATGGCAGAAGAGGATGAGGAGAAGACCGCATTCATCACCCCGTGTGGCACGTACTGTTTTGTACGGATGCCTTTCGGTTTAAAGAATGCTGGTTAAACATTTGCAAGGGTAGTCCATCACGCTTTTGAGCCGCAAATGCACAGAAATGTGGAAGCCTACATGGATGACATAGTGGTCAAGAGCAAAGACAGGACGACCCTGATTCAAGATTTAGACGAAACATTTGCAAATCTGCGCAAGATCAACCTCAAACTGAACCCCGAGAAGTGTGTGTTTGGAGTCCCCTCCGGCAAGCTTCTGGGGTTCTTTGTGTCTTAGCGGGGAATTGAAGCCAATCCCGACAAGATCAAGGCCATTGAGCAGATTGGAGCACCAAAGCGCGTCAAGGATGTACGAAGACTTGCCGGTTGCGTGGCTGCTCTTAGCAGGTTTATCTCTAGATCTGCTGAGCGCGCCCTGCCGTTTTTCAAAATATTGAAAAAGGCAGGTCCAATGAAATGGACTCCGGAAGCGGAGGCTGCGCTGCAGGACTTGAAGAGATACCTGTCCTCCACTCCAACACTTGTCGCACCTAGGCCACAAGAGAAGTTGCTGCTGTATATAGCGGCAACTAATCAGGTGGTTAGTGCTGCGTTAGTGGTGGAGAGGGAGGCAGATGATGAGCCAGCAACCACGGCAGATGCATCCAGCGACAAGCAGGGGGCTTCACCGGCAAGCTCTGGTCCGGCAAGCTCTGGTCTTGCAGGCTCTTGTCCGGCAAGCTCTGGTCCCGACAAAGATGGATCTGCGCAGACTCATAAGGAGATGCAGAAGAGAATGGTGCAGCGCCAAGTTTACTTTGTCAGTTCCCTTCTGTAGGGGGCTAGGTCAAGGTACTCTGGTGTGCAGAAATTGCTTTTCGGCCTTCTCATGGCCTCGAGAAAGCTGCGCCATTACTTCCAAGCACATGATATCACAGTTGTCACTCGTTTTCCGCTGAAGAGGATACTGCAAAATCCAGAAGCAACTGGCAGGATTGTCGAGTGGGCACTGGAACTGTCAAGCTTTGGCCTCAAGTTTGAAAGCACTTCAACTATCCAAAGCAGAGCATTGGCAGAGTTCATAGCAGAATGGACACCAACACCAGATGAAGAAATTTCAGAGACGAGCATCCCCGTCAAGGAAGCAAGCAAAGAGTGGCTGATGTACTTCAACGGTGCCTTCTCGCTACAAGGCGCCGGTGCGGGCATGCTACTTGTCGCACCCACCGGAGAGCACCTCAAGTACGTAGTCCAGATGCACTTTCCCAAGGAGCAAGCAACGAACAATACTGCAGAGTATGAAGTTTTGCTTGCCGGTCTCAGGATCGCAGCAGACCTTGGGATCAAGAAGCTCATTGTCAGGGGAGACTCACAGCTTGTCGTCCGCCAAGTGAACAAGAATTATCAGAGTCCATTGATGGAAGCTTACGTTAATGAAGTGAGGAAGCTAGAAGAACACTTTGACGGCCTGCAGATGGAACATGTTCCGAGAGCTCAGAACGACATTGCTGATGGCTTGTCAAAGTGCGCCGCACTTAAGTTACCTGTGGAACCAGGGATCTTTGTGCTCAAGCTGACTCAACCATCCGTGACACCATCAACTGGACAGAGCAAGAAGAGAAAGTTGATTTCTGGTGACTATTTTCCGGAAGAGCTTCCCGAAGCCGCTGCCAAGAAAGTCCTCAAGATCAACACCAAGAGCGCTGAGGAGCAGTCTGCTCCGGCAAGACTTAGGGTTTGTTCCGTTGAAGCAGACGCTCCCGACAAGTTTTGCTCCGGCAAGCTTGCCGGGGAACATCAAGCTCCGGCTGAGCCGCAGGTTCTCGCCATAGAAGCGGATGTTCCCGCAGTAGTAGATGTGCCTTTAGTCCTTGTTGTCGAGCCACAAGCTCCAGCATGGGCACAACAAATTGTCCATTTCCTTCAGACAGGAGAACTTCCTGAAGAGCAAGAAGAAGCGGAAAAAGTAGCCCGGCAGTCAAGTATGTACCAGTTTGTCGACAACATACTGTACAGAAGAAGAATCAACGGTGTGAAATTGAAATGTATTTGCCGGGAAGACGGACAGAAGCTGTTGGCAGAGATACATGGAGGCATATGTGGCCACCACATTGGCGCAAGAGCACTTGCCGGCAAAGCATTCCGGTAAGGTTTCTTTTGGCCGACAGCCCTCCAGGATGCAACTGCACAAGTAACCAAGTGTGAAGCGTGCCAGTTCCATTCCAAGCAGACACACCAGCCAGCTCAAGCTCTCGAGACGATCCCTTTATCCTGGCCATTTTCGGTCTGGGGGCTCGATATCCTTGGCCCCTTCCCCCGAGCTGTCGGGGGCTTTGAGTACTTGTACGTTGCAATCGACAAGTTCACAAAGTGGCCGGAAGTGGAACCAGTGAGAAAGGTGACAGCACACTCAGTGTTCAAGTTCTTTAGGTCGATTGTTTTCCGCTTCGGGATCCCTAACCGGATCATCACCGACAACGGCACATAATTCACTAGCCGCACCTTCATGTAGTACGTCCGAGATCTTGGCGCCAAGGTCTGCTTCGCTTCTATTGCTCATCCGAGAAGCAACGGTCAAGCGGAGAGGGCAAATGCTGAAGTGCTGCTTGGGTTCAAGACCAGGACTTTCGACAGGCTGCGCAGGTGCGGAAGAAACTCGATCGAGGAGCTGCCAGTGGTTCTTTGGTCGATCAGGACGATGCCAAATCGAGCCACTGGCCAGACGCCTTTTGCTCTAGTCTATGGAGCAGAGGCAGTTCTCCCCACGGAACTCGTATACGGGTCACCTCAAGTGCTCGCTTATGATGAGCTTGAGCAAGAGCAGCTGCGACAAGATGACGCGCTGCTCCTTGAGGAGGACCGTCTTCAGGCTGTTGTACGAGCTGCTCGATACCAGCAAGCTTTGCGCCGCTACCATAGCCGCAAAGTTAATGCCAGAAGCTTCAAGGACGGCGACCTTGTTCTTCGGCGAGTTCAGTCCGCCAAGAATTCCAACAAGTTGACGCCGAAATGGGAAGGCCCTTACCGGGTGAAACGAGTCACTAGGCCTGGCGCTGTCCGCCTTGAGACCGAAGATGGCATTTCGGTGAGCAACTCCTGGAACATTGAGCATCTTCATAAGTTTTACCCGTAGGGCGCGGTTGCCGGAACCTGTTCCGGCAACCACCTTTTGTACAAGTCTTGCCGATGTTGCATGTAATCCTTTGTACAAAGCCGGGCGCAGATCCCGTGCATAAGTAAAGCTCATGTGCTCCGCACACCTTGTCAATTTCATGCATTACGTTCTTATTTGCATGCTTTATCTGACACTTTGTGCAGCACATACCCCCGGTAAGCAATAACGAGCCGAAAGGCCCCATATCTTTATTTTCTCTTCTTTCTTTTTCTCAAGCAAAGGAAAGAAAGGTTCCCTCGCACACAAGTTTGCCGGGGGAAAGGAGAAGATAATGGTGTGGACCAGGCATCGTTTAAGGAAGGTTCGCCTTGCCGGGAAGCAAACGACAGAAAAGCTAAGTTGCCAAAGTCTGAGCAATTAGTTTTAATTTTTTATTTATCTTCCTCGAACGACTGTGCTTTGTATGGAAAACCTGTGCACGGAGGAACCAACTCGTAGCTAGTTGCGCCCTTACTTTGTTTCGAGTCCGCCCAACAACTTAAGTGTGCTGCAACTAGTCGTGACAAGGTTTCTTGTCGGGAGCGGCACCGCCAGCAGGCTGCTGACGTCCCGCACTCAGCGCTCGCGGCTCGGGTGCCTGCGCCGACAAGTTCCCTAAAAGCATAGGGTAAAAACATACAAAGCAAGGGATCTAGTAAAGGAAATAACATAGCGATCATTATCCAAAATAAAGTTATATTACAAGATAACTTGTCGCAACTCTAACACATTGTTCCCATGACATGACCAGTAGCGACAAGGAAAAAGATAAAACGGGCGGCCTAGTCTACGCGGCTGCCCTCAACCCTCTTGATCTTGCTCACCTTGTCCACAATGGGTGCGACAAGGGCCTTGAGCGCTTCCAGATCGGCGTCGGGCGGCAAAGACCTGAGGACATTGGTGAGGTTGAGGCCTGGGTTGCGGAAGGCCACCTTCACCAGCACCTTCTGAAGAACTCCCGCGCAAATCCTGCGCGACTCGTCGGCCAACTGCTTTGGGATCTTCTCCCGAAGCCGCTGGAGGGCCGTCGCCACGCCCTTGAAGAACAAGCTGAGCTTGGCGCTGGGTTGGAGATGCTCGTCGGAAGAATACCCGAAGTCCTCCATCCCCAGCTGCGCCAGCTCCCCATCGATGACTGCGGCGATATTCACCAGACCCTCGGTCCAGTGCTCCACAGTCTCCCTAAATGAGTTCTGGGTGACAGCAATGCTCGCCAGCAGCGCCTTGTCGGCCTTGATTTTCTCCGACAAGGTCACCTCTCGCTCCTTGGCGCCGTCCAGCGTCTGAGTCAGCGTGGCCAGCTTCAGCTCGAGATCCGTGTTGGAGTCCTTGGCGGCGCTGAGCTCCTTGCTCCTCTCAGCGAGAAGTCCTTGCAGCTCACCGTGGGCGGCAGCATCCTTCTCGCGCTCGCGCTTGAGCGCGGCAAGCTCCTCGCCGCTCGTCCTGAGATTGGCCTCCAGCTGCGCCACTTTCGCCTCCAGCTCTTTCTTGGCGGCCTCGGCAGGCGCGGCAGCGTCCTTTGCCTCCTTGAGAGCCCCGCCAATCGCTAGCTCCCGCGCGGCGAGCTCCTCCTCGTGGCTATCAAGGTTCACCTTGCGCTGCGCCAACTCTCCTTCCTGCACGAATAGGTTTTCAGCGACAAGCCGTTGCTTCTCTTCGGCTTCAGCCTTCTCGAGGAGGAAGGCTTTCCGCTCCTCGAGAAGTTGCTCCCGCTCCTCCGCCAGGGACCGGAGAGCCTCCTGCCTGAGACCCCGGAGCTCCTCCGCGCGCTTCTCAATGTCGACTCCCGCCTTCGCGACAAGCGCTTCTCGGGAGGCCAACTTGGCTTGCTGGGCGCAGTAGAGCAACGTCAGCTTCCGCAGCAGCCGCTCCTCTTCAGGCTCGTCGCTGCTGCTTGGCACGTCAACCAGCATCAATCTGGCGGAAGCGAGCACCTCCCCGTCAAAGGTTTCTCCTTCGACCGGCGCCCTGGAGCTCGAAGCCCAGGGGAGCTTGATGAAGACGCCATCGCCGGCCTTCAGGTAGGCGCCGGGTTGTGGCTCTTCGGAGCCTGGCTCTGCGGCAGCGGCGGGGGGATCGGCGGTCGGTGCAGTGCCTGGCGCTCCTGCGGCCTCGGGGCCATCAGTACGATCGCCGGATCCCTCGCCGGCTTCTGCGGCGGCAGCCTTGGCAGCCTCTTCGCCGGCGGGCTCATCAGCGCCGGCCTCTCCTTCAGCGGCCTCGGTTTCCATCGGCTCAGTGGCGGATGGATCTGAGGAATGAAGAAGGGAGAGAAGTCAAGCAAATATGCAAAAGGAAAGTCAGAAGAAGAAAAATCCAAGGGCAAGTTTGTAGGCAAGTGGATTACCTGTGCTGGGGTCTGCAGTCACGGTCTCAACCGCCGGAGGATCACTGGTGTCGTCCCTTGCCGGAGAACTGGCCCTTGCCGGAGAGCGCTCCCTTGCCGGGGACTCGTCCCTTGGCGGTGTAGTCGAAGCAGATGGCACTTCGGGGCGGCTTCCGGGCCCTCCTGGTGAGGCTCCTCTGCTCCTACACAAATCCAACAATCAAGATATCAGTAAGAGAAAAGAGCACCCATGCGTACCTGACGGCAGGAAGTAAATTATAAACTTACGCTGGAGGCTGCGCTGGGGGCTGCTTTGGGGAGTAGTTGCCAGGTCCGTCAAGGTGGTCTCGGACATGCCCCCTGCTGACACGGTGGGATCATCTTCGATGACAATCACCGAGGACTTGGCTCTCTTCGCCGCTCTCTGGGCCAGCGTCCTGAAAAGGAATGGATTCAGATCGAAGCAAGTCAGATACAGGACGAAAGCAACAAGATTGAAGAACTACGAGGACAGCAATAAAGCTTACTCTTCTTCTTCATCATCGGAGCTGAGCACGGAGAGATCGAAGTCCGGCGCCCCTCCAGTGCGGCGAGGCGAAGGAGTAAATTCCCTTGCCCGCTTGGCGGGGGCGGGGGCGGTGGACCGGGAAGATCTCGCTCCAGTTGCCGCAGCGGCGTGAGGCGCTCCAGCGGCAACGGTGCTTGCCGCGGTAGAGCGTGTTGCGCGGCTCGGCGGCTGTTGACCCGTCTGCCGCCCCGGTACGTCCCCGGCCTTGCGGAGACGCCTTCTTGGTGCAGCAGGGGGCTCCACTTGCGGCAAGCTGTCTGAAGGTTCGGGCTCTTCCTCGCCGGGCTCGCTCGGCTCAGCTTCAGGGCCGACAAGATCTTCCTCACCGACAAACTCCTCGCGCTCGGCAAGGCTTGCCGCCTCTGCTGCCTCTGCCTCCTCCACGGTGAACCCGAACTCGCCCGCGGCAGCTGCTGCCGCAGCCTCTTCCGTCCTAGTGGCGATGCGCTACAGCTCCGCATCGGTGGTGTCACGGGTGAGGCTCTTCTGCTCGTCGGTGCGGATTGGCACTTCCTCCAGGCTATCGAAGAACGCCCGCACGACATCATCCGCAGGCTCTTGCCAAGTTGGGGCGATTCCGTGCGAATCGCACAACGGCATCATCGCGCGGATCCGGTCGAGCAAAGAATTGTTGCACAACGGAACAACGCTCCTCGGCAACATGAATGGATGCTGAGGATTGCGTTTGAACAGCTCCAGGAGCATCACATCCAGCTCCAGGACGGTGAAGTTGAAATTGAGACCCGGGCGCAAACTCATGATATCTGCCGAGTTC
The DNA here is from genome assembly GCF_002162155.2 of Triticum dicoccoides. NCBI lineage: Eukaryota > Viridiplantae > Streptophyta > Magnoliopsida > Poales > Poaceae > Triticum > Triticum dicoccoides. The sequence continues at coordinate 615,346,666 of NC_041393.1, read as the reverse complement.
TTGAACTCCCAGGCGGGTCTCCCTCTCTCCTGCAGGGGGGCGATGCGGCGACGAAGGAAATCTGCGCCAACGGCACCTACAGTGAGCCCGGCAAGCCTGAGGCGAAGGATTTGGGTGACGGCGATCTTCAGCCTGTCGTCTTCTGGGGCCACGTTGCTCCAATCGTTGCCGCGTACTATTGGGGCTTGGCGCACGGCAGTGAACGGCTGCGGGTTCTCCTCGACGATCCAGCACCACTCCGCTCTCCACTCCTTCCATTTGCTGCGAAGCTCTCCCTCTAGATAAGCTTCTTTTTTGCCGACTCTCGAGATCCAGGCGATTCCTCCGGCAAGGGGCTCTCCTCTCTCGACTCGGGGCATGAAGAAATGGCGGAAGAGGGCTACGTTTGGGTGGACTTCGACAAAGTTTTCGCACAGATGTGCGAAAACAGCCATGGTTAGAACGACATTGGGGGTGAAATCAAGGAGGCGGAACCCGTAGGTGTTCATAATGTCGCAGAAGAACTCCGAGAAGGGCGGGCAGAGCCCGCAATAGAAGAACAGCACGAAGAAGGGGTACCCGTTTGGAGCCAGCTCCGAGGCAGCGGCCGGGAGTACCCTCGTGCGCGGGTGCGCTCGCGTCACCGTCGACTAGAAGAGGTAGTAGTACTACCTCAGCTCCTTGGCGCCAAGCTGAGGGGGGAAGATGGCCCGCTCCTTCCGCAGCGCCGCGAGCCGCTGCGCCTCGTCCGACTTCACGCCCTTCCCCTTGTCGGCTTTCGGAACCATGGCAGAGGTGGCAGAGGAGATCGACGGCGTTGGTGGTGCTGGTGGCGACGGGGGACGGAGCGCTGCTCTCTCCGATGGAGATTGTTGGAGTTGAAGCAACAAACGGCGAGATGGGCGAACTGCCCCTGTTTCCCCTGCTTATAAAGAGGGAGGGGGCGGACGTTTCGCCCTCCCGAATAAATAAACCACCCACGATCTCTCCCACGATGCCGCATTCAACGCGTGCCGTTGGGGGAGGGCGCGGTGGATACGGAGTAAGATTCGGCGTTACCCGGGCCGCGCGTGCCCGTGCCCTGTTTTGGGCCTGGCCCAACAGCGCTCGGCACCGTGTGTGGCCCAGGCCCGGGGGCTCCTGTCGATGTACTAGAGTAGGGGTACCCTAGTGCCCCGAACTTGTGCACGGGCAGCTGCAGCGCCCCGCGGCAAAGGCTTGCCGGGCGACCGCCAAGGTCCTCCGTGGCTCCTTTGGAGCCATTCAAGAACAAAGTATTCAAGTCAAGAAGACAAGGCCCCGGCAAGAGGAGCTTGCCGGGAAGGCCAACCGAGGCATCTCAAGGAACTTGCCGCGACGCCCCACGCGTCCCGGCAAGGCCCTGTGAGCGACAAGCTTCCGGGTGCGACAAGACCACGACCGCGGCAAGACGCTTGCCGCGGCAAGTGGCCACTCTGTGCCCATGCTCCAGCGCATCCACCAACGTGTCACCCTGGGGGCCTTTCCAGGCACACGTGGCGGAAGGCTGTGCAGCCAGCGGTAAGCGGTGGCATGCGATGGTGACAAGATCGCCATCGTGGTAGGCGGTGGCGCCCCTGACGGTCCTTTTCTGCACTGTTTTGGCGACACAGACGGGCATTTAATGCCCTTGTCCCCTACCGTTAGGGTTAGGTAGAGTACACTGTACAGGTAGCTGTACCAACCGCAACTCTTTTTACATTTTTACCCTTCTCTGCATTGCCACCTGTCGGTGACCCCTTGAGCATATAAAAGGAGGCCCATGCGCAACGTAGAGGGGGTTCGGATCATTTCGAAGCCAGAAAAACACCTAGCTCTCTAGAGCAAGAATGCAATACGACCAAACAAGCAGCAGTAGGAGTATTATCTCTCCGGAGAGCTCCGAAGCTGGGTAAACTGCTCGTGTGCTTCGCCTCGATCTGCTCTTTGTGCGACCTCCGCCCCCTGCCGAACCGAAAGGGGCTCGGTCCGCCAGTCCCATAGGTGTTCGTGGATCAGTTTCCCCGACAATCTATAGCATCCCTTTCAAGAAAACTTCCTTCAAAAATAGCATCTAAAACTTGTTTAAAAGAAGCGGGCAAGCCAACATAAAGACTTTTTAAGTAATCTTCAATTTGATATTGTGGTACATAGCTAGCCCGAATCCTTAATAACCTATCCCAATCATCTTTTAAAGATTCATCAAGTAAATAGCGAAAAATTCCAGAGTCATCCTCATCAAAATTATTCAAGCTCTCATTGGAGACCCCGGTGGGTCTTTCTATAGCGTCATTGTTCATGAGCTTAGAGAGGATAGAGGGGTTATCCAAGGTACTAGAACCTAGGAAAGGGACCTTAGATCTTTTTGATTCGGCCATGGCAATGGGAAGGCAAACGGAAGAGAGGAGGAGAAGATTGGGAGAGAGAGGGCGAATAAAACGGCAAGTGTGAAGTGGGGGACTGGAAAACGAGAGGCAAATGGCAAATAATGTAAATGCGAGGGAGATGGGTTTGTGATGGGTACTTGGTATGTCTTGACTTGAGCGAAGACCTCCCCGGCAACGGCGCCAGAAATCCTTCTTGCTACGTCTTGAGCTTGGATTGGTTTTCCTCGAAGAGGAGAGGGTGATGCAGCAGAGTAGCGTAAGTATTTCCCTCAGTTTTTGAGAACCAAGGTATCAATCCAGTAGGAGGCTCCTCAAAAGTCCCACGCACCTACACAAACAAACTGAGAACTCGCAACCAACGCAATAAAGGGGTTGTCAATCCCTTCACGGCCACTTGCGAAAGTGAGATCTAATAAAGATAGTATGATAAGATAAATATATTTTTGGTATTTTATAATATAGATGCAAAAAGTAAAGATGCAAATAAAAGTAGATTGGAAGCATATATGATAAGAGATAGACCCGGGGGCCATAGGTTTCACTAGTGGCTTCTCTCAAGATAGCATAAGTATTACGGTGGGTGAACAAATTACTCTCGAGCAATTGATAGAAAAGCAAATAGTTATGAGATTATCTAGGCATGATCTTGTATATAGGCATCACGTCTGCAACAAGTAGACCGACTCCTGCCTGCATCTACTACTATTACTCCTCACATCGACCGACTCCTGCCTGCATCTAGAGTATTAAGTTCATAACAACAGAGTAACGCATTAAGCAAGATGACATGATGTAGAGGGATAAACTCAAGCAATATGATATAAACCCCATCTTGTTATCCTCGATGGCAACAATACAATACGTGCCTTGCAACCCTTTCTGTCACTGGGTAAGGACACCGCAAGATTGAACCCAAAGCTAAGCACTTCTCCCATGGCAAGAAAGATCAATCTAGTAGGCCAAACCAAACTGATAATTCGATGAGACTTGCAAAGATAACTCAATCATACATAAAAGAATTCAGAGAAGATTCAAATATTATTCATAGATAAACTTGATCATAAACCCACAATTCATCGGATCTCGACAAACACACCGCAAAAAGAGTTTACATCGAATAGATCTCCGCAAGAGAGGGGGAGAACATTGTATTGAGATCCAAAAAGAGAGAAGAAGCCATCTAGCTAATAACTATGGACCCGTAGGTCTGTGGTAAACTACTGACAACTCATCGGAGGGGCTATGGTGTTGATGTAGAAGCCCTCCGTGGTCGATTCCCCCTCCCACAGAGTGCCGGCGAAGGCTCCAAGATGAGATCTCACGGATACAGAAGGTTACGGTGGTGGAAATTGTGTTTCGTCTTGCTCATGGATGTTTTTGGGGTACGTAGGTATATATAGGAGGAAGAAGTACGTCGGTGAATGCCCGAGGGGCCCACGAGACAGGGGGCGCGCCCCATGGGGGGGGGGCTCCTATCTTGTGGGAGCCTCGGCAGCTTCCTGACTTGCACTCCAAGTCCTCTGGATCACGTTCGTTCCAAAAATCATGCTCCCGAAGATTTCATTCTGTTTGGACTCCGTTTGATATTCCTTTTCTTTGAAATACTGAAGTAGGCCAAAAAATTAGCAATATGGGCTGGACCTCCGTTAGTTGGTTAGTCCCAAAAATGATATAAATGTGTAAAATAAAGCCCATAAACATCCAAAAGGGGTAATATAATAGCATGGAACAATCAAAAATTATAGATACATTGGAGATGTATCAATAGCTTGGTGCTGGACACTCACAGTATCACATGTCGCGTGTGTACTCGGGAGGGCAACTCCTGGTGGATCACAGGGGTTTACGGACAGCAGGAAGATGATGAGAAGGTTTCCTTTCTCAATGAGTTGAGCATTTGTCGTGCCATGTGTCCAGGGCAGTGGATGGTGTTGGGTGACTTCAACATGATTCTGCAGGCTAGCGAGAAGAGCAACGACAATCTTAGCAGGAACATCATGAACAGGTTCAGGCGCTTTGTGGATGACAATGAGCTAAAGACATGCACATGCACGGGCGTAGATTCACCTGGTCGAACGAGCGGAATAATCCAACTATGACCAAGATCGACCGCATTCTTGTTTCCGTGGTTTGGGAGCTGGCTTATCCCGACTGCCTCTTGCAACCGCTCTCATCTGGGGTCTCGGATCACGCACCGCTCCACCTATCCTTGAATGTTGTGGGATGCCCCAAGCGCCGGTTCAGATTTGAGAACTTCTGGACAAAGTTGGAAGGCTTCGAGGAGGCTGTTCGGGAGGCCTGGAAATGTGACCATGCGATTGTTGACCCTTCTAAAAGACTGGACATGTTGTTGAGAAACTCGGTTGCGGCCCTTCAAGCTTGGGGACAAAGGAAGATTGGAAACATTAATTTGATACTGGCGATGGCTCACTGGGTCATTCTTAGATTGGATAAAGTGCAGGAAAGGAGGCAATTGACGCTGGAGGAACTTTGGCTTCGTCGCACGCTGAAACTGGCACTTCTAGGTTTGGCGTCGCTCGAAAGAACTATCCAATGTCAACGCTCATGGATCCGTTGGTTGAAGGTCGGCGACTCGAATTCCAAGCTCTTTCAGGCTCACACTGGCCTACGAGGGATTGATGGGGAGAGCGCAGGAGCGCGAGGCCACCTTGGACCTCGATTACTTGCACATGGAGCCTGTGGATCTTCAGTAGCTGGATTCCCTATTTTCCAAGGAGGAGATTTGCCACGTCATCAAGGAGATGCCTCCAGACAGAGCGACGGGCCCCAACGGGTTCACCAGCGCTTTCTACCAGCTGGCTTGGCCAGTGATCAAGGTGGATATCTTGGCCGCTCTACACAAGCTATATGTAGGAGATGGACAAGGGTTCGCGAAGCTCAACAAAGCGCTCATCATGCTCATCCCAAAGAAATCGGCTGCGGAGGAATCTGGGGACTATCGCCCTATTAGCCTGTCGCACAGCTTCTCGATACTTTTCGCCAAGATTCTTGCAAACATAGCACATCCACGCATGAAAGAGATTGTCTCGGCAAATCAGTCTGCCTTCATCATGGGGAGGAACATACATGGCAACTATCTCCTGGTTAGGCAAGTGGCGCAGAAAATTTTCAGGAGGAAGGTGTCACATCCCTAGTTCTGACAATGCCTAGTGCATGCATTAGAGTGTTGCACCATGTTTAAATTTCATTTAAACCTGAGATGGGGATTGACTAAGCCCTAGCACCAAATGAATTCAACTAGGGACAAAATAAAACCCTTTTCATTGAACTCAAAATGTCCTCTAAAAATGTTCAACATTTCTGGTTTGAGGTGGAAGCATCTACCACAAATGGTTTATATTTTTGCAGGACATATTTGGTCACTGAATAAAATCATATGTATTTTGCTTTTGGGCATTTAAATGCTAGTAAATATCTTAAATGCCCAAATAATTCTAAAAATAAGTGTGGGCTGTTGGAAATATTCTAAACAGAGCCCCTGATTATTTTCTGGAATTTTAGAGATGCCTAAGTATTTTTAATAAAGCCTCCCAGTTACAGAAAAATAGAAAACAGAAGTAAAATAGAAATAAAAACCAGAGAGAGAAAGACCCGTACCTGGCGCTCACCTCAGCCACCCGGCCCAACTCCAGCTGGCGGCCCAGCCCGCCACCGCTACCCCCCCTGTCGTCTTCTTCCCTCGCCAGAAGGACGCGGGCACGCGCCGACGCGCGCACGGCCCCGCACGCCACCTCCTGCTTCCCCCCCGGCCTCCTAGCGACGCCACGACGACGCCCCGTGTCCCCTCGCTCCTCTTTCTCACTCGCTGCACCCTCTCTCCCTCCCCTGACTCTCTTCCCCGAGCCGCCCGAGAGTCGCCGTCGCCGCCGCTCGCCATAGCCACGGCCACCGACCACCACTCGCCTCGCCGACGTGTTCATGGCCTCCATTTCGACCTCCTCGTCCTCCCCGTCGACTCACTCGACGCCGGATGCCTTAAAACACCGTCACCGGCCTCTTCTTCATCGCCGGCCGCCGCGGATCCCCATCATCGACTCGTCGCTGTCCGGCCTTCCCCGAGCCTGCTTCGACGTCCGCTGCAACCGCCGTGAGCCACCGAACCTTTTCCCCCTCTCCGTTCCCTCTCTGGCACGCCGTAGCCGCCTCGCCCCTTTCGCCCGACTGCGTCGCCGCCTGCACTCACCGCCGACACGACTCCGGCGACCATTTGGTCCGGGCGTCGTGTCCAACTTGCTCGCTGCCTCGCGTAGCTGCTGTAGGTGCCACGAACGCGATACCACGGCCGCAGCAGCCCCGTAGCCAGAAACAACCGAACGCCGGCGCCGCCTCGAGCTCGTTTTCGGCGAGCTCCGGCCGTCCCCGCTGCTGCCGCAAGCCTCCCTGGATGCGGGCGAGCCCCAGCTCCCCGCGCGTGCACTTGGCCGGCCGTTTGGTCGCCGGAGACGCAAACCCGAGGCTCGCCACCGCGGCTGGCCTCGCCGGCGTCAAGCCGCCGGTGGGTTGACCCACTTTGACCACGGCGGGACCCCCCCTGTGTCCATGACATGTGGGGCCGGCCTGTTAATTAGGCTAGGATTAGTGTTAAACTAAATACTAGTTAGTTTAATAGACACTGACAGGTGGGCCCTACCCTTTAATTAACCCGGCTAACCATTTAGTTAAGTCAATTAAACTCTGTTAAATCACTGTGCAGCTGACATGTGGGTCCCCTAGGTCAGATTTGACCTGGACAACGCCGTTGACTTGCTGACGTCACTGTGAAGTCATGCTGACGCAGTAAATTCATTTCTGGATTTATTATTATTCAGGAAATTACAGAAAATGCCTAAAACTTCAATAAATCATAGAAAATTAACCGTAACTCCAAATTAAATAATTGATATATGAAAAATTATCAGAAAAATTCAAGGAATCCATCTGTACCATTTTCATGCATGTTAGAACAACTTATCACTACTGTTTAGGGAAAATGAAGTGAAGGGCATTTAAATAATCACATATGGAGTTTGAATTTGAATCTTGTATTCAAACCAACTTCATTTAATCTGTGCTAGTTGCACTAGCTCAAAACACATTCATATTGCCATGTCATGAGCATGCATCATATTGTGCATTGCCTTGATTGTATTTCTTCTTTGTTGCCGGTATTTGTCCCCTCTCGATAGACGTGATACCGATGATGTGATCGTTGACACTGATGAAGACTCAATGTTATCTTCAGAAGTGCCAGGCAAGCAAAGCCCCCTTGTTCATTCTGATAAAATCCCACTCTCTCGCTCCTGCTCTCTTTTACTGCATTGGGACAACATCGATTCATCTGTTACTTGCTGCGGTAGCTGAACCCCTTTATCCTTTGCATGACCTGTCATTGCCACAGTAAATAGATGAAACACACTAGCATGAGTAGGAGTTGTTTGAGCCCTGTTGTGCCTACTCATTCATGCTTGTTGTCATGCCTGCTACTGCTTAGAGTTGAGTCAGGTCTGATTCATCGGGGATGAATCAGAGGCGTGTGAACATGTCCTACTGTGTGTGAGCTAAGTGTGTGAACACGATTTGGTAAAGGTAGCGGTGAGAGGCCATGTAGGAGTACATGGTGGGTTGTCTCATTGCAGCCGTCCTCGGGAACTGAGTTCTGTGTTTGTGATCCATGATTCAGCTACTACCACGCATTGGGCCCGAAACCAATGGACCCTCTCGGCTTCTTGATCACCCTTGTCCTCTGTCCAGGAGTTGCAAATAGTTTCTGGTGTTTGTAGTATGCTGGAGGCCGTGCACAGCGCTGACCGTAGGGGTGGGCTGTGATGCGGTAGGCACGTGGCCGGGTAAACCGGGCGCCCGTTTGGTGTCACGGAACCCTGTTCACATCGTTTGGGGCTGTGAGCGAAACTCCGGCCGGATCTCCTCATGGATGGAACCCGAATAGGCGATAAACCTGGACTAGAGACTTGAGTGTTTAGGCAGGCCGTGGCCGACACCCACGTTGGGCTTCCGCTTGAAGGTTGCCGAGTACATGTCGTGTAAACGGCGGTAAGTGGTGAGAGCGTGTGTGAAGAAGTACACCCCTGCAGGGTTAACCTAATCTATTCGAATAGCCGTGTCCGCGGAAAAGGACTTCTGGATTGCTTGTATCAGTTCATAGACAAGTGAAAGTGGATACTCTAAAATACGCAAGATAAGCGTGAGTGCTATGGATGGCGTTCTCGTAGGGAGACGGGAGCGGATCCATAGTGGTGTATTGATATGGTGAATATGTGGACTCGTGTGCGCCACCTCAAAAGAGTCGCTTGCAGTCGTAGTTTAGGATAGCCACCGAGTCAAAGCTGGCTTGCTGCAGTTAAACCCCACCATCCCCTTTGTTGATAATGATGCATATGTAGATAGTTCTGATGTAAGTCTTGCTGGGTACATTTGTACTCACGTTTGCCTACTTTATGTTTTGCAGAGAGACTTCGGTCTCGCTAGTAGTTCCACGTGGGCTTCGACGTTTAGCTTGATACCTCAGCTACGATCTTGTGCCCTCGGCAGGATCTGATCGATAGTCAGGCTTCTCAGCCTTTTTCATTTATAGATGTCTGTACTCAGACATGATAGCTTCCGCTTGTGCTTTGATTTTTGTGCTCTGATTGTTGGGTCATGAGACCCATGTTTGTAATATCTCGCTCCTCGGAGCCTAATGAATAAAATACTTGAGTCGTAGAGTCATGTTGTGATGCCATGTTTTATTTGCACCTATCGAGCATATTGTGTGTATGTTATTGAAATGCTTGGTATGTGTGGGATCTGACCATCTAGTTGTTTATCTTTAGTAGCCTCTCTTACCGGGAAATGTCTCCTAGTGTTTCCACCGAGCCATGGTAGCTTACTATTGCTCCGGAACACTTAGGCTGGCCGGCATGTGTCCTTCTTCGTTCCTGTGTCTGTCCCTTCGGGGAAATGTCACGCGATGAATACCGGAGTCCTGTTAGCCTGCTACAGCCCGGTTCACCGGAGTCCTGTTAGCCCAGTGCTACAGCCTGGATTCACACGCTGATGACCGACACGTTCGATGCTGGGTCATGGATGCCTGTCCCTGTAAGTCTGTGCCACTTTGGGTTTACGACTAGTCATGTCAGCCCGGGCTCCTTATCATATGGATGCTAGCGACACTGTCATATACGTGTGCCAAAAGGCGCAAACGGTCCCGGGCTAAGGTAAGGCGACACCCGTGGGAATACCGTGCGTGAGGCCGCAAAGTGATATGAGGTGTTACATGCTAGATCGATGTGGCATTGAGTCGGGGTCCTGACAGCGTTGGTATCAGAGCTTGACTGCCTGTAGGATTACCAAGCCAAACTGGTCGAAGTTGAGTCTAGAAAGTCTTAGTTATATAAGGGAATTGATTGTGGGATGGAACGTAAGGCTCTTTTTACTCCTTATACCTTATGCCTTCTGATCTGAGTCATCATCTTCTCTTCTACGGGGATTAAGAACTAGGCTATCTCCTCTTTCTATCAGGATCACGCGTTACTAATCCGTAGACTTATAGATTGTTGGATTTAAGCTTGAGTTCAGTTTCTACTACTTCCGTATGTTAATTGTTGATCTCGAAATCTTGATATTGTGCTTCTGAGTGGTTATGCCACCATTTTTGTGAATGTCTCAAGTCTTTTCTGAGCATTTACAGCCGTTATGCTGTCCGAGTCATTCCAGGTTTCTAAATAGTCTGATACATTTGCAAAATCCTTTCCCTCTGGTTTCGATGCTCCTTTATGCCAGCTCAATCACACTAATTGTTGAGTTGAGGTATTCTATTGCCTTGACATTTATGTTGGAGTTACTATTATGACCCTAGGTATTTAGGGAGTCACCTAGTAATCTAGCAACGTTTTGTGTTCCCAGTGTGAGATTCTGGCCCTTATTCTCGAAAGCATTTCGTGATGCTACTTAGTAGTAGGTATTCTGTTCCTGGGTTCTTGAACCCGAGATTCACTCTACCTACTTCATGTTGATAGTAATTGCTAGTGCCTTTAGGATATTAGTAACCTTTGCGATAGTCCTTGAAGTCCGTGGTATCTTCTTCTTCCAAATACCATGAACTACTTATGGCAGAAGTTCCTCGTTGAACTGAAATATCACAACAGGATTATTCTTGAGGAGTTCTCCATTCATAAATCGTGACTCTGCCAGTTCTACCTTTCTGTATGGGTTATCCGGAAGAATTATGTTGAACTCGGTTCGACATACTAATTTATGCATCCACAACTCGGAAAGTTATATGTTCCTTTGAGTTGTCCCTCTTTAGTTGTCTACTGACCTTCGTCTATCAATTGATAGTCAAGAGTATGCGCGCGTTCGTTTGTCGATGCCTATTACTCTTGTGGCCCGTCAAGCCATTCCGTCCTGAATGACTAGGAGAAACAAACTCCAGTACCTCATCCATATTTAGGATTGGGTCAAAGTAGTTGTGTTCCGCAGATCAAGTTACAATCCAGCTTCTGGTCTGCTCTACCCTGAAGTATTACCTTCTTTATGACAGGAATTTCATGAGAATTGCACCACCTTTTGTGAATTCTTGACATAGTGATACTTCTCGCCATCCTTTTTCATTCCTCGGTTCCGTGTTGATGCAACCGGAATACCGACAAATGAATTGTGATGTGTGAAATCAATACTCCTAGCAACCTCGTTGCTTGGTAGTTAAAGGATAATAATTTTATTCTTAGTATGTTGGTTATTGAATCACCATTCTAAGATTGATCGTGCTACCTAGTCCTTATTTCCTGGTGCACTCTTTGATTGATGAGTTAGGATTTGTCAAGTCCTCGCTCATTTGATCATATCATCTTGCCCTGAAAAGCAAGATTGTTCTCGAGCTTAGTAACATATCGGTGGTTCGTGATTTTCCGAAGATCTTCTCGGAAGTACTACCAGGTCGTCACCTGACCGTTATGTTGAGCCCGTGATCAAGTTGGTTTCTTGTGAACCACCTTCTCTCCAAGAATCGGTGTTAGATATCCCTGAGCTAGTTGGTTAAGCTAGACAACAACTTGGAGAGTTGGAAGATAAAAGCTTGCCTGACTTAGTTCGTCCCAAAAGGATATTCTTGTGTAGTGTGTGTTGAAGAAAGATGATATCTTCATCGATTGGTCCCTGTGATCAGTTGCTGGACCTATTGTCTTATCAATCTTTTGAATTGAGTGTGGGCTATCGTCAAATCAAGTCAGAACCAACGATGTTCGTAATGTTGTCTTCCTCGTGGTTGATCCCTCGAGCATACACCATTATATCTTTTGGTTCTGACCAATACTATCACCGTGTTCACATGATGGTGGAAGTTCAGTGATATGGAAATTCCGATGAGTTGTTGTTGAGCCCATTGACAACATCCTTATCTCCTCCATGATGTTGTTGAACATTAAGTTAGTGTTGGAAACTTTTGAAAGCATTTTCTTCATGCTAGCTCATGAAGTACTTGTTTGATGAAAGGAGTGACTTCCTTTGATTCACGTGCATTTTGATGTAAGTTGCCGTCGTGAATTCGAGAAAGTTTGTTTTTGCTCCTTTGGAATCATCCCAAGTCGGTCATGCACGTGCGAAGAATTCTGTGGTCTGTTAGACTGATCATCTTCATTCCATACGTATATCCTAGCACACCAAGCCACTGATTGATTTGTTCAAGGAGAAGAAGTTCCTTCTTAAGAGTATACCTTATGCAAGGATTTTGATATCCTCGTTGATGGTTCCCCACCTGAACTCGGTAGTGTTTTATTATAAGACTACCACGTGGTCATGCTTGTCTGGGACAACGTGTTCACATGTTTGTAGCAGAACCAGCTCATGTTTTGGAGCTTACTATCGTAGTTCACTTCCCGAGTATCTCGCAACGTCACCTCGTCGATTTGTGTTGCAAACTTTCGTTTTCCTTCCTAGATTCGATGAGTCTGGAATATCCTGACACCAACCAGATCTGAATCTCAGGCAGATGTGATGTTGGAACATTTCCCAAGAATTATAATATTGGTCTCTCAATAACCGGCAAGGTGGATGTCGTGGCCAACACACCCATCCGGTAGACCTATTATTATGGTATCTTGTTTGAGGAAGTTGGCCACCTCCCCATAGGGATTTCGTAGGATTTACTCCCTAGTTGCCCCTATGGATTTTGAGATCCCGAAGTCCGACCTTTTACTTGATGTTCTAGATATCAAACCATATCTATGAATGGTTACGCTAGCACATCAAGGAGAACATTAGAAGCGGAGTGCTAAATGTCTCTCAGTCGATCGCCCAGATTTTGTCTCCTTGGCCTCGCTAGGGTGAAATCTGAGATGATGTTATCTTCCTTTGCATCTGCATCCTCCATCACCATTCATCATGGTAGTAAGTTGTGTTACCGGACCCTTGACACGGATGTTGGTAAAACCTTGATGATTGTGGAAATGCTCAAGTTCTTGAGAGCACGCACAAGCACTAGGTGTTATCTTCGGCACTAACTGGGGATCCTCTCCGTTTCCTCGACATGCTATGACCTACTCAAACAGTGAATTCACTCTCTATTGTTGGGTTCTTCCCCAGTTACCAGAATCATTCCCAGCATTTGCATTTTGTTCCCAGCTTGCATCGCCAATGTGCCATTCTACCATGGGTCTCATCCATTTTGGTGATAAGCAAATTCATCCATTGCGTTGTCTTCAACAAGGTAATCCACATCATCCAAGGCCGTGGCCGACACCCACGTTGGGCTTCCGCTTGAAGGTTGCCGAGTACATGTCGTGTAAACGGCGGTAAGTGGTGAGAGCGTGTGTGAAGAAGTACACCCCTGCAGGGTTAACCTAATCTATTCGAATAGCCGTGTCCGCGGAAAAGGACTTCTGGATTGCTTGTATCAGTTCATAGACAAGTGAAAGTGGATACTCTAAAATACGCAAGATAAGCGTGAGTGCTATGGATGGCGTTCTCGTAGGGAGACGGGAGCGGATCCATAGTGGTGTATTGATATGGTGAATATGTGGACTCGTGTGCGCCACCTCAAAAGAGTCGCTTGCAGTCGTAGTTTAGGATAGCCACCGAGTCAAAGCTGGCTTGCTGCAGTTAAACCCCACCATCCCCTTTGTTGATAATGATGCATATGTAGATAGTTCTGATGTAAGTCTTGCTGGGTACATTTGTACTCACGTTTGCCTACTTTATGTTTTGCAGAGAGACTTCGGTCTCGCTAGTAGTTCCACGTGGGCTTCGACGTTTAGCTTGATACCTCAGCTACGATCTTGTGCCCTCGGCAGGATCTGATCGATAGTCAGGCTTCTCAGCCTTTTTCATTTATAGATGTCTGTACTCAGACATGATAGCTTCCGCTTGTGCTTTGATTTGTATGCTCTGATTGTTGGGTCATGAGACCCATGTTTGTAATATCTCGCTCCTCGGAGCCTAATGAATAAAATACTTGAGTCGTAGAGTCATGTTGTGATGCCATGTTGTATTTGCACCTATCGAGCATATTGTGTGTATGTTATTGAAATGCTTGGTATGTGTGGGATCTGACCATCTAGTTGTTTATCTTTAGTAGCCTCTCTTACCGGGAAATGTCTCCTAGTGTTTCCACCGAGCCATGGTAGCTTACTACTGCTCCAGAACACTTAGGCTGGCCGGCATGTGTCCTTCTTCGTTCCTGTGTCTGTCCCTTCGGGGAAATGTCACACGATGAATACCGGAGTCCTGTTAGCCTGCTACAGCCCGGTTCACCGGAGTCCTGTTAGCCCAGTGCTACAGTCTGGATTCACTCGCTGATGACCGACACGTTCGATGCTGGGTCATGGATGCCTGTCCCTGTAAGTCTGTGCCACTTTGGGTTTACGACTAGTCATGTCAGCCCGGGCTCCTTATCATATGGATGCTAGCGACACTGTCATATACGTGTGCCAAAAGGCGCAAACGGTCCCGGGCTAAGGTAAGGCGACACCCGTGGGAATACCGTGCGTGAGGCCGCAAAGTGATATGAGGTGTTACGTGCTAGATCGATGTGGCATTGAGTCGGGGTCCTGACAGAAGGAGAAGGGCATTTTCCTGAAACTTGACATCCTCTGTGCCTTTGATTTTCTCTCCTGGCCTTTTCTCTTTGAGGTCCTGCGGGAAAAGGGGTTTGACAGCGCTTGGATTAGATGGATTGCGATCCTGTTACAATCGGCACGACAAAGGTCATTGTCAATGGAGTTCTGGGCCGTAGTTTTGCTCATGCTCAAGGGCTATGCCAAGGGGACCCAGTCTCTCCCCTCCTGTTCGTAGTGGCAATGGAGGCTTTGTCGGCTATCTTCACCAAGGCAGAGCATGAGGGTGTGATCAGCTCCTTTACCGGTGTCTTGGCCATGCAGTGGCTCTTGATCTACACGGACAATGTTGCCCTCTTTGTCAAGCTCACTACCAGGGACCTGAACTTCGTGAGAGCCGCGCTCGATATCTTTGGCGAAGCCTCGGGACTCAGGGTCAACTATAGAAAATCAGCTACGATCATAATCTGAGGTTCAGAAGTAGATAGAAATAGGGTAACCGGAATCCTTGAATGCACTATGGGATCTTTTCCCTGCAAATACTTTGGCATCCAACTCGCCATCTCAAAGCTCACCAAGACGGATTGGCAATCACTTCTTGATCAGGTCAGGCACATGGTTCCTGCTTGGCAGCGAGGGCTCATCCAGAGGCCGGGGAGACTTATCCTTGTCAAATCTGTCATTGCAGCCAGACCGATCCATTAACTATTGATCCTAGATGCGCCGCAGTGGGTGTTTGACGACATTAAATCCTGGCTTCGATCCTTCTTTTGGGCCGGCAAGGATAAGATAAATGGAGGACAGTGTCTTGTAGCCTGGAACACCATCTGCCACCCCTACTGCTACGGAGGATTGGGGGTCAAGAATCTCAAGTTGCAAGCGCTCGGCCTTCAGGTACGTTGGGAATGGCTCAGGCGAATGGACGATGAGCGACCATAGGAGGGTCTAAATCTCGTTCCCGATAACGAGGCCAGGGAGGTGTTCAACAACCTTGTTTCCATCTCGGTTGGTGATGGGAAGAAAACACTATTTTGGCGTGATCGTTGGATCAACGAGCATGTGGTGGCTGACATATCCCCGTCCATCCTAGCGATAGTGCCTACTCGTACCCAGAACATGCGAACGGTGCACTAAGCCTTGGGGAGCAAAAGAAGGGAGAGAGATGTCCACTACTAGGAAAAGGCATGCTAGTGGCGCACCAGTTTTGCCTTCTAATGGCACACTACTGGTGCGCCAGTAGCATCACGCCATTAGAATTAAATTCTAATGGCCCACCACTGGTGCACCATTAGTATCTGGTGTTCTAATGGTGCGCCATGTAGTGCGCCACTAGTATCTGCTATACTAATGGCGCACCACATGGTAGTGCGCCATTAGTAACAATTTTTTTAATTTTTTTTCATTTTTTCTTAATCTCAGTTCACTATTTCACATATGAGATATCCAACAAATATATATACAACAAGCATCCATATAACAACCATATCCAACACACAAGTTTCATCATATATACATACCCAACACATAGTTCCATCGTTACATATTACAAAAGTTTCACATTGTTCATTCAACACCGTTATCCATCAATTCACAAAAGTTTCACATTGATACAAAATAAAAACACAAATGGAAAAGAAGCACTCCTTCCATGCAAGCTTCCATGAATTAAATCAAATCTGCAAAATGATAAACAAGAAGTTAGAAGAAGAAGAAGAAGAAGAAGAAGAAGAAGAAGAGAAGAAGAAGAAGAAGACTAGAAGAATACTAGAAGAAGAATAAGAAGAAGAATAAGAAGAATAAGAAGAAGACTATGAGATTATTATGTAAACTTGATCATTTTCTGCTAACATAAGTAATTTTGGAGCTAACCTATAGGAAACTAAGCATATAAGCTCTCTAAGTTAGCATATTAGAGCCAACTTAGGTAAAATGAAGCTAACCTATGTCATTTTGGAAAAGAAGAAGAATAAGAAGAATAAGAAGAAGACTATAAGCTTATTATGTAAACTTGACCATTTTGTGCTAACATAAGTAATTTTGGAGCTAACCTATAGGAAACTAAGCATATAAGCTCTAAGTTAGCATATTAGAGCCAACTTAGGTAAAATGAAGCTAACCTATGTCATTTTGGAAAAGAAGAAGAATAAGAAGAAGACTATAAGCTTATTATGTAAACTTGATCATTTTGTGCTAACATAAGTTATTTTG
>NC_041393.1:615327606-615329509 GCF_002162155.2 Triticum dicoccoides | reverse complement strand
GCCTGATGCGCCAAGAGCGGCGAGGCGGTGGAGGCAGTGGGATGTAGTCTTCTACCACAATTGGCGTGGTCATGTCGCCCAGCTGTGGGATCACCGACGTCACCACCGGTGCGTGGTCATTGTCAAGCACCACCACCATCGCGAGGCCACCTTCAGGCAGGACGGGCACGACCATCGCTAGGTCATCCTCAGCCACCTCCATCTCTTGCCCATGGTTAGCCACCACCATCTCTTGCCCATGGTCAGCCACCACCATCTCTTGCCCTTGGTCAGCCACCACCAGCACTAGGTCATCCTCAGCCTGATGCCCATCGTCATCCTGCAGCTTCACATTATTTGGTGAAGGGGAGATCTCTCGTTTTATATACCTGCGTCATGGATGATACTGAAGTCCCAAGTATGATACTGAAGAACTCGGAAGCATCCAACTCGTACTGCGGTGTGGCGGAGCGGCGGTGGCTGCTTCCCCCCATCTCTGATAAGCAGCAGAAGAGACCAATTAGTACCCTTACAACAGATCATAAAGCATGCATGATAATAGGTTGTACTAAAAGTCCAATTGTACTGGACTATAAATTAGGGTAACAATGACACAGAAGATGGGAGCACCTAGTACACATTAGCAAAACAAAAAGGTACCACGCTTAAAAGGAAAGACCTATACAAACACCTCATATTAATAAGGTTGCTTGAACAAGTGTTATCTATCAATACATTTGGGGATTAGCACTAACAATTCAGAAGACAAATTGCTAACAAGGCAATCAACTAACTTGTTCAGTTACAGAGTAAGCTCATCTGCAGCCCCATCATGATAACCACAAACAGGAATGTCCACAGACAAACCTTTGGTTAAACAAGGTATGTATGGTCTCTCAATTCACCAACATGACTGATAGGCGATTTTTTGTAGCGTTTATTATCGTCTACAAGTCACTGAAAATGTGACATGGATTTGCACAAGGAAAAGGGTAAGTAATTCAGTCAATCATGATGACTAAAAGGTTGGTTGACCTAAGAAAAAGTCTACAAAGTCCTAGTACTCCTCCTCCCTTCTATTTCTAAATGTGATCCCTTATTATCACACCTATGGGAATCAACTTGTATCATTTGTTGACAAGAATATTATATCTATTTCACAGTATTTTCTGAAACTCAAGTGGACAATAGTTTGAAAATACACAAAGATGCCACTCTTAAGATGCACCTTGCTTAAACTTAATGTTGGCTTCCATTTCTTTCCCTTAACATGTGAATGTCTCTGTTTAGCCTCTCTATTTTCTGGAAGATCAATGCTTTCTATTTATTTGGCTCGAGTGTTTGTTGTATTCAGCTCAGCTTAGTTCCTTGCCAGTTTCAGTCAACTCAGAAAGGAAAAGAAATCCTTGATTTTTTGTGTATACTTGTATGGCATATGTTTATAATATTTTTGATTTTGGTGAATGGTCAGATCAAAAAATTCAGATTATACGACATGGTTCTAGGTGTTTGGGACTAGCTGAACTTTGGCAGCTGCTGCTGGTGTTGGATCATGATGAAAATTCAAACCAAGGCATAGCTCAGGAAAACCAGATGACCTACACTGCCACGGTCGAGGGGAGGGAGGGAGGGAGGGAATGGGGAATGGTGGAGAGAGGGAGGAAGGAGGAAGGAGGAGAGGTACCTGGTCGCCGGAGGGGTCGGGGTCGGGTCGGCAAAGGGGTCGGGGTCGGGGTCCGAGCTCGTCCGGGTCCGAGCTCGCCGCGGTCGAAGGAGAGCAGGGGCTGGTGACGGAGGACGGTAGGGGCAGGCGTGGTGGGCATGTCGGGGTCGCGCCCGCCGGCTGCTGCAGGGGCCGGAGTAGGCCCTTGCTCGTCGGAGGGAGGAGGAGAGGAGCGGGCGGCGCGCGCTCGGCCAATCCCGT
>NC_041393.1:615326690-615327267 GCF_002162155.2 Triticum dicoccoides | reverse complement strand
TACGGTTGGGGTCGAGTGGGGGATCTGGCGAGGGAGGGAGGGAGGCCATAGTGCGAGGGGAATAGGTGGAGTGGGGGGGGGGGTTCTAATGGCGCACCTCCCCCAGGTGCGCCATTAGAATTTTGTTTTATTTACTAGCCCGACTTGTCAGGTTATATTCCACCTAACCCTATCTCCATCAGAACACGCCCACTAGCCCAATTGGTCAGCACGCAGCACACACACTAGGAGGTCCTGGGTTCGATTCCCAGGCTCCCCAATTTTTGTTTTTATGCATTTAAAATGCTATTTGATATTAATTTGTATTTAAATATGTTCAAACTTGTTTGAATCATAACAGCAATATTTTTTTATAAAAATAGTAATAAATTTTTTAAAAATATCATCAAATTTGTTATTTGAAAATTTTTATGAATATGAAAAAATATCATCAAATTTATTATTTGAAAATATCATCAAATTTGTTATTTGAAAATATAATCAAATTTGTTTTTTTTGCAATTTTGGTTGCATTCATTTGTGACGGTGGAGCGGGCCGGGGACGGTGCGGGGGAGAGGGTGCGGGGGGTCGGCGGCG
>NC_041393.1:615312263-615325760 GCF_002162155.2 Triticum dicoccoides | reverse complement strand
TGGGGTGAGGGGCGAGGGTAGGTGGGGCAAGGGGGCGGTGAGGGGAGGGGGCGACGGGGCAAGGGGAGGTGGGGCTCGACATTACTAACAATTTTTTTTTATTTTTTTTCAAAACTACTAATGGCGCACGGTTGGTTTGGTGCGCCATTACTATGTCAAATAGTAATGGCGCATTGTACAACGGTGCGCCATTAGTAACAATTTTTTTATTTCTTTTTTCAAAACTACTAATGGCGCACCAGGCACCAGGTGCGCCATTAGTAATATATTACTAATGGCGCACCAACACATGGTGCGCCATTAGTATATAGTAATGGCGCACCACATGTCTGCTGCGCCATTAGTGGCCATATCATCTATAGCCCTTTTCCTAGTAGTGGTCCCAGTGGAGCTAAACTTCACTGTGCACATGTAGCTCTACCTCCCCCAGCGGGCCATCTCCCTCGTTGACAGGGAGGAGGGGTGGCCAGATATCTTCTCATGGCCGTCTGATAGGACGGGAACATATTCGGCGAACTCCACCTACAAATGATTGTGCCCGGGTCTCACTTATTTCCAGTCTACTCCCCTCATTTGAAAGACGTGGGCGCCATTTAAGTGCAAGATCTTCATATGGTTGGCCTCTCAGTATAGAGTTTGGACTTTGGACCGTCGAACACGCCATGGATTGCAGGACGAGACTTCTCCCTGTTTCACTTGTCTTCAAGAGGAGAACAAGGTGGAGCATTCAATGCCCGTATGCATGAGAGGTGTGGCATCTGGTCCTGGGTCACTACGGCTTGAACATCGCTCCCCCGTCAGTTCTCTACATCCCAATACAATAGTGGGAGGAGGCTAGAAAGGCACTCCCAAGGAGTGAGAGGAAGGGCTTCGACTCCTTGTTCATGATGACGACCTGGGCTGTTTTGAAGCAGAGGAACGCCCGGGTCTTTGGTAGGGTAAATCAACAACTGCAGCTGATGCAATTGAAGGGGCAGATTATTGACAAAGCTAAGGATTGGAGGTCCACTGGAGCAAGAGGTCTCATTAGTCTAGTGAGAGAGTAGCTTGGAGTTTTCGTAGGTGTGGGTGTTGGTGTACGATCGAAACCTCTTCGCAGCGTCTTCAATCTTCTTGTAAATTGTTTTGCTCCTTTCTATAAAATATGGTACGCTTTTGGCGTACTCTAAAAAATGTATTTATAAATACACATATTTGTTTGCACACAAGATGTATTTATAAATACACGTGGTAGACATGCAACTGCATGCCTTTCCCCTCAATAAGCGACACTTGAAGTTGCATGGCTAGTCACAAACATGCAACTGCCCCTCGCAACAAAACACCACATAGTTCATGTCGGGGTTGACACCTTGCAGTTGCATGCCTAGTGGGAGACATGTAGTCCCCGGCAAAACACCACAAAGTTGCAGTTGGGGCCGACAGCTTGCAGTTCCATGCCTTATAGGTACATGTGGTAGACATGCAACTGCATGCCTTTCCCCTCAATAAGTGACACTTGAAGTTGCATGGCTAGTCACAAACATACAACTGCCCCTCGCGACAAAACACCACATAGTTCATGTCGTGGTTGACACCTTGCAGTTGCATGCCTAGTGACAGACATGCAACTGACCCGTCCCCCAAATAAAATACCGCAGAGATGTATCAGGGGAAACACTTGTTGTTGCATGCCTAGTCATAAATATGCAATTGCCCCTCGTGACAAAGTGTTATTCGTGAGATGCGTTGGGATTTTTTAGAAGAGGAGAGGATGATGCAGTATAGGAGATAAGTATTTCCTTCAATTAAGAACCAAGGTTATCAATCCATTAGGAGAACCACGCAGCACCTCTTTTTTTACAGAAAGACTGTAAGGGAACCCCGTAAAGTATAATTGGTGCAACAAAGCCAAATTGCAAGTACCATGCCTTGAACCTAGGTGGGTGGGAAGGCATCAACCCCTTGCCACCACTAGGCTAGCCTTACTCTGCCATGCAACACCTTGTTAGAAGTACCTACACGCAAAATATTAAATACTTGCACCCAACGTGAACAAGGGGTTGTCAATCCCTTGGCGGTTAATTGTAAGGATCAAATCTTGTAGTGATAGATAGAAAACTAAAACACAAAATAAAATAAATAAAGAAAAATTGCAGCAAGATATTTTTTCTTTTAATATATGATAAAAAGTAGACCCACAAGCATAGTTTTCACTAGAGGCTTCTCTCTTGAATATAGCATACGGTGAGTAAACAAATTAATGTTAAACAATTGATAGAAAAGCAAATATTCATGACGATATCCGCAATGATCATGTATATAGGCGTCATGTCCGAGATAAGTAGACCGACTCATGCCTGCATCTACTGCTATTACTCCACACATCAACCGCTATCCAGCATGCATCTAGAGTATTAAGTTGATAACGAATGGAGTAACGCCTTAAGCAACATGACATGATATAGACAAAGTAAACCCACATATGAATAAACCTCATCTTTTTATCCTTAATAGAAATGATACAAATACGTGTCATGTCCCTTTATCTCACTGGGATTGAGCACCTCAAGATCGAACCCATCACAAACCACATCTCCCATTGCAAGAAAATTTAATCTAGTTGGCCAAACCAAATCAATAGATCGCAGAGAAATACAAATCTATAACAATCATGCATAAAATAGTTCAGGGTCTCATATAATTTTCATGGACAATCTGATCATAAACCCACAATTCATCGGATCCCAACAAACACACCGCAAAAACTCATTACATCAAATAGATCTCCAAGAATATCGAGGAGAACATTGTATTAAAGATCAAAGAGATAGAAGAAACCATATGGCTACTAGCTACAGACTCATAGGTCTGTGTTAAACTACTCACACATCATCAAAAGGGTAGCAAGGTTGATGTAGAGCCCCTCCATGGTGGATTCCCCCTCTGGTAGAGTACCAGAGAAGGCCTTCAGATGGGATCTCGCGAGAACAGAAACTTTGAGCGGCGGAAAAAGTATTTCGGGTGGCTCTCTAATGTCAAGGTAAAATTGAGAATTTATAGAGGCAGAATTGGGTTAATAGGTGCCATGAGGGGCCCACAAGCCTTGGGGGTGCCCCCGGGGCATGCCTCCCGAGCTTGTCGCTTCCTCATTGCTCACCATGTCTTCTCCTGAACCTTCTAGGATCTTGATGCGGCTTGAAACCGCATCGGTATTTCCCCAGAGTGGAAGGGATGATGCAGTACAGCTATGCTAGGTATTTCCCTCAGTTATGAAACCAAGGTATCTATCCAGTAGGAGAACCAAGCAACATTATGTAAACGGTACTTGCACACAAAGAAAAAATCCTCGCAACCCAACGCGTAGGAGGGGTTGTCAATCCTTCCTTGGTAAAAAATATAGATTAATTTGTATGAGTTTGGATAAATAGATCTGAATAAAACACGAAATAAAATGAGTAAGGTATTTTTGGGTTTTTGGTATAATAGATCTGAAAACGAATACGGCAAAAGATAGATTTGAAAGCAAATATGATAAAAGATAGACCCGGGGGCCGTAGATTTCACTAGTGGCCTCTCTTGAGAAAATAGCACGCGGTGGGTAAAGAAATTACTGTTGGGCAATTGATAGAAGAACAAATAATTATGATGATATCCAAGGCAATGATCAATATATAGGCATCACGTCCAAGATTAGTAGACCGAAATGATTCTGCATCCACTACTATTACTCCACACATCGACCGCTATCAAACAGGCATCTAGTGTATTAAATTCATGGAGAAACAGAGTAATGCAATAAGAACGATGACATGATTTAGACAAGATCTATTCATGTAGGATATATCTCATCTTTTTATCCTTAATAGCAACGATACATACATGCCTCACTACCCCTTCTGTCAGCTGGTGAGGGCACCGTAATATCGAACCCACCACAAAGCACCTCTTGCCATTGCAAGAAAAATCGATCTAGTTGGACTAACTAAACCAAAGATTCAAAGAAGAAATACGAGGATATAAATAATCATGCATAGAAGAGATTAAAGAAGACTAAATAATATTCATGGATATAGATCTGATCATAAACTCGAACTTCATCGGATCCCAACAAACACACCGCAAAAAGTTATTACATCAAATAGATCTCCAGGAGACCATTGTATTGAGAATCAAAAAGAGAGAAGAAGCCATCTAGATACTGCCTACGGACCCGTAGGTCTATGATGGACTACTCACGCATCATCGGAGAGGCACCAATGCGGATGATGAACCCCTCTGTCATCTTGTTAGATTGGATATCGTGGTTCTGGAACTTGCGGCGGTAGGAATTGTGTTTTGCCCACTCCACTAGGGTTTCTGGAATATTTGGGTATTTATAGTGCTGAGAGGCGGTGAAGGAGACCTCCGTGGGCCCCACAACCCGTCAAGGCGCGTTAGGGGCCTCTAGCGCACCCTAGTTTCTTGTGGGCCCCACGGGCCTCCCTCGGGTGCTTCCTTGGATCGCAAGTTGTCTTCTGGTCCAAAAAAATCTCCAAAAAGTTTCACTGCGTTTGGACTCCGTTTGCCTCCGGATATTCTGTGAAGTAAAAAAAACAACCAAAAACCAACAACTAGCACTGGGAACTATGTCAATAGGTTAGTCCCAAAAATGATATAGTGTTGCTATAAAATGATTGTAAAACATCCAAGAATGATAATATAGCAACATGAAACAATAAAAAATTATAGATACGTTGGAGACATACCAGCATCCCCAAGCTTAATTCCTACTTGTCCTCGAGTAGGTAAATGATAAAAACAGAATTTTCAATGTGGAATGCTACCTAATATATTCATCACATATTATTTTCTTTTGTAGCATGGACATTTGGACTTTTATATTGTTCAAAGCAATAGTCTAGTTTTGACATGAAGACCTCAATACTCGAGCATATCAACAAGTAACCATGTATTTCAAAATATCAACACTAACAAAAAGTTATCTCTAGCCCATTATGCTCAATCATTGATCCATTCACGAAACACACTCGAATATTAGCTACATCCAATGCTCAAGTACGATCATAGTGCTCCCTAGTTGGTGCTTTATAAAAGAATATGGAGACTCAAAAAAATTAAAAAATGCATAAAGTAAATAGATAAGCCCTCCCCAGAGGGAAGCAAAGATTTGTAGAGGTGTGAGAGCTCAAAGCTTAAATTGAGAGATAAATTTTTTTTTGAGAGGCATGGTTTTCCCGTCAACGAAAACGACCGAGTAATTCCCAATACTTTCTATCCTAGATATATCATAGGCGGTTCCCAAACATAAAATAACGTTTATTCCTTTTTCCACCATACTTTCACACTCTCCATGGCTAGCCGCATCCACGGGTACCGTCTATACCAACACTGTCTAAGGAATTTATTATTTGACAACATAAAGTAAATTTATTTTTCATTTCGGTACTGGGTATCCCTATTACCGCCGTACTCTCATGCACTAACAAGTGAATAAACACTCATCTAGAGAATAGCACATCTAGCATGAAAAATATTGGCCATCCCCTGCCGCTTCATGAGCAGTACGGGCACACAAAAAGGAAATTCATTTTGAAAATTAGAGTTGGCACCTACAGATTTACTTAGAACGACACGGAAATACCGCATATAGGTTGGTTTGGTGGACTCATATGGCAAAACTTGGTTTAAGGATTTTGGATGCACAAGTAGTATTTCTACTTAGTAAAAGTGGAGGCTAGCAAAAAGATTGAGAAGCAACCAACCAAGAAACGAAAAATTCTCATAAATGAGCATTGAGCATAACTAACACCGAATAATGCACCACAAGTAGGATGTAAATTCATTGCATAACTATTGACTTTCATGCTTGCATAGGGAATCCCAAACCTTAACAACAATATTCTTACTAAAACATAATTACTCACCAACATGACTCACATATTACTATCTCATATCGGGGAGGGAATTCCAATTGCGGCTCAACGTGTCAGTCGGTTCTGCCATTGAAGTTTTCGGTGCCTGCGAGCCAGCGGGGAAGTGGATTCGGGCGGGCGAGCGAAGAAGCTTCTCCTCGTGTGGCCGAGCAGTGAGCGGGGGGATATGGTACACATGAGCTACCAAGGAAGATGGCGCGGGCGGGCGAGCAGTGAGCGGGGGTAAATGGTGTGCGGCCGATGATGGGGAAGAGAGGAGGAAGAAGAAGAGAGGAGGAAGAAGAGTGGAAAACAGGGAAGAAAGTGCATTAAATCTCAATTCTACTAGTACTACTACCAGGATATAGGCACCGTCCTTCGGAGTGTAAATAGTTACACCGATGACATGTGGGTCTACCGCAAGAGGGCCCATATGTCAGTTAATGGAGGACAGAGGTGCGTAGGCGTATTTGCGGAAGCGTGCTCTACTGGCAAAGATGATGGCAGTACTGGGTAAGGCTGATTTAGTAACACCAACACGCTGGTTCAGCTTATTAATTACGTGTCCCATCTGCCGCAGCGTGTATTGTCACTTCACTGCAAAGACTAGTTGAATAGTTTTCTCTGACCGAGATGGGGGAAAATGGATCGCGAGGACTTCCTTTCTACAGTATCCCCATGCCTCTACGCTCACTTCACTCATTTTGCTCCGTACCTAGTCACTTGTTGAAATCTATAGAAAGACAAATACTCCGTATTTGGGAACAGAGGGAGGCTTTTACTCCGTACTATTTGGGAATAGAGGGAGTATCACCATATGGAGGGAAAAGAGGAAGCTTTAAATATGAACATGTCAATGGCAGGGAGTAAGCCCCATGCATGCATGCATGCATGCATGCAACATGCTACACTCACACGTACACATGGACGCACGCAACACTCACGCACCCATGCGGCACACAGCACACGACGCAACACACACGCTCACGCTCAAGTGCTCAACCTACTCCCTACGTCCGTGAAAGACTGTACATTTAGAGATTTACACATTGACCAGGGCATAATTAACGCCCAAAAGTAGCAGACTTATGTGTGCATGCGATCATTGAGATAAGAAGATTAAATGAAGGCCGTTGCATGCTGTAATTAAGGATAGACATGTAGCCTATACCTACAGCACAAGTTGGTGCATTAGTCAATCAATATCGATTTAGATTAAAGTCTAAATGCATTGGAAGTCTAGATGTACATTATGTACCACACTCTTTGTTTTGTAGCTGATGTACACTCTTTGTTGGAAGACCGAGGGAGGACACATGCATGCACTCACGTACACAGCCAGGGCGGTTCGCGCGCAAGGGTTGGACTCGTGTCACGCCTGTGTAAAGTTTTGTTTAACTGATTTCTTTGCTCTGCCAACTGACAGGTGGGACCCAGAAACCAGGTGAAAATTTAACCAGTCAACAAAGTGCCACGTCGACTATGTAGCCGGTCAGTAGGGTGCAATACGGTGCTCTACGATGAGCTAGTGATCGTATAATCACCGCAAAACTATATATAATGACCGTAAAGAGCGTATTGTTACATACGTTGACCGCCAGTGTATTTTTCTCGTTTCAAATTAAGCCATATTAATCGGAAAGGACGTAGTATGGACTACTACTAGTACTATCTACTCCTTTGATGTGTCCCGTCAACTCGCCAAACGAGGAGAAGCTTGCTTACTACGCCCCTCTCTCGCCCACGCGCGTGGTGGTTCACAGGACGAGGAGAGGGTTTTGACTACAGCGCCCTCTCTCTCTCCCTCTCCCTCGCCCTCGCCCTCGCCCTCACGGTGGACGTGCAGCAGTTCAATCGGTGTCAGATTTCCAGAAGCATATTGTACTGTAGTATCATCATTGTTGGACCTTCTGAAGAGGCGAAGAGCCAAGTACAAGGTTCACACGAGTATGAAATGTTGAACCTCCCGAAGAGGCAAAGAGCCAAGCGCAAGGTTTTATAGGAGTTGTCATCCTAGTAGGAGTGTACTACAACTATAGCGAACGATGCTACTGTATGATGCCGCCACGTCACGTATATCCAAAGCTGTGCCACCTTTTTTTCTCAAAGAGCGTGTTGGAGCCCGTGCAACAACCACACAAGTTGCACGTACACATAACACATTTACTAGTAATAAATTCTAAAGGACAAATGCCAATATGCCACACAAGTTCATCTCCAATTCATATGATAAATTCGTGCACAACTAGTCTACATATATTCACAGCGCTACCGTTCACAATTACCGTACTCCACTTACACGTTATAGATGGGCTACATGCATGTCCTCCTCCAGGTTCCAGTCCCATGTGTTCTTCATGGATGGCACGATCCATAGAGGTGGGCAACGGGAATCATTGTCACAGCTTTCTAGTCTGGTTCCACACGATGGAGACTCATCCAAGCTGAAGTGATATAATTCAGGGATAGCGTGTTCCAGCATGTCGTTCATTCGGCGGTGCGCAATGAAGACACAACCATGCTTCATGAACGATAGGCCTTCCATCTCGTGCACGGAAGGTGGCATCCTGCTTCACAATAGGGTAGCTATCCCCGATGAAAAGCGAGTACTCTCCAAGAGTGTTTCTCGGCACCCACGTAGCATCAGGGGGTTGAACTCGGCGCCGTTCATCTGGTACACGCGGCATCCCAGATCTGGACACATGGTGACGTACATAGTCAAGGTCCATGCATAATAATGTTGTGCTCAAATATGGCGGTCAGTAATACTGTGCAGCAAATAGTACTACTCTGGTATAGAGGAAGTAAAATAATCGGCTTATTATATATAGCCACTCTTGGCTACATGGATGAGATAGTAAGACATGGAAAAACACAAATGGTGGCAGCTAGTGGGTTCAAGTCTTCAAGGGCCTAGCTAGCTATACGCGTCCTCCAAGGTAAAAAGTACTCCTACTAGTACTACTAAGTATACTACTACCTCTGTTCGGGTTTATTGGTCCTCATTGTATTTCGTGTCAAATTTTGACCATAGATTAAACTAACAAAATGTTTACGCATGTTACCAAACATTATATTTTTGAAAACTATGTTCAAATACGAATCCAATGAGATAATTTTTTTTGACATGCATTAACATTTTATTAGTTAAATCCTTAGTCAAAATTTGACACAAACTACAAAGGGGACCTATAAACCAGGATGGAGGTAGTACTAGTACAACAATGAAAGAGAAGGCGAGAGGGTTAAAAAATGGAATACCTGGGTAGATGGTGACGGTCCGATCGTGGTAGATTGTGTGACCATGTTGCACATCAGTGTACCATGGGTAACGACTGCTAAGATAGTTGATCCTAATATGCCAAAGTCAGCTACAAGGTTCCAGGTTAGACCGAATCGCGGATGCAAATGCACATCCAGAATCGGCGATCTTACTTTGATCGGGGGATGAGTGGTCCCTACAAAATAATGGAGTATCGTTAGGGATGCAAATGATGGTTTGTGCATTCCGTTTGTAATCTCCTGTACGGTAGGATGGCAACCAGATGAAACAAGTCCCCTGGCTTGTCACCGCGAAGATGCGGCCTAGATGGCGCACAGCATCTTTGAACGTGTAGGGGTACAAATCTGCCGCCGCCAACATGCGCCAGCCTCTGCCGTTACTGCGTCTTGCATTGATGACAATCCTTATGTCGAACACCGCGATGAGATAGTAATCCTCATAACTACATCGCTTTGTCGGCGGGTCCGCAATTGCTATCTTCTTCAATCTCATGTAGGCATCATCATAGGTATTCAAGCCCAGCCAGTCCGGAAGGCCGATCCTAATGGTGGAGAAGGGGTCTACCGGAACGGCCGCACTGCTGTGGATGTTGTGCAAAATGATGGTGGTATCCGGCCGGAGGTATGCAAGCCAATCTTCATTGGCACCGACCCAGACCTATATATAAGACGGTGGCCAGTGGAGAAATTACAGGATGGAAATGGAATAACTAAGTACTACATGATCAAACTCCATTACTGATACATCTCCAACGTATCTATAATTTTTGATTGCTCCATGCTACTTTATCTACTGTTTTCGGCAATATTGGGCTATATTATCCACTTTTATATTACTTTTGGGACTAACCTATTAACCGGAGGCCCAACCCAGATTTGTTGTTTTTTGCCTATTTCAGTGTTTCGAGGAAAAGGAATATTAGACGGAGTCAAAACAGAACGAAATCAACTGGAGAAGTTAATTTTGGAAGGAAACCCACTTGATAGACTTGGAGTGCACGTCAGGGGAGTCCCGGGCTGCCCACGAGGGTGGGGGTCGCGCCCTCCCCCCTGGGCATGCCCCCCTGCCTCGTGGACCCCCGTAGCTCCTCCGACATACCCCTGCACCCATATATACCTACGTACCCTAAAACTTCCAGAACAGAAGATAGATCGGGAGTTCCGCCGCCGCAAGCCTCTGTAGCCACCAAAAACCAATCAGGACCCTGTTCCGGTACCCTGCCAGAGGGGGATCCCATCACTGGAGGCCATCTTCATCATCCCGGTGCTATCCATGAAGAGGAGGGAGTAGTTCACCCTCGGGGCTGAGGGTATGTACCAGTAGCTATGTGTTTGATTTCTCTCTCTCTCTCTCGTGTTCTCTCTCGTGTTCCCTCTATGGCACGATCTTGATGTATCCCGAGATTTGCTATTGTAGTTGGATCTTATGATGTTTCTCCCCCTCTACTCTCTTGTGATGAATTGAGTTTCCCCTTTGAAGTTATCTTATCGTATTGAGTCTTTTATGAGAACACTTGGTGTATGTCTTGCCGTGATTATATGTGGTGACAATGGGATATCATGTGCCACTTGATGTATGTTTTGGTGATCAACTTGCGGGTTTCGTGACATTAACGTTCTTGACTCTCCGGTAGTAGCTTTGGGGCACTCTTTGAAGTACTTTTATGTTGGTTGGATGAATCTGAGATTGTGTGACGCATATCGTATAATCATGCCCACGGATACTTGAGGTGACAATGGAGTATCTAGGTGACATTAGGGTTTTGGTTGATTTGTGTCTTAAGGTGTTATTCTAGTATGAACTCTATGTTGGATTGAGCGGAAAGAATAGATTTATGTTATTTTACTACGAACTCTTTTATAGATCGATCCAAAAGAATAACTTTGAGGTGGTTTCGTACCCTACCATGATATCTACGTTTGTTCTCTGCTATTAGTGGCTTTGGAGTGACTCTTTGTTGCATGTTGAGGGCTTGTTATATGATCTATCTATGTTATTATTGTTGAGAGAACTTGCACTAGCGAAAGTATGAACCCTAGGCCTTGTTTCCTACCATTGCAATACCGTTTACGCTCACTTTTACCGCTCGCTACCTTGCTGTTTTTTAATATTTCCTATTACAATTACCTTTATCTACTATCTATTTTGCACTTGTATCTTCATCTCTTCGCTGAACTAGTGCACCTATACAATTTACCATTGTATTGGGTGTGTTGGGGACACAAGAGACTCTTTGTTATTAGGTTGCAGGGTTGTTTGAGAGAGACCACCTTCATCCTACGCCTCCTACGAATTGATAAACCTTAGGTCATCCACTTAAGGCAAATTTGCTACTGTCCTACAAACCTGTGCACTTGCAGGCCCAACAACGTCTACAAGAAGAAGGTTGTGTAGTATACATCAATTACGGACCTGCTCATCGAACAAAATACGACCACCTCTCAACATCGGCAACTCTAGCGAAGTCAACATGCAACCAGGGCCAGGGAGCGGTGGACTGTTCGAAGGATTGTCCCATAGAAGAACCTTCTCCTCGAGGACGCATGGAAGAACAACAAGCATGGACTTTTCCCAAGCCTGTTTAAGCAGCGTCTTAAAAAAGTTGGTGCAGGAAGCACCGAGTCTTGCGGCGGTGAGGACGTCGGAGCGGCGTGCGATTTCTCCCAGAGGATCGTCGTCCAAGGTCTCCCAGCCCCGACGAGGAGGAGAACCGCCTAGAGAATCCATCGGAGAAGCGACGAACTGCCTTCTCTTCAGGGGGGGGGGGGGACTGGCGAGGAGGAGATAAGAACGTAGTAACCACAGGGCCTCGTCCCTTCCAACTGTAGATCATTCCTCAGTGAAGGGGTGAGGCTATTGTTTACTACTAGTACTAGCATTATGGAACGTTATGGGATTGCATTATACTATAAATAATAGCACCAGTAAGAAATTTTTGGCACTAGGTAGTAGTTTTTGGCATGGATTAAGAAATTTTGGGTATGTTTTTGCCATTTTTTGTACACGCCAACTAGTGTCAAAAAACGTCTTACATTATGTGACGGAGGAGTACGTACTCGTACTGTAGCAGTACCAGTACTACGTTTCTCAACTAGTAGTGCGATGTACTGTACTTCTAGTCTAGTCTAGTATAGTGCACTAGTTTTGAACTCTTGAATCTCAGGGCCAAGGAGCTACAGTTGGAAGTGGAGGGTACTACTGTTCTCTAGAACCATCGATGTACTATCAATGCAGGGGAAGTACACCTGTGTAGTGGCCTAGTGGGTACTCTCGGTGCTATATTCAGCCGCTCCTCTCACGTAGGAGTAGCTGGCCTACTCAGCCGCTCCTCTCACGCACACACTAGCAGCCTGTTTATCAGCGACGGTTACTGCAGGGGCAGAACATTTGAGTTATTTGATACAGCGAGACTAGGCTTTTCGCTTTCATTTGTGGAGGTGTAATGGATCTCGTCGAACTTTGTTAGTAGTTCCTTCTTTATGAATGAGATGAAGCAAATCTTTTGCCTCCGTTTAAAAAAACACGTCAAGAGGAATTTCTTTTATAGTAGAGCCGATAATGGAGTGAAGTCCATGCGTGCAACGCCACAAGCTACAGAGTAGTAGTAGAGCACTTTACGTACAGAGCCATATTGCATAGTTCCCAATGCCCCGCCAGGCTTTTCCGGCTCCTCGGTCTTAATTGGGAGGCGCTAGTTTAAATATGCTACTAGCTGATGAGGAAGCTGCAAGCGAGGTTCTAACGCCCCGGATCCGATGTGCCAGGTGTCTGTCAGTTATTCACCGTCGTTGCCTTGTCATTTGCTTGCGTGTTGCATTTTATCATGTCATCATGTGCATTTCTTTTTGCATACGTGTTCGTCTCATGCATCCGAGCATTTTCCCCGTTGTCCGTTTTGCAATCCGGCACTCCGATGCCCTCCGTCGTTCCCCTTTTGTCTCTTGTTGTGTGCGGGTGTTAAACTTTCTCAGAATGGCCCGAGGCTTGCCAATTGGCCTTGGTATAGCACTGGTAGACCGCCTGTCAAGTTTCGTGCCATTTGGAGGTCGTTTGATACTCCAACGGTTAACTGGGTAACCATAAACCCCCCTTCTCTTTGCAGCCCAACACCCCTTCCTAAGTGGCCCAAAACCCAGCAAACTCCCCTCCATGCTCTCGGTCGTTCGATCACGATCGTGTGGGCGAAAACCGCTCCTCATTTGGACTCTCCTAGCTCCCTCCACCTATAAAAATGTCTTCCCCTCTCCATTTTCGGATCATTTTCCCCCGAAACCCTACATTTTTTCCTCTCCGCCGCTGGACGCGTCCAGCCGCAGCCGG
>NC_041393.1:615308761-615311630 GCF_002162155.2 Triticum dicoccoides | reverse complement strand
GCCGCCCGCCCGCGGGACGCCCGCGCGCCTGCACTGGCGCCCCCGCCGCCGTTCGCCGCCGCCAGCCGCCCGCGGCTCGGCCCGGCCGCCGCCTCCGCTGCCCGGCCGGCCTCCACCGCCCTCGCCGGGATCCTCCAACTCGCCCGGCCGCCTCCGTCCGCCGCGCAGCCGTCCCGGCCCGCGCTTGGCCGCAGAAGGGGCCGCCCCGCCTCCCGCGCCGGCCGCGGTCGCCCGAGCCGCGCCGCCCCAAGCTCCCTCCGGCGACCCGCGCCCCGATCCCTCGCCGCCGGTCCCATCTCCGGCCGGATTCGGCAAGGGGCCGACCAGATCCGGTCGCCCTCGTCCTCCTCCGGCCTCACCGTTGTCTCTGTCCGCTCTCCGGCGAGTTCCTCCGGCGAGATCCACGAAGGTTGACTTTCCCCTCCCTGAGATTTTGGCCAAGTCCCCGTATTCTGCAATAATTTTCATGTCATGTTCATCATGTCGTATCTCTGCATCCGTAGCTCCGTTTCTTGCTTGTAATATGTCAAATTGTTCGTCTCAACGAGTACATCATCTCATTCAATTGCATCTTGTTCATTTGAGGTCATCTAGATGCCCGAATCATTGTTGTAAGAGTGCTTCATGATGTTTTCTGCTGTCTGTTATCAGAATGAGCTCATTTGTCATTTTTGCCATGATTGATGTGTCCATTCTATGAGGTTGATGTCTTCATGTGTTTTGATCTATGCTATGTCTTCTTTACAGAGGTGCTTACCATGTATTTTTTTGATCAATGTGGTGACTAGCACAAGCATGCAAACTAGGCATCGTGATGTTGCTGATTTTGGTCCCTGTTCTGCTGTTATTTTGATGCCATGTAAAGTTGATGCTACAGAGATATCTATGCATATTTTGAGATACTTCAGTAAGGATGTTTTGAACATGTATTTATTGTATATCTATTCATGCCCTTTGTTGCAATTATGGAGTGGTCTAGCATGTCATTTTCGTGCTCTACTTTTGCTTCAAAATGTTTCCTGGCAGATTGTTTACATGTTCAATTTGGCCAAGCTTGTTGTAGTTGATCCTTGCATGCTATGGACTTGTTCTTGATTTGATTTGTTTTACAAACATGTCTTCTTGATTATGCTATGCTTATCTTGTCATGAAATGACTTGTGGTGAGTGAATCGAGCTTGTTAAGTAGTGTACATGATGTTGCTGTTTTGCTAGGCTGAATCTGTTATTTCGTGATGCTATATAAACCTGCTGCTACTAATCATTCTATGCATAATCTGAATAAGTCCACTAAATATGTTTTGTTCTACATGTCATGCTATTTCCATACATGCCCCTGCTTGAATTTATAGGTTGCTGTAGCTTGTTCATATCTTGCTCCAAAGTTGCTTGAAAATGTTGTTGTCAGCCTGTTAACTTTAAGTTCAGTTGTTTCCATGTGTTTTGCTAATGATCCATGCACCCTATGACCTTTCTAGTGTCATGCTTAGCTTCACAAACATGCCTTCTTAATGTTGTTTGCCTTGCCATGCCATGTATTGCTCTGTAGTGAGTTGCACAAGCTCATCTACATGCCTTCATAATTCTGTTTCTGCCATGCTTGAATATGTATTATAACTTGCTATGTTTACATGGGTGCCATCATATTTTCTGATCCTTTTTGGCTCATGGTCAGTAAGGGACTCTTGTTCTATGGAA
Organism: Triticum dicoccoides; assembly: GCF_002162155.2. Lineage (NCBI taxonomy): Eukaryota > Viridiplantae > Streptophyta > Magnoliopsida > Poales > Poaceae > Triticum > Triticum dicoccoides. The sequence continues at coordinate 615,309,933 of NC_041393.1, read as the reverse complement.
TTAGTATATTCATGCCATGCCTTTGTTTGCTATTATAAGTTCCTGTAACATGTTGTTTGATAGCTCTAAACATTGCATCGTGATGTTATTTTCTGCAAAGTCTGAATTGTTATAACTTGCAATCTTACCCTGTGTGTTTGAGCATGTTCTAGTGATTTCTGGAGATAGCTCAGTGTTCATGTTTTGTTATGCTTTACCTGTACATCATGCCCATGCCTTGTGTTATTATGTTGTGGTGCTGTAGCATATTGTTTTGATGCTTGCAATATGCCTAGTTGCTGTTTTGGACAGCTTGTCCTTTAAACTTGTATAGAGTGCATGTGTTGAACCGTTGCTCCGTTTTGAGTGTGCTCTATATGAAACTTGCTTGATTTTGCATATAGTTTCATATTATCATGTTGCATCCTTGTTTTGAGGTGTTTGCTTGATGTTTGGGTGCATTTTGCATCAATGCCATGTTTAACTTGTTTTGCTCATATCTTCTAGTCCGTAGCTCCGAACTAAATGAACTTTATATGTAACTTGACTAGAATCTCGTGTAGATCATCTTGTTGCATATTAACTTGCTGTTTAACAAGTTGAACATAAGGTTTATTCAGATCTGGAGCAATTTCTAAATATGCATATGAGGACTTACCGGAATCGTTATATGTTGTTCCGGGCCTCATTTAAACTTGCCTTGATGTGTTGCTCTTGTTTGCATCATCTCTTGCCATGAGTAGCTTCATGTAGCCTTGTCATGCATCATGCTTGTTTGTGCATCATGCCTTGTTCATGTGTGGTGTGTTTACTATGTTGTGTGCTTCTTTTCGATAGTTCCCTTTTCGTTGCGGTTGTGAGGATTCGTTCGTCTACGCTTGGTTCGGCTTCATCCGTTCATCTTCTTCATGGACTCGTTCTTCTTCCTTGCGGGATTTCAGGCAAGATGACCGCTACCCTGGATCTCACTACTATCATTGCTATGCTAGTTGCTTCGTTCTATCGCTATGCTGCGTTACCATCATATCGGTGTTATGTTCCCGGATTTTGCGTTCCTTACGCGGTCGTGTGATTTACGGGACCCCCTTGACAGTTCGCTTTGAATAAAACTCCTCCAGCAAGGCCCAACCTTGGTTTTACCATTTGCCTCACCACCACCTACCCTTTCCCTTGGGTCGGCCAACCCGAGGGTC
>NC_041393.1:615295042-615308639 GCF_002162155.2 Triticum dicoccoides | reverse complement strand
CAGTGCTTGTCTAAGTGTTGGTCCGAACCGAGCAATGTCCAGCGTCCCCTCGGCAACCAGGGTCTATGCCAACCCGACGTCTGGCTCATCTGGTGTGCCCTGAGAACGAGATATGTGCAGCTCCTATCGGGATTTGTCGGCACAGCGGGAGGCTTTGCTGGTCTTGTTTTACCATTCTTGAAATGTCTTGTAAACCGGGATTCCGAGTCTGATCGGGTCTTCCTGGGAGAAGGTCTATTCCTTCATTGATTGTGAGAGCTTGTCATGGGCTAAGTTGGGACACCCCTGCAGGGTATAATCTTTCGAAAGCCGTGCCTGCGGTTATAGGCAGATGGGAATTTGTTAATGTCCGGTTGTAGATAACTTGACACCAGATCCGAATTAAAACGCATCAACTGTGTGTGTAGCCGTGATGGTCTCTTTTCGGCGGAGTCTGGGAAGTGAACACGGTTTCTGGGTTATGTTTGACGTAAGTAGGAGTTCAGGATCACTTCTTGATCATTACTAGTTGACGACCGTTCTGCTTGCTCTCTTCTCGCTCTTATTTGCGTATGTTAGCCACCATATATGCTTAGTCGCTGTTGCAGCCTCACCACTTTACCCCTTCCTTTCCATTTAAGCTTTGCTAGTCTTGATACCCATGGTAATGGGATTGCTGAGTCCTCGTGGCTCACAGATTACTACAACAACAGTTGCAGGTACAAGTTTATGCGATGATCATGACGCGAGAGTGATGCTTGCTTGCGTTGAGTTCTTCTTCTGCTTCTTCGATCAGGGGATAGGTTCCAGGTCGGCAGCCTGGGCTAGCAGGGTGGATGTCGTTTGAGTTTCTGTTTGTGTTTCATCCGTAGTCGGATGTTGATCTTATGTATGATGATGTTGTATTCGTGTGGCATTGTATGCCTTATGTATGTATCCCCATCTATTATGTAATGTTGATGTAATGATATCCACCTTGCAAAAGCGTTTCAATATGCGGGTCTATCCTTGGTGGGACCTTCGAGTTCCTTTTGGATAGGGTCGCATATTGGGCGTGACAGAGGTGCGGCTAGGGCGAGCACGCGAGCCACGGGATGCTGGGAAAGAAAACCCGTTCAGGTGGCTAGGCTGTCCAGTGCACCCAGATTGTGGGGCCGCACGTCCGTTCGACTTTAAAACTCAAACTACCCGTGTAAAATATTGGCTCACAGCGAAGTGTAGTAGTACTATTTAAAAAAAAGGCCGCCGTGCGTTCGGCCGGGATCGAACCCACAAAATGAGGTATACACTCCCGCGTCCACTAGTAGTACTCATTGGAGTACAATGTAACCTAGAATCGCTTTTGTCGCTAGTAGTATGTACATTGTTCCTTACAAGAAACCCCTAATAATGCAAGAAACCACTAAAATGCCAATAAACTACTACCACTTGCATACATGGCAGACTTAAGATAAGACTACCTTATCAATCATTGTCCATCCTCTTACCAACAAAAAACCTCGAGTGACCTCCTACCTCTGGCCCGTCCACCTAGTCATCCTCGGCCATGGGAAGCAGCTACCGCCGCCGGCAGAAGGCGAGGTCAAAACCGCCGGCGATGCGGAGCCCATGTTGCGGCAGCCCGGATGCCAGCTCTGTCCGGCACTCGCGGCCTCTAGCTAGCCAAGATATCTTCGTCCAGCTCCTTGCCTGCAAGGTTTGCTAGCTAGATTGGCACGGCAGCGCGGCGGCTTGCTCGCGCGCGCCGCGCTTAGGCCAGCCATCTGGCTCGAGCGAAGGCCAGCGCGGCGGCTTGCTCGCTCGTGAGACACGCTCGGGCCAGCCTGCCAACCCGTGCGGAGGCTCGTGCGGCGTCCGGCCTGTCCGGTGGAGTGGCGTCCAACTCGCTCATCACCGGCCCCACCAACGAACACGCATCAGTACTATTTGAAGTAATGTTTAGGAAGAATAATGATTTGAGGGGGAATAACAGGATAGAAGGTCAGATGTGGGTCCCTCGTTTCAACGGTCAAACAAAATGTGTTGGTTTAAGCTGCCTCGTCAGCACGGACGTGTGGGCCAACCCTGTCATAAATGGGTTTAAACGAACCTAATAGGTAGGAGTACTAGGTAGTAGTTTTTGGCATGGATTAAGAAATTTTGGGTATGTTTTTGCTATTTTTTGTACAATATATTCTTCCTAGGGCTGGTTGAACGTGGTAGTTTTTTGTTAAATACTCTATATATTTTAAGTAGGAGTGAAAGTTAAACTTTGGAAGCCAATAAGCAAAGCTAGTTACATAGTGCATATCTGTACATGATTGAAAGTAAATATCAACCATGAGTGACTAATATCTTGATGGAAAACTCGAAACTATGGAATACTAGGAAAAAATGCATGGTTGGAAATACTAGCAATGTTCATGTCCGTTGCAACAAATCATAACTACAATAATACTTATTCACAAACTTGGCACAAAACACTCTAATTTTGATATACATATGTCACTAGAGATATATTATGTTTCAATTGGAATATATTCCTTGGGCTATTTTGGTGAGGTCAGGGAGGGATGTGGTTGGTTTTAAGATACTAATTATGGGTTTTTCTGCAAATTGGTAGACAAGTGGGATGTTGGTGAGAAAAGGCAACAACTTACCTCACAATCGTTATATGTAGATCTAATGGTCAAAAACGACGGATGGCAGACACACCAACATCACCAACTTAGTCTTGTGTAGGAGTACTAGCAAGATCCCTGCATTACACGGAACATCAAGATGCATTTTTTTATAAAACATTAGTTGTGATTGACCTTTGCGGGAGTAATCCCATGTGTAAAAACTAATGAAATCTCGAGAAATATGAGATAAGGTGAAGAGGAGTGGGGTGTGGTGGTGGTTGGTGGTCGGACTGAGCGGAGGCATGGGGATTGACGACGCCGGCAGCGGCCACCAGACCAGTTTGTTCCAGAGGCTTCCTTTCTTAATTTCTCAACAATGAGGTTTGTTGGAGATAGGGATGAACGAGGGAATGCCTTGTCTGCAAATGTGGAGAGGGGTGCGGGTATCTTTTAATTTAATTTCCATCCGTCAGATATAGATCGGACGGTCTATATTGGAAGATGGCACACGTACCATCATCACCAACTCAGTTTTTTATAAGAGAAGAAATATAAGTATGGAGATACAAACGTATTATCGATACTTGCTTCCGTAAACAAGCATCTACATTCTATTCAATGCCTCGGTATGTGGGGCCTTAGCACAATGACTTCTCGACTGCGAACAAAGGTTTTTCCCGTCGCCGACAAGGAGGGGGTGACGGCGGCGTGCTTTTTGGCTTGCTCTAGTCCTAGTAGTCATACTAGGTGGTCTAAGCACATGTAGATTTATTCTTTTTCACGTCTCGTGTTCGCCGTACTACCACGACTGTTGATGAATAGACGGTAAGTTATTCACGGGGAAACCCTTGATGAGCGTGTTTGTGAGAGAGAGAGAGACAGTGTGCGTGTGTGATATGTTAGAGATTGAGGCAATGATAACAGATTCTTTGTGTCTATGTGTGTGGAGGATAGAGAGAGACATGTACATGGGGCTTTGTGTTGTGTAACATGGAGACACATATACATAATTAGAGAGTGAGTGTGTGAGATACACATGCGGACATGGGGATAGATGAGGATCCAGATAAATGGGTGTTTGTGCGTGTTTGTGTGTGTTTGTGCACGCGTTTGTGTGTGAGAGGGAGAGAGTGTACGTGGAGTAGAGAGACCACTGATGATGTAAACCTTGTATAAGGGAAGGGGGAATGGTGGGACATTTGTAGTAGCGGGATAGCACGGGTGCGGGCTGGGGGAGCAGACTATTTGGAAGAGACATTGAGTGTGTGTGTGTGTGTGTGGGAGAGGGGTGTGAGAGCGAGAGAAAGAGAGGGCTAGCGACGGAGAGAGAGAGAGAGAGAGAGGAAGAGAGGGGTGAGAGGGGTCGTTTGTGTCCATAAATGGCGTATATATAGGGAGACAATGTTGATGTTGTCCGAAATTGGCCTATGAACGGAGACGCAAGGGAAGCGAGTCATCGTGTGTTTGATAGGGACTTTCATGAGAGATCTAGAATAGATGGTGTAGAGAACAATGTGCGAAATCGAGAACAATTATACATTAGGGAGCTATGTAAAGTGTCACGATATATATGTATGCAGGGAAGGAGCTGGGGCGGGTCCGCATGTGGGAGAGATAGCAAGAGGAGAGTGGTGCACAAGGAGACAAAGTGTGCTTGTTTGAAGTGGGGGTAGTGTGTGAGGTGAGTGCGCGAGAACCACATAACTAGGGAGGTAGACGTTTGGGGCGATGTTTTGTGTGTATGGGAAATATACACTCTACATAGTGCGTGTGCTTGGGTAAGAGAGATAGCGGGAGACCTAGAGAGTGAGGGAAGAGATGTGCACATGCCCGAGAGACAAAGTGATAGAGACCTATGTTGGGGTCCGAACTTTACAAGAGAGAGGGTTGTTAATGTGCTCGTGTGTTGGTGTTTGGAGGAGAGAACGACTTATCTATGTGTGTGTGTGTGTGTGTGGTGGTGGGGGTGACTTCAGATAAAAGAGTGAGGTGTTTATATTTGAGGGACTTTAGCGTGATTGAGATATTGTGCACTCATGGTTGATCCATTTGTTTCACAGTTTGTACTATGAGATAACGATACTTTTGAACATGCGTGATATACCTTGATGTACCAGAATTACAAACCTAAGATTGGAATTTTGGAATTCGACTCCATCATTAGCTTTTGTAATTCATTTAAACGGAGCTACATTTTTTACGCCGGGATTTTGTAATTTCAAATTCATATATCAAACCTAGAGATATACACATACGGGCATGTTCAAACTTTATAATCATCCACTTTATTCATACACATACACATTTTTGCTTTTTTCATCATATTTAGGATAAACACATTTGGAATTTCATTTGAATTGGACCGTATGATGGTATTTGCTTGTAGTAGCTCAATGATGCATATTTGAATTAAATGGACAATCTAAGTTTCGAGTTGGAGACATTGATTTTCAAAACTTGCACATTTTCTGCGTGCAAAACAAACAAATTGTCGGCCATGATATCATAGTCGGCCGTACGAGAGCAGAATACTTATAATTTTAGGCGCCGAAAGCTTTCAAACTTCCCACTCACATCGAAATATCATGCGCCCGAAAGTTTAGCCCTGTGATATTCCTGTTTTACCCCTGCCACATGAACGGAAAAAGGCTGCTTTGGTAACTCCATTGTTTTCCCCTCTTTGCCCCCAACATTCTTCCCCAGAGCCCCTCCCCTTCCCCTCCCCTTCCCCTCACACCCGCCGGATCTACCTTCCTCACCTTGGAACCCCCAACTTCCAACTCACCACTTCACAGGAACCGCTTCAGCGACTGGCTTGTCCACCGCTCCAGATCTCCTTGACCGCCATCATGGTCCACCCCACCGGATCTGCTTAACCGGCACCCTCCACCACAGCGTAGGCCCTTCACTGACTCCCTCGTCCGCCCCTTCGCTGGCCCTTCATACAAGCCCTCATCCGACGCAACAGATCCGCCTCACCGAAAGCTCTATACAACGCGCCCGCCGAAGCCTTCGTCCACTGCACCGGACCCACTCCACGGATGCCATATTCAACTCCACCGGCCCTGCTTTACCGACGCCGCAGCCTCATCAGGTTATTTTGATTTGTACTCCTTCGGTTTTTTCTCTTTATCATGCAACTGTTCACTTACCATAGATAAGCTTTCTTGTATGTCGACAGGCGCTGCAACCGTATCACCGGAGCCGCTTCAGCGACGGCGACAGCCGGCCCAAACTCAACCGCAACACGAGCACCATCGGCGATCCTTAGCTATCAAGTATGACAATGATACCCATACACCGCCGAGAATCAGGTACTATTATCCAACGGCCGGCGCCTACGTTCACTTTCCTAGCATAAGCACCGCACCTTTGAATTTCTTCAGGGCATCATTCAGTTTTTCATGAGACGTGTTATTCTGCTTGCACCTGTAGGGCCATACTTCTGGCAGTGAACATGTTACATGTGTTAAATTACATACCAGTGCACATATAGTTAATATGCTTTAGTTTTGTTCTGATGCCACCTGTTGGTTCCATCATACTGCTTAATGTTCTCTATGCTTAATTACACATCAACAAACTAGCATGTGGTTCCGCTGCTTTTTGTTCGTTTTACCCTACATTTTATGATGCTAGCTATTACATCACTGCTCCGAGCCTCTGTTCATTACTTGTTTGTGTGTTCTTTATCTTCCCAAGTTGCATGACTAATTTGATGCTTCTATTAATTATGGAGCTGCCAACCCCATCAAGCAAAATATTTGTTCTTTTGGGGCTGGCACCTCGAACAAGCATAAAAATAGAGGGAAGCAGATATATTGTCATGTATGCACACACCCTTCTTTCATTAGTTTAGATGAACCATTGATGATCAATTCGGACCAGTGCATGCGATTAAAATTAATTTTACCTAAATAGATGGTGAAGAATAAACTACAACAACTAGATTTGCAACCACGGGATGCTGACGATATCTTCAAAGAACATTGCAACAACAACTAGGCTTCACAACAAATATGGTAAGCCAGTGTGTTTTAGTGTATGTTAAATGTAATGCGAGTGGGCTGCTTTCTTGGCTTGTGCCCTCAACGTGTAATCCTACCGAATTACAAATAGTTCAGTTGTCTGCTTTGCTGTATTGCTTGATTCGAATGCTTGTTTGTTGTTACATTATACCTGAGTTGGCCAATATGTCAGCAGTGCCTGCTGTACTATCATAAAGAAATGCATGCCTATTTCATTTGAGTCCTTAAATTTTCCTCTCAACTTCATCACAAGACTGTCTTCGTAGTTTATATGAGGCCACACTGTTAAGTGCTTTCTCAGATTATTTCAACTGCTTAGATGCCTTGGCAACTTAAATATAGCGGTTCTACACTCCCTTTCAACTTTCATCTTACCATTTAATTTCTTTTCGGCTGATGCTGCTTTGAACCATTTAAATATAGTTTGCCATGCTCGGCAATAATTCGTCCGTCGTTTACCATGTAAGTTTACTGCCTGGATCATACGATAACTATCTCTTACGTATGTCCAGCGGAAACCTTTCAGGATGTCGTTCACACTAGGACACAATGTACAACCCCAGAATCTATTTGTGGAAGCAGTGCACCATCCATGTTACCAGATGGTAGCAGTTCAGAGGCAACACCGCCGGAGAGCAGTCTGAGCACAGATATTATAGTGCTTGAGGCTCTACTAGAGGCAGAAAGAGATGGTGTGGCTGCCATGAATGAGGTAATCTTTATCTTGAGGCTGGAAATTATGGAATTAGCAGCACGCATTATACAAGCAGCCTAAGAATTGGAGGAAGTAAGAATTTTGCATTTGAAGACGGAGGAGGTCCTGCTGTTTCTGCTATCTGAATCCCAAGGTAATCCCGGTTCTTCTTTAGATACCAGTTGAAATTGTCATTAGATTATTGTACTTGCATGTTGTGTCATGTCTCTGAATGGATTATGTTGCAAGACCCCCTATGTTGTCCGGAATTCCATGTTGTCCATGTGTTGTAATGATTCGAATTTTTTAGGCGAGGTAATCCTCAGTACTTGTATGATTGACATAAGGTAAACTGTTTTTCGTGTGAGCATATTGTATTGGATGAAATAACTATTTGAATCAGAGTGTATCCAGCCTACTGAATTCGAAGATCACGGCATTTCTAAATCATAATCATATATAAAGGTGGAATAAATCTTTGTTGTGGTTTTGAAGAAATAAATAACAAAATGTATAATTATCTGTCGATATTCGTAATCGAATACAAATTGGATTTGAATTTAGTTTGCTAGGTCCCAGGGCAAACGTGAATGCTAATTCTCCCAAGTTTTGAACGAAGCGGCTAAACACCCACTATAATTTGTGGGCTGCCCGAACCAAGTGTTCGCGAGATGGAAATTACTGTCTACCCCTAACACTTGACATCCTTATCGACCGGATTTACACTGCTGTCGATAGGGGTAGACTAGTAACTTCAATCAGACGTGACACGATGGCCTCTGAGCCCATTCATACACGGTGGCCACAAATTATATAGGCGGCAAAACAAACTCTCCTCGTCCGAAATTGATGTGGGCTAATATTTTAAATAGGGGCAGATGTGTAACTTCCATCAGACGTGACACAATCGCCCTACCTGTCAGCCTCGTTCATACACCGTGGGCGGCAAAACACCCTCTCCTCACCCGAAATAGTTACCGGCAAATATTTGGGAGACGCGAGATTACCGTCCTATCCCCAACTGATGCGATGTCCGAAATTTTAAACGGGGGATAAGTTCGTAACTTTCCCCCATTTCAGAGAAGCGCGTCCCAAAGTTTGAGATCCCCCCTCCCCTCCATTTCCCCATTCATACACAGTCGGCAGCACGACAACCTCCGCACTGCGGGCAGCCTCCTCCGTCCGCCACCCCATCTTCCACCTTGCCGGAGCCGCTACCCCTACCCCGTCGTCCACTGCAAGAGATGGACGTCTCTCATCCATGGCGCTGGACCAAGATCCTTTCATCGCCTCCTCTCGCTTCATCGGCACCGTCGTCCACCTTGTCGTTGCCGCTCCTACGACCGCCTCATCCATGGCAACCGGATATATCCCCCGACCCGGCCGTCTGCCGTCTAAAGTCTTCTTCCCCACCGCCGACAGCCATCGCACCCGCAGCACCCTCAACGTATCAGCATAGGCCTACACGGCGTCGCAAGAGAGGTGGTACTCTTCCATATGTGCTTAAGTTATCGATCTCCCCCGGAAAATAGATCGTAATTTATTTACTGTACTTTTCTTGTCCGTACCAAATCGTAGTGGCTAGTTGAAAGCAAACATTGGTTGCAAAGTAGCTTTGTCCGGTTTGCACCTTCAGATCCGCCATGGCACAGGCACTATACTTGTAAAGCTTATGGTTTCCCCCCTTTATATTCACTACCATCATCGTAGGTGCTTCGTGTCGTGCTAGCACTGCTCCTCAAGACGTCAACCAAAAGCTTACGTGTTGAAATACGAATCTGATATGATGCTCATATCACTAAAACAGAGAACGTTTAATTGGTCACCTAATGTTCCTATATTTGTTTCGAAAAGCATGTGCGCCACCCACTGGTCCAGCTAGTTCGACTTTCCTGATTTTTCTCTTGACGCTTAGGGTTTTCCCCTTTTATCTACTCTACTATGATCTCCGTAGGTGCTTTCTGTCGTACTAGCATTACTCCACCCTTCAAGCTAAACAACACAACACTCAAAATTCGAAAGCTTAGTTGTTCAAATATGATTGTGATATGATACTGATATTAGTTAACCGACACATTTAATTGGTTAGCTAAAGGTCCCACTTGAGTTTCCAAATGCATGTCACGACATATAGAGAGACAACATAATTGCATTTCTTTGTCACTTGTTGACCATACTTTCTTGTCCATACCAAATCTTAGTTGTTATTTCAAAGCAAACATCGGTTGCTAACTACCCTTTGCACGGTTTGCAGCTTCAGATCTGCCATCCCACTGCCACGGTCAACACTGTACTCACCATGCTTATGTTTTCCCCATTTTATGATGACCACAATCAGCCTACATGGTTCGTGTCATAATAGCACTGCTCCACCCATCGAGCTAAACAAGCTTAGTTGTACAAATTCATATATGATATTATTGCTGATATTAGTAAAACTGAGAGATGTTTAATTGGTTAGCTAAATGTTCCTACTTTAGTTTCGAAATGCATGTGAGCCACATATGGAGAGACTGGAAAGAATAGTATTTCTCAGTGCGCTCTGGTTCATCATGGGTGGCCAACCGACATTGTATTGAAACACTTGTAATATCTTCAATCTGCTTGTTCTTCTGCTCTTCTTTAAGATGATACTCTTCTCTTGCGGTCGACTGGTCAGGTCAATTTGTTGTCCCTTAGTATATTTTGAATCTGTCAGGTCACGTCGACTTGTTGTTCTTTACTATATGTTGAAGCTATCATCTGCGTAGTGTCATCACTTTTGGAGCTCTCATATTTTGAGTAGTAGGCCACATTATATTAATGCACACAACAAATTACAGCATGCATGACATCTTTTTAAAGAATTGCAGAGATAGCACAAAGGGGTTTACAGGGAGGCAGTATTGGATTAGAATCACTTCTGCATTACAAAAAAAATCTCACTTGTTTTTATGTTTTCATGCATGTCAGATATTGAACATTATCAAAATGAATATGAGAATGGGCGCACGAGAGGAATATTGCGGAACGATCCACTGGCTAACAAACTTGGCATGGTGGAGGATGGCCTATCTTATTCACCCATCAAGGTGCTTGCTCTAACTTTGCAAAGTTGTATTGGTCACACATATTTTGCATCGGACCTCTTGCATTTCTTCTACTTTGTTACACCATCTGCTTAGTTTAAGCATCATATATGAGTATATGCCATAACTATCCATTTTCTGTACCTATTCCATGTGTCGTCACACTATGTTTTTTTAGTCAAATGTTGTTCTTTCGTGATAGATGTCCAAAAGGAAGATGGTGAGTACAGATCCTCAAGGAGTACAAACTAGGTATTTGGAAAAGGTAGTGGTACCTGTTAAATCAGATAGATCAGCAGCCACAGAAAACACAGGCCCAACTGTACCACACTTTACCCCTACTCTAGTGGCCAAACCCCTATTAGAACTGTTGGGAGCCCAGCGTCAGGTATAGTCTATGATATCAATTCAAAATTTGAACTCCTAAATTTCTGCTTTTGCCTTAGCTTCTCTCTTGTATGAAAACTAATTTCAGATGAATCTCCTTGCTCAAAGGATCATACGATCTCAAAACAATAATGGGCTTTGCATTGCTCTTGTCAGTACCTCTCTCCCTTTTGCCTTGTAACGATGTACTTAATTAATTGCTATTTGATTATGTATCATCAGTCTGCACCTGAGCTTCATTATCCTCTGTTTCTTCCAATATTATTTGATCTATATTTACTCTTTGCAAAATGTAGAATAATGGCAACGCTTATAAAGAATTTTCTTTGGGGAATTTATTGAATTATCCTTCCATCAACATGGAAAAGGGCTTTGTCCAGCCCGTGTTAACATGTAATGTAAGTTCATCCTTCTCAAGCCTTCAAACTTTGCTCTAGTATAGATTTGGATAGGCATCATTGCCTCCACTGCTGTTTGCTTTGTTGTTTACATCTGATAGGATGTTTGCAACAACTACCAGTTTCAAATTGTAGTTGTAAAAACATGTTCCTTATGCAGAACAGATCCATTTATTTGCTTATATAATTGTGAAACCTGTTACGTGTCTCCTTGTTTCTCTTTCAGAGTCGTATCTCTTACGCCAGGCAGAACTTTAGGGAAGATAGTGAGCCAAACCATCTTGAGGACAGTGAGATGACCCCAAGGTCATGTCTTGATGAAGACAGTGAGTTGAAGCTACTCACCAGCAGGTGTGAGACAACCTCTGTGCAGTCGCTGCCTCAATCAGTTCGACTTCTTTAGTCTCAACTTAAAGCGGAAAGGCTTGCTTCAACTCAGCTCCGACTTGAAGTCAAAAATGCAATGAAGATGTCAAAGGACTGCCGTGCGCACCATCATGCCTTAAATCTAGTGTTGATGCATCTACCATTGACACAACTGAGGTCTACTCAACTTCTTCAGATGTTTAGCGGGCCCAACCTGGCTAGGCCTAGTGCCTTCTGAAGTGCTCTCAGTTTTGTATATTCTTTTGTCGGCGCGTTTATTTGCACTGGTGGTGAACTTTGATGCCCAGTGGATGTAATATGTGTGATAGCCGTGATAGCTTAGCATAAGTTTCTTGCTTATTTATTTCCTTGTTGTCTTCTTTATTTGTTTGCTTGTAGTCATTGCAGTTCTTTTTCCGCGGTTTGCTAGTGGCTGCAATAACCTATTTTTTAAAACTAGGCCACAATAACCATGGGCTAATATTTACTGTAGTGACACTGGGCCTCCTACGGGCCGTAGAAATAGTGGGCCTTCTACGGGCCGTACAAACAGTGGGCCTTCTATGGGTCGTAGAAACAATGGGCCTTCTACGGGCCATAGAAACAATGGGCCTTCTACGGGCGGTATCATCAATGGGCCTTATATGGGCAGTATGATCGATTAGCCAAACATGGGCGATTAACAGGTCGCATTATGGCTGTAAACGGTCTAGAGTGGGAATCGTCCGTTCATGGGCCGACCATAATGGGCCATCATTAATAGGCCGTATTTCATGACGCTATGAAAACGGCCCAACATGTTAACGGACCACAAACGGGCCGACTGTAACCATGGGCTGAATTTGGCCCATAAGCAGAAAATGACAGTAACGGGCTGTAAGTAAACGAATGCTGGAAATGAGCCCAAGAATAAATGGGCTCTGAGAAGGCCGAAAGATAACATGGGCTGGAAACGGCCCAACGGAATAACGGGCCCTTAATGGGTATAAAGTGATACACTGTTCATTACGGGCCAGTTTCACCACGGGCCGTTAATGGGTGTAAAGTGATACATTGTTCATTACGGGCCAGTTTCACCACGGGCCGTTAATAGGCCAAGAGTTACATAGGGCCTCATATGGGCCGAAAGACGTCATGGGCCATACATGGGCCAGAAGTGAAAACAGGCTAGAATCATATTGGGTGGCCCAGATGACGCTAATGGGCCTAATTAGGATAGGGTGTAACAGGCCTTGGGTTAGCGGGTTGTAAATGGGCTATATGCGAATAGGCCGTTAACAGGCTTTACATGGGCCGGCCCGCCACCTTTTGACCAAGTCAAACGGGCTGGCCTTTTCTTAGGAATGGGCCTCTGTTGGGCCGTGCCACGTGTCGACGTATCATAGGCGCCTTTTGTCCAATGAGTGGATGACATCTGTCCCAACGGTGAGCCGACACGTGTTTCCTCCACCCAATGATGATTTTACACGTGGAAAATCCCCATTGGTTGGGGCTGTTAACGCGTTATCGGATCCTAAACCCGACCCGATAGCTTAACGGTGTTCCGTTACGATGGATGCCACGTGTCGGTCACCCTTAATGAAAGCACTTCTGTGACGTGCGATTTATCGTCATGGAAGTGGACACTTCCCTGATGATAATTTTGGTAATGTCATGGGACACTTCTACGACAACACAGGTATGACTATCTTGATTCTGTCATAAATTTGTCATGGATGTACATGCATGACAAAAACGTGACCTACTGTGACAAACATGTATCATCACGGAAGTGTATTTTTTTTGTAGTGAAGCTATTCACATGTTGAAGCATAAACCATAAGCTTTCTTGAAAACTAGCAAACTTCATTCTTAGTCATCAAACAATTACGATTCATCCTATTTTCAGGAAGGGTCTATGTCAGAGCTTTGATTTAGCAAACTCCACATACTCAACTATCATATAGTCTTCTACAATTGCTAACACTCACGCGATACTTATGGTTATGGAGTTTTAATCGGACACTGAGAAAGATAGGGGCTTATAATTTCGCCTCCCAACGTATTCACCTTTGGGTGATGTCAACAATAATAG
>NC_041393.1:615292195-615294897 GCF_002162155.2 Triticum dicoccoides | reverse complement strand
TCAGGATCTTTCCAACACGAGGTGCTTGCCAAAGGATAAAATGAAAAAGGGAAAGGTGAAGATCACCTTGACTCTTGCATAAAGCAAAAGACATAAAGTAAAAGATAGGCCCTTCGCAGAGGGAAGCAGAGATTGTCATGTGCTTTTAGTGTTGGATGCACAAAATCTTAATCCAAAAGAATGTCACATTATATTGCCACTTGTGATATGAACCTTTATTATGTAGTCTGTCGCTTTTATTACTTCCATATCACACGATCGTATAAAGCTTATTTTCTCCGCACTAATAAGTCATACATATTTAGAGAGCAATTTTTATTGCTTGCAACATGACAACTTACTTGAAGGATATTACTCAATCCATAGGTAGGTATGGTGGGCTCTCATGGCAAAAACTGGGTTTAAGGATATTTGGAAGCACAAGTAGTATCTCAACTTGCTGCAAGGAATTTTGGCTAGCATGACGGGGAAAGTCAAGCTCAACATGTTTGAATGATCCATGACAATATACTTTAACTGAGATGTGAGAAAACATAACCCATTACGTTGTCTTCCTTGTCCAACATCAACTCTTTAGCATGTCATACTTAATGAGTGGTCACAATTATAAAACATGTCTAAGATAGTATATTTATATGCGAAATTTCTCTTCCTTCAATATTCTTTCATGAATTGTTCAAGTGACCAATACAATGCTTGCTAACCTTCAATAAATTTACAACCTCTACTTCTTAGATGTGAAGTCATTACTACCCATGGGATAAGCAAATGAAACATATATAATTTTAGATTTATGACATTCAACTCATTCAACCATTTACTCATAGGATATAAGTGAAGCACACGAGTAAATAACAAACTACTCCAAAAAGATATAAGTGAAGATCAATGAGTAGTTAAATAATTATGCAGCTATGTGAAGACTCTCTCTCATTTAAGAATTTCAGATCTTGGTATTTTATTCAAACAGCAACCAAAGCAAAATAAAATGACATTGCAAGGATAGCACAACTCATGTGAAGAAGCAAAAACTTAGGTTCAACCAATACTAACCAATATTTGTTGAAGAAGAAAGGTGGGATGCCTAACGGGGCATCCCAAGCTTAGATGCTTGAGACTTCTTGAAATAGTATCTTGAGGTGCCTTGGGCATCCCCAAGCTTGAGCTTTTGTGTCTCCTTAATTCCTTTTATACCTCGGTTTCCTAAATCTCGAAAGCTTCATCAACACCAAACTCAACAAGAACTCGTGAGATAGGTTAGTATAAACCAATGCAAAACCTTATCATTCTCTACTATAGCAAATCACTAAAATTATTATTCAACATTGCATACTAAATGTCTCTGCATAATTAATACTCCTATCCTCAAAAAAATCATTAAACAAGGAAACATATGCAAACATAACAGAAATCTGTAAAGAATGCAAGATTTATCATACTTCCCTAACTCCAAAATTTATGAGAAAAATACTACACTGTAGAATATTTATCAGAGATCAAAATGCAAAAAGTTTCAAGATTATACCATTCACTTACTTTTCTAAGGAATTTTTGCAACAGCGGTAAACTTTCTGTTTTCAAACAGCAACATATCATGTAGTGAATAAAAATAAGCATGGTAAAGGCTATCCTTGACATTTTTATTGAAAATAAAGATGCAAAACATTATTCTAAATAACAGCAAGCAAATACTAACAAGAGAAAATGACGCTCCAAGCAAAACACATATCATGTAGTGAATAAAAATATAGCTCCAAGTAAAGTTACAGATAGACGAAGACGAAAGAGGGGATGCCTTCCGGGGCATCCCCAAGCTTAGGCTTTTGGTTATCCTTGAATATCTTGGGGTTCCATGGGAATCCCCAAGCTTAGGCTCTTGCCACTCCTTATTCCATAGTCCATCGAATCTTTACCCAAAACTTGAAAACTCCACAACACAAAACTCAACAGAAAACTCGTAAGCTCCGTTAGTATAAGAAAATAAAACCACCACTTAGGTACTGTAATGAACTCATTCTAAATTCATATTGGTGTAATATCTACTGTATTCCAACTTCTCTATGGTTCATACCCTCCGATACTGTGACGCCCGGGTAATCAAGCTACAGTGAACCTCTGCTAATGATGCCACGTCACCTTGATTACTGTTACTAATCTCGCGTTAGTTCGAAACCGGTTCAAATTTCAAATTTAAAATCGAGTCAAACAATTAAAGTTTTCAAAAGTAAAAACTAAAATGTTCTTAATGTGACAAATAAATCATGGATATTATTGGTGGAGTAACAACATCTTTATAAAATAATTAAATACCCTAAAGTGATTGAAACAACATCAAAACAATTAGTTATACTCCTAATATATTTTACCAAATACTAAACTATTTTTATTCTGAGGTAAAACTTCTTAGAACAGTGGATTATTTTGACACACTATTTTTGGAGCTATTGTCATCTTTTACTAAACTAAAAATAAAGTTCAACTAAAATATAACAAAAAAGAATAAAAAAATAACAAAAGAACATAAACGCCCCCCGCCCCCGCTCGTTGGGCCTCAGCCCAGCTGGCCGTTGGGCTAGCCAGGCCGGCCCAGCCGGCGCCCCACAACCCTCCTCCATATCCCCACTCTGGGGAAACACTAACCCGTAACCCCCACTCGCCCCCCACTACTCTCTCCTTTCCCCCCCCCCCGACCCGATCTGGAT
>NC_041393.1:615284095-615291962 GCF_002162155.2 Triticum dicoccoides | reverse complement strand
CGGGCACCGCTGGCCGCATGCGTCCTGCCGCCTCTACCAGCCGCCCCGTCACCCTCGACTCCTCGTCACCGGAGCCACCTCGCCACCTCGCCGGACTACCTTCCTCGCCGGACCGCGCCTCCCCGCATCCTCGACGCTGCGTCGCCGGACCGCCCGCCTTCATCCTCCTCCACAACCGGCCTCCTCACGCCTCACCGCCCCTCTTCTCTTCAACGCTGGTGAGGCCACCGGCCGCCTGCTCCCCCTGCACTCTGTCGTTGATTCGACTGCCACGTCGACCGCATTTGCCCCCCGGGCCACTCGCCGCCGTTGTGCGTGCGCACATCCGAGCTCGGCTGCGCCCTGGCTTGCCGGCGCATGCCCACGCCCCACCGCACGCCCCGGCTCTCGTCCACCCCGCCCCAGGTGCCGCTCGCCGGCCCTGGCCGAGGCCCCCCTGCTCGCGGGCGTGCCCACCCGAGGCCACGGCCTCGCCCTCGATGGGCGCCCGCACCCAGTGCCCAGCGGCCGCTTACCCGTGCGCCCGTTAGGCCCCCTGGGGCCTATGACATATGGGCCCCGCCCATAGAACGTGTTTAAAAGAAATAGAATTAAAAGAATTGAAATAATAATAATAATAAAAGTAAATTTAATTAATTAATTAATTAATCAACTAAGTTAATTAAGTTAATTAGTCCTAGTTAACTAATCTAATTAACCTGTTAGTTTAAATAAATTGTAATTAGTTTAACCTAAACCCTAGTTAACCTAATCACTTTAATTAAATTAACTAATCATGTTTAGTTAACTAAGTCAATGACCAGTGGGACCCACACGTCAGCGTCCCAGCCAACACCTTTGTTGACTGCTGACGTCATGCTGATGTCATGATGATGTCAGCATGCACTGTTCTGGTTAATGTTGAATTAAATTAATTAATTAAATTCTAAAAATGATTTAAAACTTTAGAAAATCATATAAAATAAACCGTAGCTCGGATGGAAAAACTTTGTACATGAAAGTTGCTCAGAACAACAAGATGGATCTAGATACGCAGCCCGTTCGTCCGCCACGCGTCCCTAGCATAGTGAACCTGCAACCTGGAACACCGGGGATACTTTCACGGATGTTTCCCCCTTCGCCGGTATCACGTACTAGCGTGTTAGGGCACACCAAACACCGCGTATTGCCATGTTACGCTTTGTGATGCTTTGATTCCTTTGTTATTTATTGTGTTTTCCCTCCGTTACTTCTTTCCAGTAGACCCCGAGACTGTCGGTGACCCCAGTTCGAATACGGAGTTGACGACCCCTCTCTCTTGCCAGAGCAACCAGGCAAGCCCCCCCCTTGATCACCAGATATCGCCTATTCTTCTCTATACTGCTTGCATTAGAGTAGTATAGCATGTTACTATTCGGTTACTCCTATTCTGTTGCATAGCCTGTCATTGTTGCTACAGTCATTGATACCTTACCCGCAATCCTAAATGCTTAGTATAGGATGCTAGTTTATCATCTGTGGCCCTACATTCTTGTCGGTCTGCCTTGCTATACTATCGGGCCGTGATCACTTGGGAGGTGATCACGGGTATATACTATACATATATACATACTACAAATGGTGACTAAAGTCGGGTCAGCTCGATGAGTACCCGCAAGTGATTCTGATGAGGGGGCTGAAAGGACAGGTGGCTCCATCCCGGTAGAGGTGGGCCTGGGTTCCTGACAGCCCCCGACTGTTACTTTGTGGCGGAGCGACAGGGCAGGTTGAGACCACCTAGGAGACAGGTGGGCCTAGCCCTGTTCGGCGTTCGCGGATACTTAACACGCTTAACGAGATCTTGGTATTTGATCTGAGTCTGGCCACTGGCCTATACGCACTAACCAACTACGTGGGAACAGTTATGGGCACTCGATGTCGTGGTATCAGCCGAAGCCTTCATGACGTCAGCGACTGAGCGGCGCGCGCCGGGTTGGACTGCGTTAATGCAACTTCCTTTGTAATGGAGGTTGCTAGGTCTGCTCTCCGGCCGCCCATGCAACAGGTGTGCAATGGGCGATGGGCCCAGACCCCTGCGCGCATAGGATTTAGACCGGCGTGCTGACCTCTCTGTTGTGCCTAGGTGGGGCTGCGACGTGTTGATCTTCCGAGGCTGGGCATGACCCAGGAAAGTGTGTGCGGCCAAATGGGATCGAGCGTGTTGGGTTATGTGGTGCACCCCTGCAGGGAAGTTAATCTATTCGAATAGTCGTGATCTTCGGTAACAGGACGACTTAGAGTTGTACCTTGACCTTATGACAACTAGAACCGGATACTTAATAAAACACACCCTTCCAAGTTCCACAAACAACCCGGTGATCGCTTTTCTACAGGGTGACGAGGGGAGGATCGCCGGGTAGGATTATGCTATGCGATACTACTGGAGATGCTACTTGGAGATGCTACTTTGAGATGCTACTTGGAGGACTTCAATCTACTCTGTTCTACATGCTGCAAGACAGAGGCTGCCAGAAGCGTAGTATTCGATAGGACTAGCTATCCCCCTCTTATTCTGGCATTCTGCAGTTCAGTCCACTGATATGGCCTCCTTACACATATACCCATGCATATGTAGTGTAGTTCCTTGCTTGCGAGTACTTTGTATGAGTACTCACGGTTGCTTTCTCCCCCCTTTTTGCCCCTTTCCTTTCTTTCTGGTTGTCGCAACCAGATGCTGGAGTCCAGGGGCCAGACGCCACCATCGACGACGACTCCTACTACACCGGAGGTGCCTACTACTACGTGCAGCCCGCTGACGACGACCAGGAGTAGTTAGGAGGATCCCAGGCAGGAGGCCTGCGCCTCTTTCGATCTGTATCCTAGTTTGTGCTGGCCATCTTATGGCAACTTGTTTACTTATGTCTGTACTCAGATAATGTTGCTTCCGCTGACTCGTCTATGATCGAGCACTTGTATTCGAGCCCTCGAGGCCCCTCGCTTGTATTATGATGCTTGTATGACTTATTTATGTTTTTAGAGTTGTGTTGTGATATCTTCCCGTGAGTCCCTGATCTTGATCGTACACGTTTGCGTGCATGATTAGTGTACGATTGAATAGGGGGCATCACAAGTTGGTATCAGAGCCGACTGCCTGTAGGAATCCCCCTTCCACACTCTTTGGGCAAAGTCGAGTCTAGACATTGCAAAACTTTGACTAACATGGTTGTGTGGCTTATGGGCCCACGTTGCCATTGGGTGGTCTTAGGATCTTTTACTCCTCGATCTTTACTCTGGGTCTCTGAATTCTTTTCTATTCGGGTTTAAATGATTTTGCTAACTCCAACTCTAGGTTCTCGTAAAATACTTTCTCCCGGAGAGCCCCTCGCTCCAGATGATCGCTTGCTGCACCGAAGTATTTCGAAGATACTCTCCGATGTTCTCAAGACTTTGTGCTCGATGCTCTTACAATTACCTACCACTGATTTATCCCTATGGATAAATACTTACACCCTTCGTTCTTAATTTTATTCCAAGTTGATCTTGTTAATACAAGATGCCTCGAACCGCTCTCCATTGTTCCAAGAATCCTTTGAGCTTACTGCTTTATAGTTCTTGCCTCATGAATACCCTTATGGATAATTCCTCGCACTTATCGAGTATCTGCTCTTTCCTAGTTGTTCATGTGTTTCACAAAAGTTTTTGGAATACCATTCAATCTTCCAAAAATCCTGAGCATCCTCTTGCTCTCGATATTCTTGCTTGCTTGCATTATGGTTAATCCCATAAGTCTCGTAATCTTATTGGCCTCTCTTGTCATTATGATTTTGATCCTATGGATTCAACATGAGTGCGAATGCACGCAATCATCAGTTGATCCTTTTAAATTATATTTCCGGCTCAGACGTCTTTCGAACATGAGCTGGTTCTGGACCAAACTATTTGTCGTCAATTGTGCCTCTGGTCTATCCAACTTATCCATCCTTGATCAGAGCGTCTGCTTCTGATCCCTTGTTTTGGAAATCATAATTCCTTTGTTATCTAAGCATCGAATTATTCGGATGTTCTATAATCTGATGCCCGTGCATTCTTTCTTCCTCTGATTGAGTACCAATACTCAGATCATCTCCGTCGTGGATCGCCCGATCCATTGTTTGATTTCATCCGACATCGTCTTTCATATTCAATAACCTTGTGTGAGCCTTTCCACGGGTATATAATGCCTTTGGTAAATTGTATCCTTTGCTTGGCCAACCATGCTCTGCTTTCAAGCTTGTGTATTTACTTTTGAAACTTGTGGTATATGTTACTAAGATGCCCGATGGGTTGAACCTATGCCTTCCCCTAATCCGTGAGAACCCGAAAGTTTTCACAAGTCATACTCTTCTGGTGTTTTACCAGATAAAATTCCAACACTACAGTTATATCAAAGCAAGAGGTGAATGAAATGATATGCATTAAAGAAGTGGGAGTCAACCTTGAACTTTGTGTTCATGCCCATGAAAATGATGTAGACCATCTCGGAAGCTTCTTGCAAAATGATTACCCAGCTGTATGATTCTTTCGGTATTCTTGAATTGATTCCTTACAGTTATGGTTCTGACCATGCTGTCCTGATCTGATATATCTGATGGGAATTCATTCCAGTGCCTCGTCTATTTTTCGCGAGGTTAAAGTATCTACTGTCACAGATCAACGACCCGGTTCTACTTCTATCATGTTCTACCTTCGAGTATTACCCCTGGTATCTCGAAGATATCTTGCCATTGCACCACATCTTACTAACTTTGTTGAAGTAATGTCTTTCCTTGTCATAATCACTCTACGGGTTCTGGGT
The DNA here is from genome assembly GCF_002162155.2 of Triticum dicoccoides. Lineage (NCBI taxonomy): Eukaryota > Viridiplantae > Streptophyta > Magnoliopsida > Poales > Poaceae > Triticum > Triticum dicoccoides. Next base: position 615,287,170 of record NC_041393.1, on the reverse strand, counting down.
TGTTGTCAACCGAGGACACCGACTAGTGAAATTATTCTGCACTATAAATCAAATACCCCTAGTATTTTTACTAGGAAATTTTGAACTCAATCTGGTCATTCCTAGACTATCGGCTGCATCCTGGTCTTGCTACCTTTAACTGTGCTATCTGGTTCTTCTCGGAGCACAAATTTCGACGGTGAGCTAATCTTACGTCGATCTTCCTCATCATATCATTTCTCCTTGAACAACAAAATTGATTTCGAGTTTGTGTCGTACCCATGGTTCCAATAACCTTTCGCTTCACCATTCCCTTGGCTTGATGTCGTCACCGAGCGATTGCATCTTCATGGAGACTCTCGACAAAATTTGTCGTGATCATCATCAACATTTTAACTCCTTCCAGGATACCAATCGAATTCATGATGAGAAATACCATCCTTGCCCTCGATGAATTGTGTTGTCATCGACCACTTTATTGCCTTCCCTCCAACACAAACTTGTTTGTGTTCTATGTTATACCTTGAGTTCCTTGCTATCCAGCATTTGTTCTTCCTTACCTTGGAGTATTACCATCTTTTATGTCAAGAATGTTGTGAGAATTTCACCACCTCTTAAAAATTCGTGATATAGTAATACTTCTCGTCATCTCGGTTTATTTCTTGGTCCCCATGTTGTTCCAACCAGAATATTGACAATTGAACTATGATGAGTGAATTCAATACTTCTAGCAACCCTATTGCTTTGAAGTGAATGGCTGATAGTTTCATTCTAAGTCTTTTGGTTATCAAATCACCATCCTAACATTGATCATGCTACTTGGTCCATACTTCTAGGGCGCACCTTTCAACCAATGTTTAATTGTGTATGTTTTCCTCGAGCATACCTCATTATATCATCTGATCTGAAAAATGTTATCTCCTTGTTCACCTAATTATGGAAATCCATCTTTTGGAAATCCCAATGAATTGTCACTGAGTTCATCAGCCACCTCACCCTCTCCTTGGTTTAATGATGAACTCATGATTTAGAACTTGCTTCCATAGTTCATTTCCCGAGAATCTTCGATGTTATCTCGTCAATTTGTGTCGCACCTTTTCTCCTCGAGCATCGTGAGTTTGAGGTATCTTGACACCAATCAGATCTGAATATCGGTCATATATGATGGTTGGAACATATTTCCAAGAGTTATAACAATGGTCTTTATGTGACCCGGTAAGGTGATGTCGTGCCTAGCACACCTGGCCGGAGGCCCTACTGTATAGTTTCCTTTTCAGCCAGGCTATCCTTTCTTCCATGAGGAAATTGTAAGACTTATTCTACAAGTTGTTCCTGATGGATCCTTCCTGTATCCAAAGTCTGACCTTTGCTTGAAGACTATGTCAATACTATCTCGAAGCATGTTTGTGGTACTCCGATCTTCAAAAAGGACATTTGAAGGTCAATACTAAATATTCTTTGTCCATTATCCAAACACCGTTGTATGGATAATGTCATGAAAATTTCTCTCCCCTCACCTAGAGGCTTTTCTACTTAATATCATGTCATGGTTAACATGCTCCGTTTGTCCTTGGGAAGGAAATACCCTTAAAATGTGTGTTTTAACACATTTTCCTTTCCGTTGTTGTTTAATCTGATGATCACATTTTCCCTTCCATTGGGCTGTTTAACCTTTCTTGTGATCTATATGATCTAAGCAGTACTATTCTCGTACTTATGTAAACCCCTCGGTGTACAGTTCTGTCAGCAAGACCCTGTTACTATTGTTGATGACATTCTGGTAGCCACCGATGGACGAGAACTTTGCCTATTGGTCCGCCTCGTTCAACGAGCAGGAAAATGGTTCTCTTCGTCCCTCGCCCTTGGTACTGACGATGCAGTCAACATAACTAATAGGCTATCCTCTGACATGCCTTGCTTACATGATCGTGCAAGACGTCATCCCCCTTCCTACCTTTAACCCACATGGTGGGCCCATAACCCACAGTTCCACAGGATCGAAACCTGACTCTCTTGTACACCCTGTTGTCAAAGTTATTCCTCACGCTTGACTTCGTATATAATTCACAGGCCACCTGCCTAGTGATCTATTCTGGTATCAGACGCAATACTTATTCCCATTGCTCTGAACCCCTTTCACATTTCGTATCAGGCAACAAATGATTCCCTATCCACTTGAAACTTCTTATTGCACCTTCTTACCTTGCTCTCGATAATTTCTTCAGTTTCAATTCGAGAGTTACTTTCTGCCACCTTCCCCGATGTTATCGACCAGGTAGACAACCTTGTAGAGGTATGTTCCTTCGGAATAACCACCCTTTATTCTTTCGTAAGAACGATGGAGATCCTGAAGAAAGGACGACAATTACATCATGATGCGTTGAAGCAGAGGACTAAAGACACCAATGTAATGGATCGACCTCTTCGAGAAGAGCAACCAAGACTGAGAAGATTCGTTACAAATTTCGTAACAAGACCTTTCCCCCTTAGTCCCCCTCTTAAATCTCGGGACGAGATTTCTTGTAGTGGAGGAGAAATGTGACGCCCGGGTAATCAAGCTACAGTGAACCTCTGCTAATGATGCCATGTCACCTTGATTACTATTACTAATCTCGCGTTAGTTCGAAACCGGTTCAAATTTCAAATTTAAAATCAAGTCAAACAATTAAAGTTTTCAAAAGTCAAAACTAAAATGTTCTTAATTTGACAAATAAATCATGGATATTATTGGTGGAGTAACAACATCTTTATAAAATAATTAAATACCCTAAAGTGATTAAAACAACATCAAAACAACTAGTTATACTCATAACATATTTTACCAAATACTAAACTATCTTTATTGTGAGGTAAAACTTCTTAGAACAGTGGATTATTTTGACACACTATTTTTGGAGCTATTGTCATCTTTTACTAAACTAAAAATAAAGTTCAACTAAAATCAAACAAAAAATAATAAAAAAAATAATAAAAGAAAATAAACGCCCCCCCCCTCGCTGGGCCTCAGCCCAGCTGGCCGTTGGGCTAGCCAGGCCGGCCCAGCCGGCGCCCCACTCCCCTCCTCCATATCCCCACTCTGGGGAAACCCTAACCTGT
>NC_041393.1:615283369-615284085 GCF_002162155.2 Triticum dicoccoides | reverse complement strand
CTCTCCCCCGATCTGGATCGGGATCGGGGGGAGGCCACCGACGCGCCGCCGCTCCCCTGAGGCCACCGCCGCCGCACGAGGCCGCACCACCCGGAGCGCCTTCGCCTCGCCGCCTCTCCGGCTCACCTCCCCTCGCTCCGCTTTCCCCCCCGACCCGATCTGGATCGGGGCATCCCTCGCGCCCGATCTCGCTCGTCGTCGTCCTCCACTGCCCCCAACCACTCCGCCTCCTCCACTCCACTCCCTGACGCCGCCGCGCACACCGTCGCCGCCTCGTCCCGCCTCTGCTTCGCCGGAGCACCTCCTCGTCCTCTTCCCCGTCGGATCGGCCGGGCCCGTAGTCACTCGACCCCGACGCCGGCGCCTCTCCCGCATGGCGCCTGCCCCCTCGACCCGTACTGGATCGGGAGCTCGACCCGGGCGCCCCGATGCCGCTCGTCCTCGTCGCATCGCCTCGCCTCGCCGTCCAAGTCGCCAACGACGCCACTCGACTCCACCCCGCCGCGTCCCCGACGCCTCCGCACCGCTGCCGCCCCGTTTGTGACCGCGCCGTGGCCGGAATGCCTCGTCCCCGTCGCCCGCGTCCCCGTCTCTCCATCGTCGGCGCCATCACGCCTCGCCGCCCAACTCCCCTGCAACGGGGGTGAGAACCCCATCCCCCTGCTACCCTCTCCCCCCCGTTTGGCTGCTGACCCCTGGCCGCTTCCGGCGCCGGC
>NC_041393.1:615244647-615283359 GCF_002162155.2 Triticum dicoccoides | reverse complement strand
GTCCTGCCGCCTCTACCAGCCACCCCGTCACCCTCGACTCCTCGTCACCGGAGCCACCTCGCCACCTCGACGGACTACCTTCCTCGCCGGACCGCGCCTCCCCGCATCCTCGACGCTGCGTCGCCGGACCGCCCGCCTTCATCCTCATCCACAACCGGCCTCCTCACGCCTCACCGCCCCTCTTCTCTTCAACGCTGGTGAGGCCACCGGCCGCCTGCTCCCCCTGCACTCTGTCATCGATTCGACTGCCACGTCGACCGCATTCGCCCCCTGGCCACTCGCCGCCGCTGTGCATGCGCACATCCGCGCTCGGCTGCGCCCTGGCTCGCCGGTGCGTGCCCACGCCCCACCGCACGCCCCGGCTCTCCTCCACCCCGCCCCAGGTGCCGCTCGCCGGCCCTGGCCGAGGCCCCCCTGCTCACGGGCGTGCCCAGCCGAGGCCACGGCCTCGCCCTTGATGGGCGCCCGCACCCAGTGCCCAGCGGCCGCTTACCCGTGCGCCCGTTAGGCCCCCTGGGGCCTATGACATATGGGCCCCGCCCATAGAACGTGTTTAAAAGAAATAGAATTAAAAGAATTGAAATAATAATAATAATAAAAGTAAATTTAATTAGTTAATTAATTAATTAACTAAGTTAATTAAGTTAATTAGTCCTAGTTAATTAATCTAATTAACCTGTTAGTTTAAATAAACTATAATTAGTTTAACCTAAACACTAGTTAACCTAATCACTTTAATTAAATCAACTAATCCTATTTAGTTAACTAAGTCAATGACCAGTGGGACCCACACGTCAGCGACCCAGTCAACACCTCTGTTGACTGCTGACGTCATGCTGATTTCATGATGATGTCAGCATGCACTGTTCTGGTTAATGTTGAATTAAATTAATTAATTAAATTCTAAAAATGATTTAAAACTTTAGAAAATCATATAAAATAAACCGTAGCTCGGATGGAAAAACATTGTACATGAAAGTTGCTCAGAAAGACAAGACGGATCCGGATACGCAGCCCGTTCGTCCGCCACGCGTCCCTAGCATAGTGAACCTGCAACATTTCACCTCCGGTTCATCTGTCCGAAAACAGGAACACCGGGGATACTTTCCCGGATGTTTCCCCCTTCACCGGTATCACCTACTACCGTGTTAGGGCACACCGAACACCGCGTATTGCCATGTTACGCTTTGTGATGCTTTGGTTGCTTTGTTATTTATTGTGTTTTCCCTCCGTTACTTCTTTCTAGTAGACCCCGAGACTGCCGGTGACCCCAGTTCGACTACAGAGTTGACGACCCCTCTCTCTTGCCAGAGCAACCAGGCAAGCCCCCCCTTGATCACCAGATATCGCCTATTCTTCTCTATACTTCTTGCATTAAAGTAGTATAGCATGTTACTGTTCGGTTACTCCTATTCTGTTGCATAGCCTGTCATTGTTGCTACAGTCATTGATACCTTACCCGCAATCCTAAATGCTTAGTATAGGATGCTAGTTTATCATCTGTGGCCCTACATTCTTGTCGGTCTGCCTTGCTATACTATCGGGCCGTGATCACTTGGGAGGTGATCACGGGTATATACTATACATATATACATACTACAGATGGTGACTAAAGTCGGGTCAGCTAAATGAGTACCCGCAAGTGATTCTGATGAGGGGGCTGAAAGGACAGGTGGCTCCATCCCGGTAGAGGTGGGCCTGGGTTCCCGACGGCCCCCGACTGTTACTTTGTGGCCGAGCGACAGGGCAGGTTGAGACCACCTAGGAGACAGGTGGGCCCGGCCCTGTTCGGCGTTCGCGGATACTTAACACGCTTAACGAGATCTTGGTATTTGATCTGAGTCTGGCCACTAGCCTATACGCACTAACCAACTATGCGGGAATAGTTATGGGCACTCGACGTCGTGGTATCAGCCGAAGCCTTTGTGACGTCAGCGACTGAGCGGTGCGCGCCGGGTTGGACTGCGTTAACGCAACTTCTTTGTAATGGAGGTTGCTAGGTCTGCTCTCCGGCCGCCCACGCAACGTGCAGGTGTGCAATGGGCGATGGGCCCAGACCCCTGCGCGCATAGGATTTAGACCGGTGTGCTGAATTCTCTGTTGTGCCTAGGTGGGGCTGCGACGTGTTGATCTTCCGAGGCCGGGCATGACCCAGGAAAGTGTGTGCGGCCAAATGGTATTGAGCGTGTTGGGTTATGTGGTGCACCCCTGCAGGGAACTTAATCTATTCGAATAGCCGTGATCTTTGGTAACAGGACGACTTAGAGTTGTACCTTGACCTTATGACAACTAGAACCGGATACTTAATAAAACACACCCTTCCAAGTTCCACAGACAACCCGGCGATCGCTTTTCCACAGGGCGACGAGGGGAGGATCGCCGGGTAGGATTATGCTATGCGATGCTACTTGGAGATGCTACTTGGAGATGCTATTTGGAGGACTTCAATCTACTCTCTTCTACATGCTGCAAGACGGAGGCTGCCAGAAGCGTAGTCTTCGATAGGACTAGCTACCCCCCCTCTTATTCTGGCATTCTGCAGTTCAGTCCACTGATAGGGCCTCCTTACACATATACCCATGCATATGTAGTGTAGTTCCTTGCTTGCGAGTACTTTGTATGAGTACTCACGGTTGCTTTCTCCCCCCTTTTCCCCCTTTCCTTTCTTTCTGGTTGTCGCAACCAGATGCTGGAGTCCAGGGGCCAGACTCCACCGTCGTCGACGACTCCTACTACACCGGAGGTGCCGACTACTACGTGCAGCCCGCTGACGACGACCAGGAGTAGTTAGGAGGACACCAGGCAGGAGGCCTGCGCCTCTTTCGATCTGTATCCTAGTTTGTGCTAGCCATCTTATGGCAACTTGTTTACTTATGTTTGTACTCAGATATTGTTGCTTCCGCTGACTGGTCTATGATCGAGCACTTGTATTCGAGCCCTCGAGGCCCCTGGCTTGTATTATGATGCTTGTATGACTTATTTATGTTTTTAGAGTTGTGTTGTGATATCTTCCCGTGAGTCCATGATCTTGATCGTACACGTTTGCGTGTATGATTAGTGTACGATTGAATCGGGGGCGTCACAGATATTACTCATAGATTCATCAAAATAAGCAAACAACACAATGAAAACAGAATCTGTCAAAAACAGAACAGTCTGTAGTAACATGTATCAAACGTATATTTATGTAACTCCAAAAATCCTACCAAATTAGGAAATCCTAAGAAATATGTTTACCGATACAGAGCAAAAAGAATCAGACCATAAGCACGTTTCTGTGAATTATTAAAACTAATTTACTGGGTGTAAAAGTTTTTGATTCTCAGCACGATCAACACAATTATCACCGTAAGCTATCCTAAAGGTCTTACTTGGCACTTTATTGAAACAAAAGATATAAAACATGATTAATACAGTATCATAATCATGTGAACACACAAAAACAGTAAGGCAAAGTATTGGGTTGTCTCCCAACAAGCGCCTTTCTTGAATGCCTTTCTAGCTAGGCATGATGATGACAATGATGCTCACATAAAAGATAAGAATTGAAACATAACGGGAGCATCATGAAGCGTATGACTAGCACATTTAAGCATAACCCACTTCCTATGCATAGGGATTTTGTGAGCAAACAACTTATGGGAACAATAATCAACTAGCATAGGAAGGTAAAACAGGCATAGCTTCAAAACTTTAAGCACATAGAGAGGAAACTTGATATTATTGCAATTCCTACAAGCATATGTTCCTCCCTCATTATAATTATCAGTAGCATCATGAATGAATTTAACAATATAACCAGCACCCAAAGCATTCTTTTCATGGTCTACTTGCATAGAAAATTTACTACTCTCCACATAAGCAAAAAATTTCTTATTCGGAATAGTGGGAGTATCATAAGCAACTTGAATACTATAAAAGAGTTCAGAAAAAGGGTAATCATAATCATGACAAGTTTTATAAATATAATCATCACTACTTTTTATAGCATAAGTTTCATCACAATAATCATCATAAGTAGCAACTTCGTTCTCATCATAATCGATTGAAACCTCTCCCAAGATAGTGGAATCATCACTAAATAAAGTTGACACTCTCCCAAATCCACTTTCATATTCATCACAATAAAATTCAACATCCTCCAAAATAGTGGGATGAATACTTCCTAAAGTTGACACTCTTCCAAACCCACTTTCATCAATATAATCATCATAGGTAAGAGGCATGCTATCATCATAACAACTTTGCATATCAAAACTTGGAAGGCTAAAAATATCATCTTCATTAAACGTAGCATCCCCAAGCTTGGGACAAACATTAATTTTAGAAAATATATTCTCAAATATGTCATCCTCATCAAACATAGCTTCCCCAAGCTTGGGCCTTTTCATATCATAAGCATAATCACTCTCATCATTAATAGTATGGATAGCACCAATAGTATAGCAATTATCATCACAATGAGTAGTAGGAGCAACATCATTTGGGAGGTATATCTTTTTACCTTTGTTGATCCTTCTTTTCTTTTTCTTATTCACATTATGTGTGGGTTCAACCTTCTTCTTTGAGCTCCTTATTGATGAGATTGGTTGAATAGAAAGCTCCTCCTCGTTACCTAATTCATCATAAGAAATAATAGGAGGATATTGGGAAGTCTCTCCCCTCTCATTAGTATTCTCTTCCTCTTCTATTTGCTTTCTTTTCTTTAGGTAATTGGCAATATGAGGATTTTCAATGCAATTCACCGCACAATACAAATAAATCTCCTCTAGATCAATATCAAGGAATTCCTCAAGGTTAAATTCTGGAATATGCTTAGTTGCACGTTTCAATTCTTCATCAGCCAAAAGCAAACTAAGTTCATTATGATGCACAAGGGAAAGCAATTCATCACAATTTTTGGACACGATTCGATCATGAAACAATTTGCATCGAAGATTTAAATGACCATGTTCATTGCAAAATTCACAAGTACGGTAAAGATATCTTAAATTTTCAGCACTAACATTAAGCCTTTCTTACAACCATTTAGTTTCTAAATGCTTATGCCTCTTGCAATATCTATTTTCCCTATTTGGTATGTACTTGCAAACCCGATGTACTCCACAAAAATCAACATGTTTATAGGAGACATTTTCATCATAACTAGTGCAATCATCATTAAAAGTGTAATCATCATTAGTACTATGGATATTTGAAGAGTTCATACTAACAACATTGCAATCATGCTCATCATTTAAAGATTTAGTACCAAGCATTTTTAATGCATTTTTCTTCTAGCAATTGAGCACAATTTTCCTTTCCATCATACTCTCGAAAGATATTAAAAAGATGAAGTGTATGAGACAAACTCAAATTCATTTTTTTGTAGTTTTCTTTTATATACTAAACTAGTGATAAAACAAGAAACTAAAAGATTTGATTGCATGATCTAAAGATATGCCTTCAATCACTCACGTCCCTAGCAACGGTGCCAGAAAAGAGCTTGATGTCTACTACACAACCTTCTTCTTGTAGACGTTGTTGGGACTCCAAGTGCAGATGTTTGTAGGATAGTAGCAAATTTCCCTCAAGTGGATGACCTAAGGTTTATCAATTCGTGGGAGGCGTAGGATGAAGATGGTCTCTCTCAAACAACCCTGCAACCAAATAACAAAGAGTCTCTTGTGTCCCCAACACACCCAATACAATGGTAAATTGTATAGGTGCACTAGTTCGGCAAAGAGATGGTGATAAAAGTGCAATATGGATGGTAGATATAGGTGTTTGTAATCTGAAAATATAAAAACAGCAAGGTAACTAATGATAAAAGTGAGCACAAACGGTATTGCAATGCTAGGAAACAAGGCATAGGGTTCATACTTTCACTAGTGCAAGTTCTCTCAACAATAATAACATAACTGGATCATATAACTATCCCTCAACATGCAACAAAGAGTCACTCCAAAGCCACTAATAGCGGAGAACAAACGAAGAGATTATGGTAGGGTAAGAAACCACCTCAAAAGTTATCCTTTCTGTTCTATCTATTCAAGAGTATGTAGTAAAATAACATGAAGCTATTCTTTCCGTTCAATCTATCATAGAGTTCATACTAGAATAACACCTTAAGACACAAATCAACCAAAACCCTAATGTCACCTAGATACTCCATTGTCACCTCAAGCATCTGTGGTCATGATTATACGATATGCATCACACAATCTCAGATTCATCTATTCAACCAACACAAAGTACTTCAAAGACTGCCCCAAAGTTTCTACCGGAGAGCCAAGACGAAAACATGTGCCAACCCCTATGCATAGGTTCATGGGAGGAACCCGCAAGTTGATCACCAAAACATACATCAAGTGGATCATGTGAATATCCCACTGTCACCACACATAAGCACGGCAAGACATAAATCAAGTGTTCTAAAATCCTTAAAGACTCAATCCGATAAGATAACTTCAAAGGGAAAACTCAATCCATTACAAGACAGTAGAGGGGGAGAAACATCACAAGATCCAACTATAATAGTGATACGTCTCCAACGTATCTACTTTTCCAAACACTTTTGCCCTTGTTTTGGACACTAACTTGCATGATTTGAATGAAACTAACCCGGACTGACGCTATTTTCAGCAGAACTGCCATGATGTTGTTTCATGTGTAGAAACTAAAAGTTCCTCGGAATGTCCTAAAAATCCATGGGGGCACTTTTTGGAAAATATAAAAATGCTGGCGAAAGAATCAAGACCAGGGGGCCACACCCTTCCACGAGGGTGGGGGCGCGCCCCTCCCCCTGGGTGCGCCCCTTGTCTCGTGGGCCCCCTGGACCTCCACCGACCTCAACTCCAACTCCATATATTCACGTTCAGGGAGAAAAAATCAGAGAGAAAGTTTCATCGCGTTTTACGATATGGAGCCGCCGCCAAGCCCTAACCTCTCTCGGGAGGGCTGATCTCGAGTCCGTTAGGGGCTCTGGGGAGGGAGATTCGTCGCTGTCGTCATCATCAACCATCCTCCATCACTAATTTCATGATGCTCACCGCTGTGCGTGAGTAATTCCCTCATAGGCTTGCTGGATGGTGATGGGTTGGATGAGATTTACCATGTAATCAAGTTAGTTTTGTTAGGGTTTGATCCCTAGTATCCACTATGTTCTGAGATTGATGTTGCTATGACTTTGCTATGCTTAATGCTTGTCACTAGGGCCCGAGTGCCATGATTTCAGATATGAACCTATTATGTTTTCATGAATATATACGTGTTCTTGATCCTATCTTGCAAGTCTATAGTCACCTATTATGTGTTATGATCCGACAACCCCAAAGTGACAATAATCAGGATAGTTCTCGGTGATGACCATAGTTTGAGGAGTTCATGTATTCACTATGTGCTAATGCTTTGTTCCGGTTCTCTATTAAAAGGAGGCCTTAATATCCCTTAGTTTCCGCTAGGACCCCGCTGCCACGGGAGGGTAGGACAAAAGATGTCATGCAAGTTCTCTTCCATAAGCACGTATGACTATTTACGGAATACATGCCTACATTACATTAATGAACTGGAGCTAGTTCTGTGTCACCCTATGTTATAGCTATTACATGAGGAATCGCATCCGGCATAATTATCCATCACTGATCCATTGCCTATGAGCTTTTCACATATTATTCTTCGCTTATTTACTTTTCCGTTGCTACTGTTACAATCACTTCAGAACCCAAAAATATTACTTTTGCAACCGTTACCTTTATTATCATACTACTTTTCTACTAAATACTTTGCTACAGATACTAAGTTATCCAGGTGTGGTTGAATTGACAACTCAACTGCTAATACTCAAGAATATTCTTTGGCTCCCCTTGTGTCGAATCAATAAGTTTGGGTTGAATACTTTACCCTCGAAAGCTGTTACGACCCCCTACACTTGCGGGTTATCAAGACTAATTTCTGGCGCCGTTGCCGGGGAGCATAGCTCTATTCTCTGAGTCACTTTGGATTTATATCTGTTGATCACTATGAAGAACTTGAAAGACGACCGAACTACGTTTTTCCCTCAACTACGAGGTGAGGTAAGGAACTGCCATCTAGCTCTGCACTAGATTCTCCTTCTGTTTTGAGTAAGCGTGTGACACCTAAACCCCCTACTACTATGAATTCTGATATGTCGCATGTTATTGATGATGCCACTTCTGCTTTGCCTGATACTTATGATGAAACTACTTCTGTGTGTGATACTACTTTGCCATTAGGTGAATTTCTTGATGAACAACTTGCTAGAGTTAGGGGGGATGAAATTATTGAAGATGCTATTATTGATGATAGTGATGATGAAAATTCTCCCAATGATTATGAATTGCATGTTGTTCCTGAGGGTTATGTTATGAATGAAGAAGCTGCTAGAGCTATCTTTGCTTGCAATGATAGATATGATCTTAAGAAATTATTAACTAAATGGAAGCAACAGTCTCTTAATGCTCGAATGAAACCTGACCCTGCTATTGCTACTTCACCTATCTGTGTTACTGATATGGATTATGAATTCTCTGTTGATCCTGAGATTATTCTTTGGTTGAATCTGATCCTTTTTATGGCCTTGAATCTGAAACTATTGTGGCACATCTTACCAAGTTGAATGATATAGCCACCCTGTTTATGAATGATGATAAGTCTCGCTATTTTTATATCCTTAAGATATTTCTATTCTCATTAAAGGGTGATGCTAAGACTTGGTATAATTCTCTTGCTCCTGGTTGTGTGCGTAGTCCCCAGGATATGATTTATTACTTCTCTGCTAAATATTTCCCTGCTCATAAGAAACAAGCTGCCTTGCGGGAAGTATATAATTTTGTGCAAATCAAAGAGGAGAGTCTCCCACAAGCTTGGGGGAAGCTTCTCCGATTACTTAATGCTTTTCCTGATCATCCTCTTAAGAAAAATGAAATACTTGATATATTTTATAATGGACTAACCGATGCTTCCAAGGACTACTTGGATAGTTGTGCTGGTTTTGTTTTCAGGGAAAGAACAGTCGACGAAGCTGAATTACTATTGAATAATTTGTTGACTAATGAAAATAATTGGACTCTTCCTGAGCCAATACCTGAGGCAATTCCTGAACCAATTAAGCCAACTCCTAAGCCTATTCCTAAACCCACTCCGAGGAAGAGAGGTGTTTTATTTCTCAGTCCTGGAGATATGCAAGAGGCAAAAAAATCAATGAAAGAAAAAGGTATTAAAGCTGAAGATGTTAAGAATTTACCACCTATTGAAGAAATACATGGTCTTAATATACCGCCTGTTGAAAAATTACATAGTCTTGATAACCCGACACAGGTAGTGAAGGTACATTCTCTCTATAGATATGATAAAGTTGAAATCCCCTCTACTAAATTTCATAGCCCATGCTTAAATGAATTTGATGACTTTATGGCTAGACAAGAAAGTTTTAATGCTTATGTTGGTAGAGAGTTAAAGAATAATGCTTTCGAGATAGGACGCGTGAGAGATAATATGGCTAGAGTTAAAGGTGAACTCAAACTCATTAGCAAATATGCTTCTATGGTTGCTACTCAAGCTGAGCAAGTACTTAAAGCTCAAAATGATTTACTTGATGAATTAAATAGTAAAAATGACTTTGCCGTTAGAGTGGCTACTAGAATTTGTAGAATGACTCAGGAACCTTTGTATCCTGAAGGCCACCCTAAGAGAATCGAGCAAGATTCTCAGAGAAATAATTTAGAGGCACCTAGTTCTTCTAAAAAGAAGAAAAAGAAAAATGATAGAACCTTGCATGCTTCTAGTGAACCTACTGTAGACACACTTGAGAATCCTAATGATATTTCTATCTCTGATGCTGAAACACAATCAGGTGATGAACACGAACCTAGTGATAATGTTAATGATAATGTTCATGTTGATGCTCAGCCTAGCAAAAACAATGATGTAGAAATTGAACCTGCTGTTGATCTTGTTAACCCACAATCAAAGAATCAATGTTATGATAAGAGATATTTTGTTGCTAGGAAGCACGGTAGAGAAAAAGAACCATGGGTTCAGAAACCCATGCCCTTTCCTCCTAAACCATCCAAGTCAAAGGATGATGAGGATTGTGAGCGCTTTGCTGAAATGATTAGACCTATCTTCTTACGTATGCGCTTAACTGATATGCTTAAAGTAAATCCTTATCCTAAGTATATGAAGGATATCATTACAAATAAAAGAAAGATACCGGAAGCTGGAATTTCCACCATGCTTGCTAACTACACTTTTAAGGGTGGAATACCAAAGAAACTTGGAGATCCGGGTGTACCAACTATACCATGCTCCATTAAAAGAAATTATGTTAGAACAGCTTTATGTGATCTTGGAGCCGGTGTTAGTGTTATGCCTCTCTCTTTATATCGTAGACTTGAATTGAATAAGTTCACACCTACTGAAATATCTTTGCAAATGGCTAATAAATCAACTGCTATACCTGTCGGTATTTGTGAGGATGTGCCTATTGTGGTTGCAAATGTCACTATCTTAACGGACTTTGTTATTCTTGATATTCCCGAGGACGATAGTATGTCGATTATCCTTGGTAGACCTTTTCTGGATACTGCAGGGGCTGTTATTGATTGCAACAAAGGCAATGTCACTTTTCATGTTAATGGTAATGAGCATACGGTACACTTTCCGAGGAAACAATCTCAAGTTCATAGCATCAATTCTATTGGAAAAGTTCCAACTATCATTATTGGAGGTTTTGAATTTCCTCTACCTATTGTCAAGGAAAAATATGATATTCTTATTGTTGGGGATTTTCATATCCCCATTGAGGTAACTTAGTGTTATTCGAAATTTCTCCGGTTCCATGTTATTCGGAATGAGTTTGTTAACAAGACTTGATCAACCTTGTTAGTGGATTCATTTTGATGATCATGAGATGGATGAAACTAGAAGGCACAACCTTCTGTAGCCTCTTTTTACTTTCTGTTATTTAGAATAAATAAATCAAAAATATTATTATCTGTCTGTTTTCTGAATTATCCGTGCATTAAAAAATATCCCAAAAATAGAAGTGTTCCAAATGCCCTGCAAATTTAGTATGATTTTTTATGGAATATTTGAGGATTTTAGGCTCTGAAATCACTACAGGAGGGGCAAGCACCAGGCCACGAAACTGGAGGGTGCGCCCACCCCCCTGGGCGCGCCCCCCTATCTCGTGGGCCCCCGGTGGGCCCCCTCCACTTATGCCAGTACCCACACACTTCATCTTCTACCCAAAAAAATCCCCATCCAGCTCAAGCACGATTTCTAGCTCATTTTGCTGCGGTTTTCGATCTCCTTGCTCAAAGCTACATTCACAAAACTGCTTTGGGAGATTGTTGCATGGTATGTGACTCCTCCATTTGTCCAGTTAGTTTTTGTTCTAGTGCTTTATTCATTGCAAATTTTTGCTGCATGGATGACCATGTTCTTGAGCTTGCATGTTGAATTTATGAGGTCCCAAGCAATTCTAATGCATGATATAGGCTCTAGGCACTTGTAGGAGTAGTTGCTACCAATCTTGTTTAGTTTTATTCACTTTTATTTTGAAGTTACTAAAATTTCAGAAATTTTCAGAAAATGTTAAGGAAACTTTTGAGGGGCTCTTCTAGCCAAGGCTCTCAGGAAAAACAAGCTAAAGAGAAGGAAAAGGCCATGTATAATCTTCATCGCTTAGCGGAAGTACGGTCGTGTGAATGGCCATGCGAGGATTTCTTGAAAGAAGCTGGAATTCATGAAGATTTTTATTCTTTGATTAAGAATGCAGGCCTCACCGGTTTCATCAACGACCGGATCGATCAGTACCTCCTACTCACCAATACTTTCGTGCAAAAAATTTATTATTATCCTAAGAAGACACCGCCTTCAGTATCATTTCATTTATATGATGAATTCAGAGAAATGTCTTTACGTAATTTTTGTGCGTTATGTAGGATACCCTATGAGGGAGAATTAGAGGAACCCCATCGTAAAGATGTGGATGGATTTGTTAACACTATAGCTGTAGAGGAGCCAAAAAGGGGCTCCGAGGCAAAAATCTCTAGCATACACTTTCTTGTTTAATGTTACTTTGTCAAATTTGCTAGTAGATGCTTGATTGGTCGTGGAAATAGTGGAAACTTTAGTGTTCCTGATATTATCATTCTTCAACATGCCTTGCTTGGAGACAATAGTTTTAGTATGGGTGTCGTCGTTGCTAAACGGCTAGGCCTGAATCATACAAAAGGCCCCATATTTGGAGGTATCTATGCTTCATGCCTTGCTAGACATTTTCAGATACACATTAGGCACCATGATAAAGAGGAGACAAGATTTCCTCCTCACATTTTAGATTACAAGAGCATGGTAGCCCACAAGTTTATCATTGACAACGAAGAAAGGATGCTTTTGTATAACCTTAGATTTAATAAGAAACACAATGAGATTATTATTTTGCCTGCGCCTCTATTGTTTGCTTTGATTGCAGATAATTTTCTTGTTACACCTGAAGCGGTGTACACTCATCGAGCCCAAGCTTTCACTCCAGAACCTGAACCTGAGCCAGAACCTGAACTGGACCCTTATCGTGCATCGTCTGTCCAATGAGATCCGGAGATGACCAGCCAGTGGTATCCTCATTACACCTCCCAGTACACCGGGGAGAGTAGCGGTGGTCCTTGGTATTAGACCAACTTAGGCCAAAAGCCTAAGCTTGGGGGAGTACGTATTTCTCACCGACTTTACATTCATGTTCACACACTAGTCGTCAGTGCTCATACTCTTTCATTGTATTATCCATGTTAGTTTAATTTTCTTTTTCGCTTTCTTCTTGTGTGTTTGATAAACCTTAAGAAAAACCAAAAAAAATAGTTAGTTTAATTTCCATGCTTGTAGTAGAAATTAAAATGAAAACCCAAAAAGATTTCTCGTTCGTCTTTTACTTGTTGCGAGCTTTCCCGTGTAAATAGTTTTATTTTCTTTTCTTTCCTTTGGCGGTCGAGAAGACCGTATTGAAAATGCTTAGTGGCTCTCATGTGCATGATTGTTTATTTAACTTAGAGCCCATATTACTCTGTCTTCTCTCTTGAGTTGAATGCTTGTAGATTCTAGCTTATTCCAATGCACGTGCACTATTCTTATTATACACATCGTTCGGTCATGCAAGTGAAAGGCAATAATGACGATATATGATGGACTTATTGAGATGAGAAAAGCTGGTATGAACTCGACCTCTCTTGTTTTTGTAAATATGATGAGTTCATCGTTTCTGATTCAGTTTATTACGAAGTAAACATATTTGCAATGACATTTAGAGATTATAGTTGCTTGTGCCATGCTTGATTAGCTATGAGTTATAATGGTTTACCTTGCGTGCCAACATGCTATTAGAATGATTATGATGTGGTATGATGGGATGGTATCCTCCTTTGAATGAATTGAGTGACTCGACTTGGCACATGTTCACGCATGTAGTTGAAACAAATCAACATAGCCTTCATGATATTTATGTTGATGGTAGATTATATCCTACTCATGCTTGTACTCGGTGTGAATTAATTCTAATGCATGTTTATGACTGTTGTCGCTCTCTTAGTTGGTCGCTTCCCAGTCTTTTGCTAGCCTTCACCTGTACTAGGCGGGAATACTGCTTGTGCATCCAACTCCATAAACCCCAAAGTTGTTCCATATGAGTCCACTATACCTTCCTATATGTGGTATTTACCTGCAGTTCCAAGTAAATTTGTATGTGCCAAACTCCAAACCTTCAAATGAAATTCTGTTTTGTATGCTCGAGTAGCTCATGTTTCAACTAGGGCAGCCTATATCTTCCATGCTAGGTGGGTTATTCTCAAGAGGAGTGGACTCTGTTCCTCATTCACGAGAAAGGGCCGGTAACCGGGATGCCCAGTCCCATGATCCAAAAAGATCAAAGCAAATCAAAATAATTAAACAAAACTCCCCCGGGGCTGTTGTTAGTTGGAGGCACTCGTTGTTTCGAGCAAGCCATGGATTGATGCTTGTTGGTGGTTGGGGAGTATAAACCTTTACCATTCTGTTTGAGAACTGCCTATAATGCATGTAGTATGGAAGATACAGCCATCTCATAGTTGTTGCGTTGACAGCAAAAGTATGTCGCTCAAAATGTTATTCAATCTCTATTTCAAAATCGAGCTCTGGCACCTCTACAAATCCCTACTTCCCTCTGCGAAGGGCCTATCTATTTACTTTTATGTTGAGTCATCACCCTTCTTATTAAAAAGCACCCGCTGGAGAGCACACTGTCATTTGCATTCATTACTATTGATTTATATTGGGTATGACTTGACTGGATCTCTTTTACCATTAATTACAACGTTTAGTCAGTCCTTGATCTTTAAAGGTGCTCTGCATTTATCTTTTGCGGTCTCGGAAAGGGCTAGCGAGATACCATTATGTTATATCATGTTATGATTGTTTTGAGAAAGTGTTGTCATCCGAGTTTTATTATTATGGCTCGCTAGCTGATTATGCTATTGATATGAGTAATTGTGAGACCTAAGTGTTATTGTGAGTATGGTTAGTTCATGATATTTGCTGAAACCTGAATGATGGCTTTGCATGTTTACAACAACAAGAGCAAACAGAGTTTGTAAAAGTTTTTCTTTATCACTTTTAGTTTTTCAACTGAATTGCTTGAGGACAAGCAAAGGTTTAAGCTTGGGGGAGTTGATACGTCTCCAACGTATCTACTTTTCCAAACACTTTTGCCCTTGTTTTGGACTCTAACTTGCATGATTTGAATGAAACTAACCCGTACTGACGTTGTTTTCAGCAGAACTACCATGATGTTTTTTTATGTGTAGAAAAGAAAAGTTCTCGGAATGTCCTGAAAATCTACGGAGGCACTTTTCGGAAAATATAAAAAATACTGGCGAAAGAATCAAGACCAGGGGGGCCACACCATGTCCACGAGGGTGAGGCGCGCCCCCTCCCCCTGGGCGTGCCCCCCTGTCTCATGGGCCCCCTAGACCTCCACTGACCTCAACTCCAACTCCATATATCCACGTTCGGGGAGAGAAAAAATCAGAGAGAAAGTTTCATCGCGTTTTACGATACGGAGCCGCCGCCAAGCCCTAATCTCTCCCAGGAGGGCTGATCTGGAGTCCGTTCGGGGCTACGGAGAGGGTGATTCGTCGCCGTCGTCGTCATCAACCATCCTCCATCACCAATTTCATGATGCTCACCGCCGTGCGTGAGTAATTCCATCGTAGGCTTGCTGGACGGTGATGGGTTGGATGTCATGCCCAATATGCGATACTATCCTAAAGAGACTCGAAGGTCCCACCAAGGATAGAACCGCATATTGAAACGCTTTGCAAGGTGGATATCATTACATCAACATTACATAATAGATGGGGATACATACAAGAGGCATACAATGCCACACGAATACAACATCAATACATCATACATAAGATCAACATCTGAACTACGGATGAAACACAAACAGAAACTCAAACGACATCCACCCTGCTAGCCCAGGCTGCCGACCTGGAACCTATCCCCTGATCGAAGAAGAAGCAGAAGAAGAACTCCAAACAAGCAAAGATCACTCTCGCGTCATGATCATCGCAAAACCTGTACCTGCAACTATTGTTGTAGTAATCTGTGAGCCACGAGGACTCAGCAATCCCATTACCATGGGTATCAAGACTAGCAAAGCTTAAAGGGGAAGGAAGTGGTAAAGTGGTGAGGTTGCAGCAGCGACTAAGCATATATGGTGGCTAACACACGCAAATAAGAGCGAGAAGAGAGCAAGCGGAACAGCCGTGAAGCTAGCAATGATCAAGGAGTGATTCTGAACTCCTACTTACATCAAACATAACCCAAAACCGTGTTCACTTCCCGGACTCCGCCAAAAAGAGACCATCACAGCTACACACGCGGTTGATGCGTTTTAATTCGTATCTGGTGTCAAGTTATCTACAACCGGACATTAACAAATTCCCATCTGCCCATAACCGCGGGCACGGCTTTCGAAAGTTTAAACCCTGCAGGGGTGTCCCAACTTAGCCCATGATAAGCTCTCGCGATCAATGAAGGATATACCTTCTCCCAGGAAGACCCGATCAGACTCGGAATCCTGGTTTACAAGACATTTCGACAATGGTAAAACAAGACCAGCAAGACCACCCGTTGTGCCGACAAATCCCGATAGGAGCTGCACATATCTCGTTCTCAGGGCACATCGGATAAGCTAAGCATACAGGTACCGACGTAATCCAAGTTGCCAAGGAATGGTCCCGCATGGTGCTCTAGTTTGGACCAACACTCAGAGGAGCACTGGCCCGGGGGGTAAATAAAGATGACCCTCGGGCTCCGGAAACCCAAGGGAAAAAGGGCTAGGTGAGGCAAATGGTAAAAACAATGTTGGGCCTTGCTGGAGAAGTTTTATTCAAAGCGAACTGTCAAGGGGGTCCCATAAATCACCCAACCGCGTAAGGAACGCAAAATCCAGGAACATAACACCGGTATGACGGAAACTAGGGCGGCAAGAGTGGAACAAAACACCAGGCATAAGGCCGAGTCTTCCACCCTTTACCAAGTATATAGATGCATTAATAATATAAGAGATATTGTGATATCCCAACATAATCCTGTCCACCATGGAGCAGTCTTCAACTTCACCTGCAACTAACAACGCTATAAGAGGGGCCGAGCAAAGCGGTAACATAGCCAAGCAATGGTTCGCTAGGAAGGATGACAAGGTTAGAGGCTGACATGGCAATTTGGGAGTCTTGAAGAGCAAATGATAGGCAGCGCAGCAAAGCGATAGAACGAAGCAACTAGCATATCAATGATAGTAGTGAGATCCAGGGTAGCGGTCATCTTGCCTGAAATCCCGCAAGGAAGAAGAATGAGATCATGAAGTAGACGAACCAACGTAGTCGAACGAATCCTCACGAATGCAACGTTACCGGAACTAAGAAGCAACACAGGAAAGAAGCAAGCAACATAGTGAACACACAAGCATAATCATGGCATGATGCACAATCAAGTATGATGCATGTCCGGTTTAAATGAGGCATGGCATGGCAAAGTGCAACAAACAATACTACAAGTTAAGTGGAGCTCAATATGCAACGAGTTGCATATTGACGAAACACCTCAAGCAATTATTTAGTTTGATCTCGTTTAGGTACACAACAATATTAAATGTTGTTCAACATAGCAAGAGGTGAAGCATAAATAAACTAACTATTTAGGAAAGTTTAAATGAGGCCGGAACAACAAACAACAATTCCGGAAATTCCTCATGTGCAATTTATGAATTTGGTACTATTCTGCCCTAAAACATATTTTATTGTTGTTAAACAGGAAAATAAAGTCCACCATGTTAAACTAGGCATTTTTCCACCCCATTTACATATAAAGAACATTTAAAACCGAGATATGGTTATTTAGTTATGAAATAAATCATTTTAACATGGCATTTATGCAAATTAATTCAAACAACACATTTAAACAATTTTAACATGGGTGAAAGCAGCATATTATGAAACTAGACAAAATTCTAAGCATCTTACATATATAATTTGTTTTAATCCGATGAACGGTTTGTGGGTTATTAAATGCATGAACATGAGGGACTTTTCTGTAAATCTGTAAAACATAGGATAAATGCTAAATTGGCAACAGGAAAAAAACAGGTACTGGGCTGAAACAGTGGGCGGCTGGGCGCTCACCAAGGCCCAAGGCCCGAGTCGGTGGAGGTGCTGGGCTTGGGCAGGCTGGATCTGAAGGGGAAGCAGGCTGGATCTTGGCGGCGGCCCAGTCGAAGCGCTAGGCGAGTGCGTGGTCGCTGGAGCGGTCAACGCGGGGCACTGGAGGCATCGGGCCCCCTGGTTCGAAGCAGAGGCGAGGCACCGGCCTCGAACAACGATGGCGGCAGCAGGAACCCCGGCCGGCGAGGGTGCGGCTGAGCCTTGGGGTCACGGGCTGGGCGGCTGCTCGAGCAGTTCGAGCAGGCGACGGCGCAGGTGTCCTCCTCCTCTATTCGAAGCAGAGGATGGACTAGGCGGGTTAGGTGTAAAGGAGGCCGGGACGAGCGGTACGCGGCGGCAGGCGAAGGCTTGGCGACGGAGGAAGGAGGTCCGGCGGAGACCAGAGGGCGCAGTGCGTCGGCTTGGCCAAGATCAAAGAGGCCATGGCATTCGGGGCTTGGCGCGAGGCCTTGACCACAGGGAGGCGAGGGGAGGCACGGATCCGGGCGGTGGAGGCCCTGGCCAGATGGCGGGTGACGAACTTGAGGCGCCATGGCGGCATCCATGGCCGGGCGGTGCTGTTCGGTTCCTGCAGAGAGACGGAGCATGAGAGGAAAAGTAAACAGGAGAAGAAAGGGAAAGGAAGGAGAGGCGCGAGCGTGGCTGGCCTGGCGGATTAGCACGGGGACAATGAGAGGAGGCGCTCGGGCACCTGCGCGCTGGACCGAGGGCTCGAGGTGCTGGACACGCACGGGAGCGGGGAACTCGGGGAAGAAGCTGGCTGCGGGCGCTGCTGGAGAGGTGGAGGCCGAGAGGATCGAGTGCTACTGCGCTAGGACCTGTTGGTTCGGTCACCGGCGGGGACGAACTTCTCGTGATCCCCTCGGCATCGAGCAGAGGAGGCTCTGGTTGGTGGAATGGGTGGATCAGGAGGGATCCCGATGAGGGTGTGGCTGGTTGGGCAGGGAAGAAATCGAGGAGAGACAAACTGGCGGCGGCGGCGGCGACGGAGGGATTTGGAGGATGGGACAGCTCTTCTAGAAACTAGGGTTGATCTATTTATATAGCAAGTGGGGTAGGTTTAGGGGTATTTGGTCCCTCCGATCGTAATCGGACGGTCGAAGATAAATGGCTTATGGGAGTCCAACAAATAAACGCAAATGTTTTATAGATGTTTGGGGATGATCCGGATCCATCGATAACGACAGACCGGTCCGGGTTCGGGAAAGGTTTCGGACGCGCGCGAGGGGTCTGAGAGCTGGCAAGAGAGGTTAGGCATTTAGACGAGAAGGGATAACGAAGATAATGGGGTCTGACGAAAGGCCATGGGGACAAGGGGGGGTTTTGGTGGTCCCGGAGAAAGAGAGAAGAGAGGGGTCCAATTGGTCTGAGAGAAGGACAAGCGGTCTGACAAGAGGGAAACGAAGACAAGAGAGAAGCGGTAACTACGAACGGCTACGAGGTTTTATGAAAACATGCGGATGCAATGCGCATGATGCTATGATAAAAAAATGCAAGACATGAACAAAATACAAAACAAGAGACAAAAACCCAACCACGAAGGAAATATCATATCGCATCTCCGCAAAAAGGCAAGAGTTGGAGTTACAAATATGGAAAGTTGTATCCGGGGCGTTACAACACTCCACCACTACGAGAGGATCTCGTCCCAAGATCTAGGATGGCGCCGGAGAGAAAAGGAAGAGGAAGATAAGAGGTAAACTAAGTTGCTTCTTCGACCAATGAGTGAAACCATGAACCTTGAGAGGTTGAAAAGTTGAAAGAAAGAACACAACGGAGTTGAACACAATTGAGAGCACTGCGGTAGAAAATAGAAACAAGGAACACCATGTGAACCTTGGAGGTTGCAAAGACATAAATCAGGAGTTTAATGGACAAGATAGAGTTCGAAACCACACCGGTTAAAACAAGATGAGAGAGGAAGAATTCGGGCAGCACTCCATTTGAACATGGAAGGAATAGAACATGAACTTGGCAAAATGAAAGCACTTGGATGAGACTCCGGTTAAAAGAGGAATGATAGACACAACACTCCAGTTAAATGGATAAGCAATAAAGAACACGATCCTCACAATCTGAGATGATGAGTGAAGGGAGCAACATCACCATGCCTCCAGAAGAACGAAAAGAAGATAGATCATTGTGATAAAAGAACGGAGAAGAAAATGCCAACTTCTACCACAAATGAGCTTGGAAAACACCCTTCCAAGAAGGTTACAACGGGGTTGTTGGAAAATCCACAACGAAATGAATAGGCTTGTAGTGGGCTTATGAAAAACTTCTCAAAATTATGAGGTGACAACTGGCCACTAACTAAAACAATTGCTTGCTTGAGATCAACAAAGAGATGAAAACTTCTTTTAATGAGAGAATAGGAGGAAACTTGGATTATAGATAAGCACCACAATTAGCAACATTCCTTAGGGAAGGCTTTAGGTGAAATCTAAACCAATATAACTCCAATGAAGAGATTGATGGATTTAAAATACCTCATTCTTGACAACATATGAATCATGAAACATGAAGGAAAATTGCCAAGGATGACATAACACCATCTCAAAAGATAAGGTAGAATGAATTGCACTTTGAAATGCAAGATGAAGAATGCTTGAACGCCTCAAAACAAAACATGTGTTGAGCACCATGTTTACTTTTGAGTATAGCTCGGCGGGTCATAACTTCGAGAGAAATCTTGAAGAACAAAATGAGAATAAAAGGAATCCTTGATGAACCATCATGTAGAGCCTCCATGAAGAACTCCGCTAATAAAAGGATGATAGAAAGGAAGAGAAGTTGAAAGAACAAGGTAGGGCCTTGCAATGATTTATATGGAGCTTTGCGACGATATAACCAAGAAAACTTAGAACTCCAGAAATAAAAGAATTGAATCACCTCGAGGAAATAAGAATAAGATTTATTGTATGCTTATCCTTCATCAAATTCAATTGATGACAAGCAATGGATTTGGCACACTACTTATTCCCGTAGAAAGGATTAAAATAGATATAGCGCAAACTTGAGAAGGTCTTCATGAACCACCAGTAGGATTGAAAAGAACGAATGAATTGATATGATAAGAACATAAAAGGAATCTTCAACGAACCACCGTGAAAATGAAAATGAAAACGAACGAAGAGAAGAGAACGAATCGCCGGAAAGAATTAGAGGAAGCACGAAGATACTTGATGGAATTTTGAAAAAACAAGAGAACGGAGAGATCCTGAACTGATTGAGGACTACTTGAAGGAATCACCGGAAGAATATGGAGACGAGCGAATAGAAGAATTTAGAATAATCGGAGAACGAAGCTGAAAACTAAGAAGGAAGAAATCTTCCGAAATGATGGCCTCCGGATGGTCGAGAGAGAAAGCAACTCCCGAAATGCATCGAATGATTGAAAAGAATTTCACGACTGGAAACAACTTGATAGGATGACATCGAGCTAGCACCGCGAATCTGTGGGAGAATGGACAAGATTTAGAGGAAAAACTCTTCTTCGGTCTTCAAATGACGACGAGAAACACCACTAAAATTTACTGAGATGCTCCGGGAGAATGAAAAACGAAGAGGTTGAGCCAACAAGGAAAAATAATTTGAAATCGATCTTGGAAAACATCTGACTGATGAAATTCATTCTTACGTCACACTTGATGATCTTATGTATGATGTATTGTTGTATTCGTGTGGCATTGTATGCCTCTTGTATGTATCCCCATCTATTATGTAATGTTGATGTAATGATATCCACCTTGCAAAAGCGTTTCAATATGCGGTTCTATCCTTGGTGGGACCTTCGAGTCTCTTTAGGATAGTATCGCATATTGGGCGTGACATTGGATGAGATTTACCATGTAATCAAGTTAGTTTTGTTAGGGTTTGATCCCTAGTATCCACTATGTTCTGAGATTGATGTTGCTATGACTTTGCTATGCTTAATGCTTGTCACTAGGGCCCGAGTGCCATGATTTCAGATCTGAACCTATTATGTTTTCATGAATATATGTGTGTTCTTGATCCTATCTTGCAAGTCTATAGTCACCTATTATGTGTAATGATCCGACAACCCCGAAGTGACAATAATCGGGATACTTCTCGGTGATGACCATAGTTTGAGGAGTTCATGTATTCACTATGTGCTAATGCTTTGTTCCGGTTCTCTATTCAAAGGAGGCCTTAATATCCCTTACTTTTCGTTAGGACCCCGCTGCCACGGGAAGCTAGGACAAAAGATGTCATGCAAGTTCTTTTCCATAAGCACGTATGACTATTTACGGAATACATGCCTACATTACATTGATGAACTGGAGCTAGTTCTGTGTCACCCTGTGTTACAGCTATTACATGAGGAATCGCATCCGGCATAATTATCCATCACTGATCCATTGCCTATGAGCTTTTCACATATTGTTCTTCGCTTATTTACTTTTCCGTTGCTATTGTTACAATCACTTCAAAACCCAAAAATGTTACTTTTTCTACCGTTACCTTTATTATCATACTACTTTGCTACTAAATACTTTGCTGCAGATACTAAGTTATCCAAGTGTGGTTGAATTGACAACTCAACTGCTAATACTCAAGAATATTCTTGGGCCATTTGCATTTCTGCCCTAACTCGAACCACCTACTCAGATTTGCCCCTAATTTCAAAGCATGCTCAAATTTGCCCCTCTGTCGTTAAGTCACTACTCAGAAATGCCCTTCTGTCCAGTCAAAGGCCTTTGACCATCAAAGGCCCATGTGTACTGTAGCAGACGGAAAGTGCTACAGTATTGGACGGAAAGTGCTACAGTACTATACGGAAGGGCATTTCTGAGTAGTGACTTAATGGCGGAGGGGCAAATTTGAGCATGCTTCAAATTAGGGGCAAATTTGAGTAGTGGGTTCGAGTTAGGGGCACAGATGTAAATGTCCCAATATTTTTTGGCTCCCCTTGTGTCGAATCAATAAGTTTGGGCTGAATACTTTACCCTCGAAAGCTGTTGCGATCCCCTACACTTGTGGGTTATCAAATAGCAAAGCTTGCGATACATCAAGATCGTATCACCTCAAGAACACGAGAGAGAGAGAGAGAGAGAGAGAGATCAAACACATAGCTACTGGTACATACCCTCAGCCCCAAGGGTGAACTACTCCCACCTCGTCATGGAGAGCACCGGGATGATGAAGATGGCCACCAATGATAGATTCCTCCTCCGGCAGGGTGCCGGAATAGGCTCCCGAGAGGTTTTTGGTGGCTACAGAGGCTTGCGGTGGCGGAACTCCCGATCTATTGTTCGCTTCGATATTTTTAGGGCATATGGGAATATATAGGCGAAAGAAGTCGGTCGGGGGAGTCTTGAGGGGCCCACGAGACAGGGGGCGCACCTAGTAGGGGGGGCGCCCCCCACCCTCGTGGCCACCTCGAAACTTCCTTAACTTCAACTCCAAGTCTCCTGGATCATGTTTGTTCCAAAAATCACGCTCCTGAAGGTTTCATTCCGTTTGGACTCCGTTTGATATTCCTTTTCTTCGAAACACTAAAATAGGCAAGAGAACAGCAAGATGGGCTGGGCCTCCGGTTAATAGTTAGTCCCAAAAATAATATAAAAGTGTATAATAAAGCCCATAAACATTCAAAACAGAAAATAAAATAGCATGAATGCTTCATAAATTATAGATACGTTGGAGATGTATCAGCCCCTAGCTAGGCATAATGCATAGATTAAAGTATTGTCATCCTTGATCTTCAACTCCTCAATCACACAACTAGAATTCTTCAAGGATTTAGCATGCATACTTTCAATAATAATAATTCTAGGAACAAGATTGAAGAATTCATTCTTGCAAGAAGGGCCTTTTACGACTTCAACAAAATTGGGATGGATATTAATCACTTTGAGATCTTCTTTGTTGTTATTAGAAGTGGCACCCCTATTCTTAGTGACTTGTGTAGACTTGCAAATTTTTATGGGAGTTTTTTCAATAGTCTTAACAGAAGAAAATGCCAAACTTAAGTTACTAAAAATTTCTTCCAACTTATCAATCCGAGAGGGGCTTTCTTCTATTCTTTCGTTAGCTATTGTTTCCTTTTCCCTTAGTAATTTACAAACATATCCCGCTTTTGACCCAATTTTATTAGCAAGATTTTGCACCCTTTTATCCAAATTTTCAATTTGTTCTTCGGTGATCATTTTCTTTCCTATAGCATCTAATCTTTGCATAACGTGCTCAAGAGTTAAGACAGTTTCATTAATAATGATTAGTGGTGCACCCACTAGATCTCCCATATCATTAAAAGCATCCAAAGGTCGAGACATCAAGAAATTCCCACTAGTAATCGTATCAAGGATGAATCTATACCAAGTGGTGATGCCCACATAAAAACTGCGAAGAAGAACAATCGTAGATTGCTTACGAATAGATCTATTATGAGCATTGCAAATTCTATTCCAAGCATCTTTTAGATTCTCCCCTCCCCTTTGTTTAAAGTTAAGAACCTCATTCTTAGGGGTACACGCAATAGAGGAAGAACTAGCCATAATGACAAAGTGGGCCAGCAAGATTGCAAGCAAAAAGATAGATCTGACAAGAAAAAGGCGAACGAAAAAGACGGCGAATAAAAAGCCAAATTTCGTGAAGTGGGGGAGATGAAAACGACAGGCAAATGGCAAATAATGTAAATTCCAAGGAGATGAGATTTGTGATTAGGAACCTGATATATGTTGATGATGTCTCCCCGACAACGGCTCCCGAAATTCCTTTTGATGCGGCTTCAAACTGGGTCGGTACTTTTCAAAGAGGAAGGGATGATGCAGTACAGCTATGGTAGGTATTTCCCTCCGTTGTGAAACCAAGGTATCAATCCAGCAGGAGAACCAAGCAACACTATGTAAACGGTACCTGCACACAAAGAACAAATCCTCGCAACCCAATGCGTAAGAGGGGTTGTCAATCCCTCCTCGGTAAAAAGATAGATTAATTTGTATGAGTTTGGATAAATAGATCTAAATAAAACACGAAATAAAATAAGTAAAGAAAAAGTGCAGCAAGGTATTTTGGGGTTTTTGGTATAATAGATCTGAAAACAAATACGGAAAAAGATAGATCTGAAAGCAAATATGATAAAAGATAGACCCAGGGGTCGTAGATTTCACTAGTGACTTCTCTCGAGAAAATAGCACACGGTGGGTAAACAAATTACTGTTGGGAAATTGATAGAAGAACAAATAATTATGACGATATCCAAGGCAACAATCAATATATAGGCATCACATCCAAGATTAGTAGACTGAAACAAGTCTGCATCCACTACTATTACTCCACACATCGACCGCTATCCATCATGCATCTAGTGTATTAAGTCATGGAGAAATGGAGTAATGCAATAACAATGATGACATGATGTAGACAAGATATATTCATGTAGGAATAGATCCCATCTTGTTATCCTTAATAGCAATGATACATATGTGCCTCGCTACCCCTTCTGTCACTGGGTAAGGACATCGTAAGATCGAACCCATCACAAAGCACCTCTTCCTATTGCAAGAAAAATCGATCTAGTTGGCCTAACTAAACCAAAGATTTGAAGAAGAAATACGAGGATATAAATTCATGCATATAAGAGATCAAAGAAGACTTAAATAATATTCATGGATATACATCTGTCATAAAGTCGAACTTCATTGGATACCAACAAACACACCGCAAAAGTCACTACATCAAATAGATCTCAAAGAGACCATTGTATTGAGAATCAAAAAGAGAGAAGAAGCCATCTCGCTACTGCCTACAGACTCGTAGGTCTATGGTGGACTACTCACGCATCATCAGAGAGGCACCAATGAGGATGATGAACCCCCTCTGTGATCGTGTTAGATTGGATCTCGTGGTTCTGGAACTTGTGGCGGCTGGAATTGTGTTTTGTCGACTCCCCTAGGGTTTCTGGAATATTTGGGTATTTATAGAGCTAAGAGGCAATGGTGGACACCCCCGTGGGCCCCACAACCCATCAGGGCGCGCAAGGATACTCTGGCGCGCCCTGCTGTCTTATGGGCCCCACGGTCCTCCCTCAGGTGCATCCTTAGCTCCCAAGTTGTCTTCTGGTCCAAAAAGATCACCAAAAAGTTTTGCTGCATTTGGACTCTGATTGATAGGGATATTCTGCGAAGTAAAAAACAAGCAAAAAACAGCAACTAGCATTGGGCACTATGTCAATAGGATATTCCCAAAAATGATATAAAGTTGCTATAAAATGATTGTAAAGCAACCAAGAATGATAATATAATAGCATGGAACAGTAAAAAATTATAGATACGTTGCAGACGTATCAGGTCTCTTCTGCTCCAGAAAAAATTAATCCAAATTTTTTCTCCGTTTGGACTCTGTTTGATATGGATTTCCTGAAAATCCAAAAACAAGCAAAAAACAACAATTGGCATGGGGGGACTAGGTTAACAGGTTAGTCCCAAAAAATGATATACAATTTCATATAGTTGGAAATAAAATATCCAAGATTGCTATTATAATAGCATGAAACAACAAAAGATTATAGATACATTGGAGCCACATCAAGCATCCCCAAGTTTAATTCCTACTCGTCCTCGAGTGGGTAAATGATAAAAACAAACTTTTTGATGTGGAATGCTACCTATCATGTTCATCATGCACTGGTACGTGTCGGTGCTATACAAACGGTTTTAAACCCCTTTCCACGATGGCATTTGGAACCATCTCCAAGTGAGTGTGGGCGATAGGGGGGTCCTTCCCACAGGACCCAGAAATCGTCGGGGATATGCCCTCCTGGCAGACACGCTCGGCAAAATGAGGTCGTGTGCGACCGGCGAGCGAGAAAATTTGGTTATATACATACAGTAGTGCTAAAAAATACAATTATACAGGCGAAATCATTTCCGGTCGTAAGTACATCCCACACAGTCAGCCCCTGCCAAACATTTCCATTCGTATGTACATTACACAAAATCCATCAGAGGAATACGTTTCTGTTAGTATGAACATCACAAATAGTCAATAATTTCGAAGCGTGTGTGATAAGGTGACTATCACAAACATTTAATAAGAAAGAACTGTGTGTGATGCTGTTGTTAATCGCACATGTTTTTTCTTGGCTGATCGTGTGTGCAGTGGATATTGATCACACAAGTTTTTTCCTGGATGATCGTGTGTGCGATGGAGATTGATCGCACACATAATGGATCCCATAAACGTGTCTGATCTCCACGTCTATCGCAGATGTTTCGCTTTTGCAAACCATGTGCAGTGTAATCTCTAATTAATCCCTATTTAATCCCTAATTAATCCCTAGTTAATCCCTAATTTAAAAATCACCTTTTTGAATTTGAAAGTACGCAATCACTTATTTCATATCCAACCAGGTTTATTACAAGGGATAATTGTATTTGAGCCCTTAGTTGTGTCACCCTCGACAGGAATACCCCTAGTTTTGTAAAATACGCGGTCTTGCCCAACTCAGTTAGCTTGCTTTGTGTTTTTTCCCTTCCGGCACGGCTCCGTCCAGTCAGCGCCGGTTGACCATAAGCGGCGCTAGATTTTGGACAAGTCTTGCCCCCCGGTCGACCTAACCAGCTCACACTATCTCGTTCCCCACTGTCTCTCTTTCTCCCTCACCAACCCTAGCTCGCTCGGCGGCGGCGAAACCCGCACTGCCAGATCCATTGGCACACGATGGGGGAGACCAGAGAAAGCATCGGCGGACGCGGCCGCCGCCGTAGGGACACCACATCCTCACTTCAGCGTGGAGGCGGAGGTGCTGCTGAAGCCAATGGCGACAAGGGCAGCGGATTTGCACGGGAGAGCGTAGGAGGCGACGCTAGCGGCACCCACGGCGACAAGGGTAGCGGATCTGCACGGGAGCGTGGACAAGGCGACGCCGGCGGCGCCCATTCAGTCAACAAGCACAAACTGATACAACTACAACACGAACAACATTACAAGTTTACAACACAAATTCCTACAAACAACAATGCTAAGAGAAGCATCATCTCATCTCTTCCTCTCAGCTTCTTCTTCAAAACATGATTCTTTCTTGACAGCTCCATGTTTTCCTTCTTCAACTTGTGACTTTTGATCCAGCTCTGTTCTACCTCTGCGTGCAGGTCTTCAAAAGCCAAGAAACCACGCAATGGAGGAGGAGGATCAACCCACACCACCCACTCACACTCCTATGGTAACTGATTGCACATCACATTTACCAAAAATTAGATTTTTCATAAAGAAGAACTAAAACATGCTCAAATTCGCAATCTCTTACATCTAAAAAACACCCTAAAAACCGGTGGCCAGTGCTTGCCCCTCCCCAGGAAACACGGCGGGCTGGAACAAGGCCGTGACCAGGGCAACGATGCTTTGAACGATACTCCAATCCACAGTAGGTGTCATCGGGAAGATAGAACTCGGAGACGAGCTGCACAATCCTGACCCCATCAACCTAAACCAAATGGAAGGGAAGGAAGGTCAAAATTTCCCCCAAATCTCACAAACCCTAGAAACCCTAGAACAAATTGGGGGTGGAGGAGCCGCACGAGGTCATGTTCACTTACCTCACCGGCCGCCTGCGAGTAGTTGGACGAGCCCGAGCTCGCCGTGCTGCACCGCTCCATCTTCTTCCTCATTGGGCCTCGCATCACCAGCTCCGCTCCTCTATTTTCTTCAGCGCGAGCTCACTATGAACGAAAGGGTACTAAGTGTAGCACCGACAGGGACAAAAATGTCCAAAATCAAGCGCTGCTTACGGTCAAACGGCACTGACTGGATGGAGCCGTGCCGGAAGGGCAAAAGTACAAGACAAGCAAACTGAGTTGGGCAAGACCTCGTGTTTTCCAAAAGTAGGGGCAATCCTGACGAGTGGTACCCAACTAAGGGTATAAAACTGATTATCCCTTATACAAATACTAGTCGTCAACCCGTGCACCTGCACGGGCTAGTAATAATATCATCATAAACTAACTCCAAATTTTTATCACACATGAATGCAATTCAAGAAATTTAAATACTACACTTTGAGCATTGCCATGGTATTAACATCCATCTAGTGCTCATCAAATTGTATGCACTTCCTAAATACTTCTGAATCAAATCAGTATTCATCCGCAAAAAAATCAGATTAGTATTGGATTTTTAAAAAATTGGGCATGCTCTCAGCTCAGTTGAGAAGAGTTTTTTTTGCGAAATGAGATGAGTTTGGTTAACACCAAAGTAAAGCAACATATGTTGTGTAGTAGTGAGGAGAAAATATGCTCCTTAATAGTTGTGTGTTTTGCATGGCCAGACCACCAAAGGGCAAGAAACATACAGTGGCAAATATACATTTCCTTCTTGATCAAGATTGCAACCCCATAGAAAGGGATCATGCACAATGCATCAGGCTTTGTCGTCTACTGAGTAAATACTGGTGCTACCGATTATAAAACAACAAATGGAAATAAGTAACTGTTGATTCCTTCACAATGCCGTCAAAAGCAAGGCCCTCTACGGCTCGCGTCCATCTCCAGGGCAAGGTCGCCCACTGGCTTAGCTGCCCTGCCACCTCAACCATGTGAATAGTGATGTTGTTGCGAGCATGCCCCAATTGATTCTGATAACCATCTGAACTGCCCATCGCGAGGAAGAGACTACACCAGGCACAAAAGATAGTTGGAGAAATTCATATTTGAATCAATAGCCCAGTATAATATATGCATGAAGCACTCACTCATTGTCATAAATATCAAATGATATATAATCCACACATTGAAGGCCCAAACAGATATAGTTTACACTTGAGCTGCCCTTTGATTACACATTCAAACTATATTTTATTCTCCATGTACATAGATCAGTAATTTAGAGGCCAAGCACAGTTGATGGAATGACATCTATCTGTCTGCATACAAATATATGATGTTAATTGTATGTTTGCAGAAGTTCTCAAGGTAGCAACACCAGCCTTTTAAAGTATTATAACTGCATCCAATATCTACTGCTTTCATCCTCCATTTATTTGATGAGATTAGATTGATGTTGCTAATTGTTGTACCACAAATCGGTGACAGACAAAAAATAGTGCTTCAGTGGAAGATGTACAGACTGAGAACATCTATCATAACTCATAAAGATATTAGATTGATATTACCTGCAGGCCAATCTAGCACAATGAATTTTCTTGTTTGCATGAATGCAACCTCACCAGGAAAATCCTAGTTTCACTGAATTTAGACATTCAGTCTAGAAACATTTCGAGGGTTGCATTAAACTTCAAACAATCGTGTCACATAACTGGAAAAGAGAAAGAAATGTGCATACGGAACAGATATTACATAAGTAGGTGACGCCAAAAAAATTAGACGCTTCTTTCCATGCTTAGTTGTGTTTTGTAATTAATTACTAAACCAATAGTTCGTTTTTCAGTTTTGGAACATCGCACTTTTGTAACTAAAAAAATCGATCAATTGAATATTGAGCAATATAAGTAAATGTACGTCTCTTTTTGATAGCTTATCACTGCAATTTATCCGTAATTTATTTTTCTTTGTAGAGAACAGTGTGGAAATAATAGTAAGTAAAGTTATTGTAACTAAACCTTGACTTGCATTTCTGTAGCATTTTGATTAAGGTCAAAACAAAACTTCGTCAAATGTCTCGCAATAGAAAAAAACAAACGCACACTTTTTTAACTCACCATGTGCAATTCATTAATATGTCTTGAGGCACATTAACCCGATGCACTGTGTATAGACATGCATGGTCGAACCCATATAATATTAGCTCGGATCTAAGAGGAGGTTAGTGTGTGATATTTCACCAGTTTATACATTTTCCCTATTTCCTGAACAGCCATGGATGTATTAAGATTATCAGAGAATCAACACTCAACTAATGGCCAGTATAATACAATGTAGGTTGAATTACTAATGATCAGTATAATACAATGTAGGTCTGTAAGAAACATGGAATCCTAGCAATAGCTTGATTAGAGCAGTAAACAACAGAGATTGACCCCAATAGCAGTGTTAATATGAAAATAAAAAAAATCGAGAGAGCAAAAGCTGGGTGGTAGGACCATCAGGAGTGGCTGCAAGTCACCGTGACACCAGTCTCTAGTCTTCATTCACAAAGCATACAACTCCAGCCAGAGCAGTTTTCACCACGTTTCCTATCATTAGCAGAATATCTATAAAAGAAAACTTTCTTAATAACTGTACATTAATACCAGAAATACACATTGATTGTGAACGATTAGAAAACATAGAGCAGACTCCCTTCTCCAACTCATCTTGAAATTAAGATATTAATACACAAAGATTGTCAATTTTGTAGTACCAATCACATGATACAATCGTACAATTACTGGTCCTTGAAAGTTATAGAGATAGATGATAATGCGGTAAGAGCTAGCTCTCAGCATCATTAATCAATGCTATTTTGTACATACACTATAGCTAAGATGATTTGCCCATTCCTATCTCTATGTCGCTACAGTTTAACTGTTGCGTGTTACGACATCCACCATGTTACCTGGTGTTATCGAGTCGAAACAAAATGTTATTTGGCATGGAAAGAAGAATTTTCCGAGCATCATTCTTGATAACAGATATACCATGATGCAAAAGAGACTCTAGAAAGGAGAACTAAAAAATATCATTTATGTACAATAAGAATTCAATTATTCGTGTTTGATGGATGACATCCAGGTAGATGACTATTCATAAAAATGTATAGTTATCAGCAACCATCATTCCTAACCCTATTATTGCTTAATAGATCTCACCTATTTCCATCCAAAAAAGCAAAGATCGTTTCAATGCTATTTACTTATTATAATTTCTTGCACTGCAGGTATGTCACCCTTTATAGATTTATACAACTCTTGGTGTGTACTATATTTTTTGCACAGCAAGAAATCATGAGTGTCACTATCACACGTCCTAAGGCATCTCATATCTCAACCAATTATACAAATAAAAAAAGTGAGACTTGATTGATACCTCAAGTTTGCTTCATGAAACATTATTTTCAATCTTCAAAAACGAATGTGCATCCTTTCATGTTCGACCTACAATTTTTCACCTGATTGAACTCACCACCCGTTGAATTTTCTAAATTTGGTCCTCGGTATTATTGAAAAGGTGAAAAGTTGCAAATTGTCATTTCAATCCAAAATAACCTTCTGAATCTTAAGAAAAAGGTAATCAGAAGATAGTCCAGTGAAATGCATTTGTAAAAATAGCTTGGAAGTACTATGACTCGTAATATTTAGCGTGCTTATTCGCATTGTCATACAGTGTATGTTCGTTCAGCTAGCTGATGAATGATCTTTTCATAGTAGAAATTAATTGTAAAAAGCTTCACGCATGTAAAATTAATCCTTGATGCAGTTTTATATTCTGTGAATCGTGTGCACTCCATGACCATAACTGGAACTAAAAGCCCAAAAACTTTCGTAACTCCAATAGTTCGTTTTTCAGTTTTGGAACATCGCACTTTCGTAACTAAAAAAAATCGATCAATTGAATATTGAGCAATATAAGTAAATGTACGTCTCTTTTTGATAGCTTATCACTGCAATTTATCCATAATTTATTTTTCTTTGTAGAGAACAGTGTGGAAATAATAGTAAGTAAAGTTATTGTAACTAAACCTTGACTTGCATTTCTGTAGCATTTTGATTAAGGTCAAAACAAAACTTCGTCAAATGTCTCGCAATAGAAAAAAACAAACGCACACTTTTTTAACTCAACATGTGCAATTCATTAATATGTCTTGAGGCACATTAACCCGATGCACTGTGTATAGACATGCATGGTCGAACCCATATAATATTAGGTCGGATCTAAGAGGAGGTTAGTGTGTGATATTTCACCAGTTTATACATTTTCCCTATTTCCTGAACAGCCATGGATGTATTAAGATTATCAGAGAATCAACACTCAACTAATGGCCAGTATAATACAATGTAGGTTGAATTACTAATGATCAGTATAATACAATGTAGGTCTGTAAGAAACATGGAATCCTAGCAATAGCTTGATTAGAGCAGTAAACAACAGAGATTGACCCCAATAGCAGTGTTAATATGAAAATAAAAAAAATCGAGAGAGCAAAAGCTGGGTGGTAGGACCATCAGGAGTGGCTGCAAGTCACCGTGACACCAGTCTCTAGTCTTCATTCACAAAGCATACAACTCCAGCCAGAGCAGTTTTCACCACGTTTCCTATCATTAGCAGAATATCTATAAAAGAAAACTTTCTTAATAACTGTACATTAATACCAGAAATACACATTGATTGTGACCGATTAGAAAACATAGAGCAGACTCCCTTCTCCAACTCATCTTGAAATTAAGATATTAATACACAAA
This sequence comes from Triticum dicoccoides, assembly GCF_002162155.2. NCBI lineage: Eukaryota > Viridiplantae > Streptophyta > Magnoliopsida > Poales > Poaceae > Triticum > Triticum dicoccoides. Next base: position 615,250,242 of record NC_041393.1, on the reverse strand, counting down.
GATTGTCAATTTTGTAGTACCAATCACATGATACAATCGTACAATTACTGGTCCTTGAAAGTTATAGAGATAGATGATAATGCGGTAAGAGCTAGCTCTCAGCATCATTAATCAATGCTCTTTTGTACATACACTATAGCTAAGATGATTTGCCCATTCCTATCTCTATGTCGCTACAGTTTAACTGTTGCGTGTTACGACATCCACCATGTTACCTGGTGTTATCGAGTCGAAACAAAATGTTATTTGGCATGGAAAGAAGAATTTTCCGAGCATCATTCTTGATAACAGATATACCATGATGCAAAAGAGACTCTAGAAAGGAGAACTAAAAATATCATTTATGTACAATAAGAATTCAATTATTCGTGTTTGATGGATGACATCCAGGTAGATGACTATTCATAAAAATGTATAGTTATCAGCAACCATCATTCCTAACCCTATTATTGCTTAATAGATCTCACCTATTTCCATCCAAAAAGGCAAAGATCGTTTCAATGCTATTTACTTATTATAATTTCTTGCATTGTAGGTATGTCACCCTTTATAGATTTATACAACTCTTGGTGTATACTATACTTTTTGCACAGCAAGAAATCATGAGTGTCACTATCACACGTCCTAAGGCATCTCATATCTCAACCAATTATACAAATAAAAAAAGTGAGACTTGATTGATACCTCAAGTTTGCTTCATGAAACATTATTTTCAATCTTCAAAAACGAATGTGCATCCTTTCATGTTCGACCTACAATTTTTCACCTGATTGAACTCACCACCCGTTGAATTTTCTAAATTTGGTCCTCGGTATTATTGAAAAGGTGAAAAGTTGCAAATTGTCATTTCAATCCAAAATAACCTTCTGAAGCTTAAGAAAAAGGTAATCAGAAGATAGTCCAGTGAAATGCATTTGTAAAAATAGCTTGGAAGTACTATGACTCGTAATATTTAGCGTGCTTATTCGCATTGTCATACAGTGTATGTTCGTTCAGCTAGCTGATGAATGATCTTTTCATAGTAGAAATTAATTGTAAAAAGCTTCACGCATGTAAAATTAATCCTTGATGCAGTTTTATATTCTGTGAATCATGTGCACTCCATGACCATAACTGGAACTAAAAGCCCAAAAACTTTCGTAACTCCAATAGTTCGTTTTTCAGTTTTGGAACATCGCACTTTCGTAACTAAAAAAAATCGATCAATTGAATATTGAGCAATATAAGTAAATGTACGTCTCTTTTTGATAGCTTATCACTGCAATTTATCCGTAATTTATTTTTCTTTGTAGAGAACAGTGTGGAAATAATAGTAAGTAAAGTTATTGTAACTAAACCTTGACTTGCATTTCTGTAGCATTTTGATTAAGGTCAAAACAAAACTTCGTCAAATGTCTCGCAATAGAAAAAAACAAACGCACACTTTTTTAACTCAACATGTGCAATTCATTAATATGTCTTGAGGCACATTAACCCGATGCACTGTGTATCGACATGCACGGTCGAACCCACATAATATTAGCTCGGATCTAAGAGGAGGTTAGTGTGTGATATTTCACCAGTTTATACATTTTCCCTATTTCCTGAACAGCCATGGATGTATTAAGATTATTAGAGAATCAACACTCAACTAATGGCCAGTATAATACAATGTAGGTTGAATTACTAATGATCAGTATAATACAATGTAGGTCTGTAAGAAACATGGAATCCTAGCAATAGCTTGATTAGAGCAGTAAAGAACAGAGATTGACCCCAATAGCAGTGTTAATATGAAAATAAAAAAATCGAGAGAGCAAAAGCTGGGTGGTAGGACCATCAGGAGTGGCTGCAAGTTACCGTGACACCAGTCTCTAGTCTTCATTCACAAAGCATACAACTCCAGCCAGAGCAGTTTTCACCCGCACTTCCTATCATTAGCAGAATATCTGTAAAAGAAAACTTTCTTAATAACTGTACATTAATACCAGAAATACACATTGACTATGACCGATTAGAAAACATAGAGCAGACTCCCTTCTCCAACTCATCTTGAAATTAAGATATTAATACACAAAGATTGTCAATTTTGTAGTACCAATCACATGATACAATCGTACAATTATTGGTCCTTGAAAGTTATAGAGATAGATGATAATGCGGTAAGAGCTAGCTCTCAGCATCATTAATCAATGCTCTTTTGTACATACACTATAGCTAAGATGATTTGCCCATTCCTATCTCTATGTCGCTACAGTTTAACTGTTGCGTGTTACGACATCCACCATGTTACCTGGTGTTATCGAGTCAAAACAAAATGTTATTTGGCATGGAAAGAAGAATTTTCCGAGCATCATTCTTGATAACTGATATACCATGATGCAAAAGAGACTCTAGAAAGGAGAACTAAAAAATATCATTTATGTACAATAAGAATTCAATTATTCGTGTTTGATGGATGACATCCAGGTAGATGACTATTCATAAAAATGTATAGTTATCAGCAACCATCATTCCTAACCCTATTATTGCTTAATAGATCTCACCTATTTCCATCCAAAAAAGCAAAGATCGTTTCAATGCTATTTACTTATTATAATTTCTTGCACTGCAGGTATGTCACCCTTTATAGATTTATGCAACTCTTGGTGTATACTATATTTTTGCACAGCAAGAAATCATGAGTGTCACTATCACACGTCCTAAGGCATCTCATATCTCAACCAATTATACAAATAAAAAAAGTGAGACTTGGTTGATACCTCAAGTTTGCTTCATGAAACATTATTTTCAATCTTCAAAAACGAATGTGCATCCTTTCATGTTCGACCTACAATTTTTCACCTGATTGAACTCACCACCCGTTGAATTTTCTAAATTTGGTCCTCGGTATTATTGAAAAGGTGAAAAGTTGCAAATTGTCATTTCAATCCAAAATAACCTTCTGAAGCTTAAGAAAAAGGTAATCAGAAGATAGTCCAGTGAAATGCATTTGTAAAAATAGCTTGGAAGTACTATGACTCGTAATATTTAGCGTGCTTATTCGCATTGTCATACAGTGTATGTTCGTTCAGCTAGCTGATGAATGATCTTTTCATAGTAGAAATTAATTGTAAAAAGCTTCACGCATGTAAAATTAATGCTTGATGCAGTTTTATATTCTGTGAATCGTGTGCACTCCATGACCATAACTGGAACTAAAAGCCCAAAAACTTTCTAGGTAGCTCATAATATTACTAATGTATACAGGCTAGAAACTAAATCATGTTGAATGCTAAGTCATCAATACAGAATTATGTGTAGGTAAGAACAGAATATCTTAGACTGTTTTCTCTACCAGATCAGACGTCACAAATTTTTTGAGTATGTAAAAAATAGTAGAATGGATACCCTGAAGTAATTGTTATCAACCATTGTATATATAAGCTACCCATGAATCATGTTTGCCCAGTGCATACTATATATGTGACAGGGACCATTTTTCTGTTGTAATAGAAATTGACGGAAGATCTCGGAAATAGCAATGGAGAGATACTACTAAAGATATATTATGGAATGCACTTGGCACAAATTTGGCCTGCAAAATTGCAGAAATAGAACTAACATTTTGGACAGGGTACTATTAGAGATATATTATACGGGTAAATTTATGCAGTGCAGAAAATTCAAGATAGATACTTCCCTGCTGAGTTTTTTTTACCTCAAACTTGGCAGCCTGGTTCAGCAAATTTGCCTCGGCAGCCTCGTTTCTCTATACACATTGCAAAAAACATGAAAGGATCAAGATTGGAGCTGGACAGGGGAAATAAAGGGACCCTTTGCATTGGATAATGTTGTACTGGAAGGAGTAATTTTGGATCACCGCCACCTGCTGAAGCTCCTCTGATGTCTTGGCCGCCAGCCATGCATGCGTGCTGCTCGAGGCAGGGCGCTCTCCAGGCCTGCAGCCGTTCCGCAAGCCGGTGGCTCTACACGCACCACATAGGAGCCCGCACATGCACGACTCCATCCTTCCTGCCGCCTTCGATGGTGAGAGGCGCGAGGTCGCAAGGCATAGGGTGCTGGATCTTTCAGCGGGCGGCCAAGCCAGGATCTGGCATCGACGGCTATCAGCGCGACCGATTCGAGGTGAGGACAGATGGTAGGAGAGCGGGCGATGGCGGAGGGCGTGGATCTAGTAGGGGTGGCTTTGTTCTGCGTGCCGGCAGCGTCCTGATGTCCCTGCGGAGGTGAGGCATAGAGAGGTGAGAGAGGAGCAGGAAAGGACGACAAAAAGGCAAGACACGAGGACCACTGCTGCTCGCTGGTGAGCTCGCCGGTATGTGACGGATGCTCCGGCGGTGCATCGGACGCGTAGGAGTCGAGGTGGCGGCGGGTTCACGACCTCTGGCGGCGCGGCTGCTCGGGGCTAAAGAAAAGGTGCCATGTATTTTTTCGTTGTATTTTTATATGGAAGGAGACGTGTATGATAGTATGAGTAGGTAGAGTAGAGTTTCTTTGTCGTCAATAAAGAGATAAAGATTGCTAATTGTGTTTTAGGTGCACTGCTTTGGAGCATTTTTTCTGAATGAAAGAGCGGAGGGGTGGTTGAACAGTAGCCGGTGGAGTAGCGCGTGGTGGAGGCTGGATGAACAGGACCCGTGGAGGCTAGAGGAGGTCGACGGTAGCCCGTGGAGGCTGGAGGAGGTCGACAGTGGAGATGAACAGTATCCCGTGGAGTCCCGTTGTGCGGTACGCCACACCCCTCCCGATGAACAGGAGCCCCATTTCGACCGTAGCGCTCCAACACAAGTCAGTTTCATCCGGTTTGCGGTACGCCACACCGCTCCCGATCAACAGGACCCCCGTTTCGACCGTAGGAGGTCCGTTTCCTCCATTTTGCGGTACGCCAGACCCCTCCCGATGAATAGGATCCCGTTTTGAACATGGCCGGTCGAACACAAGGTCGTTTCCTCCGTTCTGCGGTACGCCAGGCCTCGTTTCCATCACCTGTTTCGTCCAAGCCCTCCTGATGAACATGACGATGCATTCCGTTCCGACCCAGCCGGTTGGCTCCCACGTGTTCCGTTGCCTCCCGATGAACACGACGCATTCCGTTGCCTCCCCATAAACACGACGTATTTCGTTGCCTCCCCATGAACACGACGATGACGATGTTTCTCCATTCCGACCCAGCTATGTACACGAGCCCTGGCCGTACGTATGCGCGAGTAGGCGTTCGAGACCCAGCCCGTATGTACACATACGTGGTCGTATTTTCTTTCTTGCACCCTGGCCGTTGTACATACGTGTATATGCTACGTGCGCGCCTCTACTACGACACATGCGCGCCTCTACATCCACCAGTATATATGTACGTACACGTTCGCGACCAGAATGACAACGCTACGTACGCTTCGATAAGGTGGGTCCCGACTGTCAGGCACTTCCCTGCGTGCGAAGGTGGAGCTGGTGGGTTCCAGCAGTCAGGGGGGCGAATCATTTTTTTGCCCGGACGCACTTCCTTGCATGGGAAGGTGTAGTTGGTGGGTCCCAGCAGTCGGGGGGTGAATCGTTTTTTTTTTCGGACGCACTTCCTTGTGTGCGAAGATGTAGCTGGTGGGTCCCAGCAGTCAG
>NC_041393.1:615202644-615244373 GCF_002162155.2 Triticum dicoccoides | reverse complement strand
AATCGTTTTTTTTTTCTTTTGCCCGGATGCACTTCCTTGTGTGCGAAGGTGTAGCTGGTGGGTCCCAGTAGTCAGGGGGGAAACGTTTTTTTGTGAAATATGGTGGCTCGTCTGGTGGGTCCCTGCTGTCAGATGGAGGAATCATTATTTTCCGTGTAATGAGGAGGCACTTCCTTGCTGCAGTCGTGGACCCAGCTGTCAGCCTCTCCACGTACAGTCCACGTCCGATGGAAGTTGTTCCTTGACCACGTTGACCACGCCACGCCGAGAGCACCAGGGCGGTGGATGACTGTGAGGATAGGAAGGGGACGATGCGGAGCCGGGGAATATGCGGTAGTGTATGCCCACGCGTAGAGGAGTATGAGGGTTCACTCGTTCGGCTGCGGTGTGAGGCTGTTGTCGCCGCAGAATAACAGGGAATGTGGGTGCACAGAGGGATGGCCTGGCCAGCGGTGGGAGTAGTAGGGGCGATGAGGCCTCCGCGGCATCACAGCCAGCCACGGGCGGCAGGAGCAGGCGGCACGACCGGCGCTGCTTTGGGCGGCTGGAGCAAGAAGACCAGTGGTTGAAGAAGCACTACGGCCGTTGGATGGACATCGTACGGTCACTGGAGCTAGAATCGTTCATATATTGACTAAAGTTGACAAAGGCCTCCATCCCAGTCAACTTAGTAGGCCCACAAGTCAGCCTCCCACCAAGGTGGGACCCAGCTAGCAGGGGGTATTCATTTTTTGTGCGTAATAAGGAGGCACATCCGGTGGGTCCGAGCTGACAGTGGGGGGAACATTTTTTCACGAAATACGATGGCTCGTCCGGCGGGTCCCAGCAGTCAAGGGGAAACATTTTTTTCACGAAATACTGGTGGCCCGTCTGGTGGGTCCCTGCTGTCAGGTGGAGGAATAATTATTTTCCGCGTAATAAGGAGGCACTTCCTTGCGGCTGCCGTGGACCCAGTTGTCAGCCTTTCCATGTACAGTACTCTTTCGATGGAAGTCAATCGTTGACCACATTGACCACGCCGCGCTGAGAGCACCACGGCGATGGACGACGGCGAGGCCTAGGAAGGGGATGACGCGGAGCCGGGGAAGACGCGGCAGTGGAAGCCCGCGTGGAGAGGAGTATGAGGGTTCACCGGTTCGGCTGCGGTGTGAGGCTGTCGTCGCCGCAGAATAACAGGGAGTGTGGGTGAATAGAGGGATGCCCTGGCCAGCGGTGGGAGTAGTAGGAGGCGCTGAGGCCTGCGCGGCAGCACAGCCGGCCATGGGAGGTTGGAGCAGGCGGTCCTGCCGGCGCTGCTTTGGCGGATGGAGCAAGAAGATTAGTGATTGAAGAAACACGACGGCCATTGGATTGACATCCAACGGTTATGTCTGCTAGAATCATTTGTTGACGTATATAATAACTAAAAAAAATCTTGCATACGCGTCAACTAAACAGGCCCACAAGTCAGACCACTCCCTCTTTTTTTTAAGAATTTATATATAGCTCATGGCAACTTCTTATGAAATTTATTGCAGTCGTTTTTTTTGGATGGCCAGGGCCAATTTCGCATATTTCTGTGGGTTCCAAACTATTTTTAATACCGAAATGTCAAGCCAGATTTAAAGTACTTTGAAGATATATTTAAATTAGGTTAATGCCCAGTGAAATAGGAATCTGAAAATGTGAAAAAATTCAGAAATTATAAAGTAATTGCCAATTTGTCATCTGTTTTTATATTTACAACCCATTTCATATTACTTTCAATATTTGCAGGCGTCTTGAAAGAGTTGCAGCCCATCAGGGCGTAGAAAAATAAGTAGGCCTGGATTGGGTATTCTTCAGAAAAAATAAACTGGGCTCATTTTCACAAAGAAAAAATAGATGGGCTGGTCACATGGTGAACATAAAATATAAGCCTGGGCTAGACGGGACACAGCCCAGTTCAAACCCTGCTCCGTCTCAACAATAACAAAAAAAAATACTGCTCGAGTAGCTACGTCCCAGGTGTCAGCCGATCTTGTGTTGTTCTCTTTTCTATTGACTATATACGCTCACAATGTCGTGGGTCCCAGGTATCAGGAAAACACTAGGAGGAAGCATTTTATTTTTCCATACGCTGACGTGGTGGGCCCCTACTGTCATCCTCTCCACGTACTTCTGCCGATTCCTGTTGTTTGTTGACCATGTTGACAACGCGAGAGGGCGGCGCCACGGCGAGCGCACCAAAGCGCGCAGAGGACGTCGGCGTTAACGATTTAGGAGACGGTGGGGCGGCGATGCGTGCGCTGAGGTGCAGCCAGCCATGGGAGACGGAAGCAGGCGGCCCCGCTGGCGCTAGTTTGGTTTTTGCAGCTGGAGGAAGACAGGACTGAAGAAACACGACAGACTGTAAAAGCAGCAGGAGCTCTTAACAACCTTAACTGAAACCAGCAGGGGCACTTAACAACCAAAGCTGAAAGCAGTATGAGTACTTATACAGGTTCAACCGTACAAAGCACGCCTCAAACAGTGCTACTTTGCCTATAGTTAACCAAGGGTGAGGCCACCAAGCCCCAGGACAAGGCCCAGGCGCCACCCCGCGCATCCACAACCTTCTGAAAGCGGCTTCATCTCGCAATGTGGTCAATAAACAGGATATTCACTTTAGAACCATGGAAAAGTATGAACATAATCTTCTGTCCTATTCTCCAAGATGGACGGGCCTTCATTATTTGAGACCACCCATGAATAAGTATCTTTTCACCTCCAAGGGGAATTGAGTAGGTCGACATAAACATCATGTTGTGACCAAGCGCAAGTCTGACCCGACCATGGTCAGGCATCTGTATAGGAACAATAGAACTAGGCAGTTCCTGTTTCAAGAAGATCACAGCTGTAAAACTGTGTATAAGAAATAGTTTATGAACAACATATATAACAGAAAACAGCTCGTACCATAAGTTTCTCGACATAGTTGGACCTGTTCAATGACTGCAGCAGTGGCACACATATCCCACGTGGCCTGCCACCATTGAAACGCCCCACAAGGACCTCGAGATGATCAATAAAGTGTAGGAACTTGTGGATGTCGATCCAGTCAACTTCAGTGCCATCAGTAACAGCCGAGTTATTACAGAGTAACAAACGATCAGCCTGCTTAACTCTGAAAAAACCTACACGTGCCACCAATTATAAGAAAATATTAGTTAGAAGTAGCATCTTCATGAGAGATTTGCTGCTACTTCTAAAGTTAAATTGTGATTAGTTAGATAGAATAGGTGGATTAATAAGTAATCAAGGCAACAAGCAAGAACTATATACAAAACCAACATGGATGAACAATTGGAATGACGTCGGGGTGGAAGATCGCAGTGAAGATGAGACCAGGTTCTGCTATTTCCATCAACATTCGTGCGCCAACTTTCAGTCCGTAACACTTGAGAAAGTTTATCCAAGTTCGGCCATAAACAAAGCAGCGATCTTCTTGGTTCATGAACCCAACTCGGAACTTATATCCATGGCTTGTCTTCACTGTGACCATTAAACTAGTGTATTCAGTTATGGCAAGGCCGAGCATCTTGAGTACATGTGTTCTGGTAGAGCAAATAATACACTGCAGGAAAAATAATATGAGAACACAGCATGTTCAAAAAAAACCACCCTCCCGGATAGAAAAGAGGATTCTAGGAATATACTGTGCGCGTTTCAAAATGTTGTGTTAGGATGAGAAGGAACAAGTGTGGCATCTCGCCGAGGGCGCAGAAACCTATAGGGTACTCGCACTTTGGGCACTGCAAATGAAACACACTAGATTCAGTAGGAAGAAAAATGCATCTATGGAGGCGGCTGCCATCCTAGGATTACCTGCGACCAAGGGACTTGGATTTATCGGGGATGGATGAAGGATTCGTACCTGGTTCTCCATGAGAAAACCCTATGCAATCACCGAGAGGGGGTTTTCTCTGAACAAGCAGATGAGGGAGAAGGGGATTCAGGCCCAGTGAAATATTGTCGCTTCGTCCGTCCAGCTTACTGGTAAAGCTGGAAAGGGGGAGTTGTGATTTGACGGCTCATTGGGCATTACTGCGGCACTACAACCGGGGTGTGTCTACCGTGAAGTTGTGTACTCTAATTTGTGCATATGGCATGTGGACCCCATTGCTGGTTGCCCCACATATCAGCGAAAGGAAGTAGAAAGACAGGAGTAACTAGTTACACATAAATATATTTTTTGACAGAGAGATACTCCCTCTGTAAAGAAATATACAGATCTTTTATATCACAGACAGGCTCACCTTGCCGATAAATATACTCCCTCTGCAACACACGGGCGTTATGGGGGTTCAGCTTTTTTTATGGGGGTTCAGCTGAGAATATAATACTCAGATAGGCTCACGGTTCTGGACTTTGGGCCGCAGGCCGACCCTGCATGTTTGGGGGCCCATGTGTTCTACCTCAGCGCTTTTCATATTGCAAGCTATCGGTATGGCGCTGTTTTAGATGTTGTCGCAAGGCGAATACACAAAATTGAATAAAGCACGGCAGCTGTTGGAATGAAATCGAACGACAATTCCTAACCAGCAATTAGAATTGCAATTCTATCAACGATATGCCATGTGATAAATAATACTGTTGTACTACTTATACACACAGGACACTTGTTTCACCATGCCACATTATTACATCAAAATCTCTCGGAGGATAGATCAGTTCAGCAGTTGCGTGCTGCTACTGAAGAATTTCAAAGTTGATTTGGACCAGCTCTCCTTGCCGAGAAAGTTCGATTTTGACATCATCCCCTACCGCAAGATATGATTTAGATTTGAAATCTTGACAATCCTTTAGCATCAATCATCATGCGACCAATGGTGATACTATGGTGATACTATGGTGATACGAGTTTTTACACCGTTGGAAGTGAGATCCAATGGCTTGGGAGTAGTATTTGTAATTATGCGCAATTTCCAAACTCTCCAAGGTTTTTTTGCAAATAAAACATTCAGGCCTCATGTGTGCCGTTGGATTTTTTGCAAATAAAATATTCAGGCCTCATGTGTGCCGCTGCATCTTCGATCCAATGGCTCCACGTTGCTCATATTAGGTGCTCCCCGTAGCTTAATTACCCGCTACGGTGATATGAGCATCTAGGTCGTATGATCAGTGATCAGATGGCACATGCGTAGTACTTGTACTTTCTGCACATTTCCCAAACTCTATCAGTCGTATATTGCAAAAACATTCAAACCTCTACTGTGGGCCGTTAGATCTCAGTGAACTCGTATCACCATAGAATCTACGGTGCGGGAGCACCTCATATTCTCTCGTGCGAGAAAACATAAGGTGCTATCGCAGCTTGGATGCTACGGTGATACGAGTTTGGAGGTCGTTTGATCTGAGATCCAATGGCATTTGAGCAGTCTTTGTGCTTGTAAGCAGTGGCCGAACTCTTTTGGGGCTTTTCTGCAAAAAACCATTCGAACCACCGAGGAGGTGTTGGGTCACAAATCCAACGGCTCCGAAGAGCTTGTATCACCAAAGCATCTAAGGTGTGGTAGCACATGATATTCTTACATACAGGAGAATATGATGTCCTCCTTCATCTTAGATGCTACGGTGATATGAGCTTCGAGGTCGTTGATATGGGATCCAAGGGCATCTAAGTAGTTTTTGCACAAATTGTGTGCAATTCTCAAACTCATCAAGGTTTCCTACAAAAATATTAAGACACATCATGTGAGCTGCTATATCTCAGATCTACAAGCTCCAAGCAACTTGTATCGGCATATAGCATCTAAGGTATGGAGGCACAAGATATTCTCCCGGGGAGGAGGGGTGGGGGTGCACAAACAATTGGTGGTTGGGAGGGTGGGGACAAATATAATCTAAACAACCCTAAACAGAGCTCCACAATTTTATCTAAGGTCGAGGGGTTGACCCCCGACAATCATAGCTCCGCCTAAACACAACATTTGCATGTACTATAGTACTAGACTAAATATTCATGTTTCAGTTTCATGTTCATTTTAAATATTGAACTGAGGACCATGGATGTCTTACATTTTACTCCCTTCGTTCCTAAATATTAGTCTTTTTAGAGGTTTCAAATGGACTGGCACATACGGATGTATATAGACATATTTTAGAGTCTAGCTTCACTCATTTTGCTCCGTATGTAGTCACTTGTTGAACTCTCTAAAAGACTAATATTTTGGAATAGAAGGGGTATTTTTGAATTTGTGTCATACATGCATGGTTTGGAAAAATAGATGCACTCTACTTATTGGATTGTTGTTGTGTTCATGCGTGTGTGTCTGTGTGTGTGTGTGTGTGTGTGTGTGTGTGTGTGTGTGGTCATATGCTTGATACATACAAAGTTTTCTCACCTCCATATTGTTCATCTTTTAAATTTGAATTTTCATTGAAAAACTTACTAGGGATATCATGAAATGTGAAATCCACGTTGAGATCACTATATCACAAACTCACTCTAATTCAACAACTCGTCATAAATCAATTACCACGTTGAGATTAGTATTTGCAAGGAAAATACGGGTATTGTAATACACATAGATTCGTTCAACAATTTAAAAGGTTCCTTTCGTATTCTCGAATGGTAGGACCCAACGGCGTACGAGCCAGACCTTGGCTCGTGTTGATCCTAAAAAAAACCGAGCTCGTGTCCTTCGGTGGTGTGCGTGGTACGCACATTAGGCAACCCCAACCAGTCGAGCATCAGCGTTTCAAGTCGAAATATCTGGCGGCCAGAATTCCAGCCCTAGGAAATTCCCCTCATGTCCCCGGTCCATAATGACTACCAATGAACAACAGAGGGATGCTTTAGTAACTAGACAACGTTACCTACCATGCCGAGCACGGTTCAATTCCCTCGGTCGCCGCTTGTCAAGGTCACCCGTCAACTGCATTGCCTAGTACTACTACTACTACACCAGGATGAGCACAGAATTGAGCCCGTTTGTTCGTGCCTAGTACTTGAGTTAATATATCAGGAAATGCACTGGTACGGAGGGATTATACTTTTACTCTGCATATATAACTTGTCTGAAGTCTAACTAAGAAAAATGTTTGACCAAATCCTTTCTTAAGAAATACAACAGGACAGATGTACGGCTTGAAAATTTATTGCATGATGCAGGTTATGATATTGTTTCGAATCCTGGATCTTAAATTTCAGAAAATCCAAAAGTGAGCATAAATTCTTGAAATTGAGCATGGTCACGTGATATGGCACAAATATTACTTCGTAAGTTTTTTCTTCAATTAGAGACAAGCTGCTTATGACAAGTTGCACAAATAAAGAGCCAAGGTATTTTGGAACAAAGACCTGTCACGCTAAGGCGAATGCTTTCACTATTGAAACCGTGGGCATTTACGTGCCGCCATGAGTCCCTGCTTCTCATCGACAGGTGTCGTCCGAGCAAGCGTGTGAGCAAACCGTTGCGCCGACTGTCAGGGAGGCGTGCGAGCAGACCACTGTGTAGGCTCACTGGGAGGCGAGCCCTTTGACCAGGCTCCGCTGCCCACCGTCGTCCCAACTGCTCCCACTTTTAATGTCGCCGGCGCCGCAGTTTAAAATCAACCCCGCACTACCCGGTATTGCTACAATCTTCTCTCTTCCTCTCCGGTTCTCCTGTCGTCTACCTCCAACTAGCCTGATCTAAACGTACGCCATGCCGCATCAGATGGTCTGCCCTTAGTGTTCCAATTTCCTGAGGAAGACACCCAGCCGGAGTCTCAAGAACATAAGGCGGTTTGGGACGAGCCTGAACTGGCCTTGCAGGAAGACGCCGTGCCTGTCCCCGCTCCCGTTCCGGCTCCCGTCGCCTCGACTGCGCCAGCACCCATCCGCGTGGCATTGATGGGTTGGGAGCCGCACATTGTCGCCGAGCTTGATCCCACGGGGTTCCACGAGGTCCCCGCCGACTTTCACGCGCCCGTGCACCTACCAGCGCATGCGCCTATGCGTGCACTGACGCGCATGCCCGTGCCGGTGCCTGTGCACCTGCCAGCGCATGCGCCTGCACGTGCACTGACGTGCGCGCCCGTGCCGGTGCCCGTGCACACGAATGTCTTCGCCGCACCATTGACAGCACATGTCCCCGCGCGGGTGCCAGTGCCCCCCTCAGCGGCATGGATGGCCACCGTCGACCGCTTCCTTGCACCAACGCCAGTCGCCTCCTCCCGCCAGTTGACTCGCTCCGAAGTCCAGAACATTTTGGCCTTCCTTGAATCTAGGCCAACATCCAGGATTACGCCAACAACGGCGCAAGACGCCGCTGTCGCCGTCGGTCAGTGGCCCGACGACACACAGAGCACGGCAGAGGAGCCGCTTCCCACCACGAGATGCCCCCGCCGCCACCGCGTAATCTAAATTTGCCATGAAAAACATTCGGATTGCCATGCTTAAAATCCAAACGTTTATCATTTCCGTTTATTTTATATCGATCGTCGTATAATTTAAAGTCGGAGTCAGACTGAATGAAATCTATGGTTTGATCGATTGAATGTTCTGCTAGAGCCGTATCAAGTTAAATATAAACCGTCATCAAGCCACATGTATTCCTTGTCATCCAACGACCTAGACTGCTTCAATGTCGAGCGCTCAACACGTTTAGCGTGCAGTTAATTTCATGCCAAAAATAATGCTAATCACATAATAACACGCAAATAATATCCTAGTACTTAATATCTGCATGCACTTAATATACTTCCAAATTAACGTGCATTGCATGTACACACTGACTAGTGCTGCTAGTACGTGAAACTGGTGCCGTGACTTGTGAACGCGTCCAGATATGGTCAACGGCAACATCGCCCGCGAGTTCTTCGTGTTTGCCCGTGCGTCTAAACGCAGAAGGGGAGGAGAGAGAGAGCACAGATGGAACCCACCAGTAAGTGAAGGCGAGTAGTACTAAAAATAATATTACATGTTATCCATTAATTAGGCTGTGGTAATATAAAAACATTATGTGAACAAAGGGGGGTACAACAAACATTGTTGTTCTACGTATGTTGCCTATTGACGTGCGGCTTGAAGGCCCGGTCGCATGTTCGATCCTCGTACTTTATTTTTTAATTTGTATATGGGTCCAAATTTGTTTCATGACATGTGGGCCCCTCGGTGTGTAGTTTGTAGCACTTTAATTTGTGGGTCGAAATTTGTTCCATTCCAAGTGGACTATCGGTGTGTAGTTTCGTAGCTAATTTACAATAATTAAAGAGAACAACATAGTTTTTTCAGTACCATGGTGCTACATTGAAGGCGAGAAAGGACGTGTGAGAGAGCGATGATCGAGCTAGAGGGAAATCAACTAGGGGAGTTGCGTGGGTTGCAACGGTGTTTGGAGTAGTTGTGGGCCGAATGCTACGAAAATATAATCTAAACCGGCCGGAATAAATGACTACACAAATTAATCCAAGGTTGGAGTGCCCCTCGCAATGTAAATAGCTCCGGCTTTGCGAGGGATGGAGAGGTAGTAGCTTCAATGCGTGGAAGATACGGTGTGAGAAAGCGAGGTCAATCGAGAGACATATAGATAGAGAGACAAAGTGAGTGTGGTCCGACATTCATTGAACAAATATATATGTGTTGGAAATATGCCCTAGAGGCAATAATAAAATGGTTATTATTGTATTTGCTAGTTCATGATAATTGTCTATTATTCATTCTATAATTGTATTGACCGGAAACCGCAATACATGTGTGAATACATAGACCACAACATGTCCCTAGTGAGCCTCTAGTTGACTAGCTCGTTGATCAACAGATGGTCATGGTTTCCTGACCATGGACATTGGATGTCATCGATAATGGGATCACATCATTAGGAGAATGATGTGATGGACAAGACCCAATCCTAAGCATAGCACAAGATCGTGTAGTTCGTTTGCTAAAAGCTTTTCTAATGTCAAGTATCATTTCCTTAGACCATGAGATTGTGCAACTCCCGGATACCGTAGGAGTGATTTGGGTGTACCAAATGTCACAACGTAACTGGGTGACTATAAAGGTGCACTACAGGTACCTCATAAAGTATTTGTTGGGTTGGCACGAATCGAGACTGGGATTTGTCACTCTGTATGACGGAGAGGTATCTCTGGGCCCACTCGGTAATGCATCATCATAATGAGCTCAATGTGACTAAGTAGTTAGTCACGGGATCATGCATTACGGAGAGAGTAAAGTGACTTGCCGGTAACGAGATTGAACGAGGTATTGGGATACCGACGATCGAATCTCGGGCAAGTAACATACCGATTGACAAAGGGAATTGCATACGGGATTGCTTGAATCCTTGACATTGTGGTTCATCCAATGAGATCATCGTGGAACATGTGGGAGCCAACATGAGTATCCAGATCCCGTTGTTGGTTATTGATCGGAGAACGTCTCGGTCATGTCTGCATGGTTCCCGAACCCGTAGGGTCTACACACTTAAGGTTCGGTGACGCTAGAGTTGTTATGGGAAATAGTATGTGGTTACCGAAGGTTGTTCGGAGTCCCGGATGAGATCCCGGACATGACGAGGAGCTCCGGAATGGTCCGGAGGAGAAGACCAGTATATTGGACGAAGGGTATTGGAATCCGGAATTGTTCCGGGGGTACCAGGTGATGACCGGTGTGTCCGAAAGGGGTTTCGGAGGCCCCGGCAAGCGTTGGGGGGCCTTATCGGCCAAGGGGGAGGGCACATCAGCCCACTAAGGGTCTGAGCGCCCCTCCCACCCCATCTCACGTAACCAGGAGAGGTGGGGGTGCCACCCCTAGGGCAGCTGCCCCTCCCGGCTTGGGGGGCAAGTTTCCTAGGGGGGTGGGGGCGCCCAAACCCATCTAGGGTTTCCCCTGTGGCCGCCGCCCCTCCCCTAGGGAACCCTAGGGCGCCTCCCCCTCCTCCCTTCCCCCTATATATAGTGAGGGAGAGAGAGGGCAGCCGCACCCTCCCCCAGGCGCAGCCCTCTCCCTCCTCCAACACCTCCTCCTCCTCCGTAGTGCTTGGCGAAGCCCTTCCGGAGAACCATGAGCTCCATCACCACCATGCCGTCGTGCTGTCAGAGTTCTTCCTCAACTTCCCCTCTCCCCTTGTTGGATCAAGAAGGAGGAGACGTCCCCGGGCTGTACGTGTGTTGAACACGGAGGCACCGTTGTTCGGTGCTTAGATCGGATTCGGCTGCGATCTAAATCGCTTCGTGAACGACTCCACCGACCACGTTCTTGTAACGCTTCCGCTTAGCGATCTTCAAGGGTATGAAGATGCACTCCCTCTCTCTCTCTCTCGTTGCTAGTCTCTCCATAGATTGATCTTGGTGATGCGTAGAAAATTTTGAATTTCTGCTACGTTCCCCAACAATATGCTCTGGAGAGATATTGTCCGATTGAGCTTTTGGCAAGGGTGAGGGTTGTAAGATAGAGCTTGAGAGATGATCCAGTCACAGACGTGTAGATATATTTTGTGCATGGGAGGAAGCAAGGTCAACCGATCACATAGGGTCGTCGTGCGATCAAAAGAGTGAGACGGGTTGGAGAGAGTGACCTAGATAGACAATGTGCGTGAGAGAGTATACAATGTGAATAGGTCGAATTAGGCTCAAACATGGTGATATATCGTTTTTGTCCGAGAAAGTGCGAGGTCAATCGAGACATACAAAGAGAGAGAGAGAGAGAGAGAGAGAGAGAGAGAGAGAGAGATTGAGTGAGCGTGGCCCACCATGAGGTCGAAAGAGTGGCGGCGGCTTGGATGGACTGACCTAGATAGACAATCTGCATGAGAGAGTATAGAGTGTGTCTATCGAGGCCCGAACAGGGAGATATAACATTTGTGTGTGTGAAAGAAAACGAGGTTAAATGAGACTCGGATAAAGAGAGCGAGATTGAGCGAGTGTGTCCTGCTGTGCGGAAGAAAGAGTTAGACAGTCTTGAGGGAGTGACCTAGATATACAACGTGCGTGCGTGCGCACGAGAGGTTGGGGGGCTAGATAGGCAATGCATGTATTTAGCGCGAGAGGGTGAGAGGGAGAGGGGAGAGAGAGAGCTCGGCATGGGGTGCAATGGCGGGTCTGTGAGGTAAATACATTTGGTAACAGAGTGGAAAAGGGGGTTGTGTAGTTGAGAGACTTAGAGATCGAAACATGGAGAGAAAGAATGAACGTGTGTTGGAAACCGATAGCTTCCTAAGGTGGTTAGGAGAGGAAGATTGACCGATACAGGAAGTATGTAGCGTTTGTGCGGGGGAGGGGGGCTAAAAACAACATTTGAATGTACATAGTACGAGACTTAATATCGATGTTTCAATTCGGTGTACATTGTAAGATTTGAACCGAGGACCATGCATACGGGTAATTATTTCAAATTCGTGCCATACTAAGTTTCGAAAAGTTGACATTGACTCAATTTGTTGTGCTTTCTTGTAGGTCATATGTTTGAATCCATCCAAAAGTATTCTCACTACCATGGTGTTCATCATATACATATGAATTTGTATTAAAAAAGTAGCATGGATACAGTGAAATGTGAAATCCACGTTAGAATTGGAGGTCGCTACGTGACACACACTCTAATTCAAATAACAAATTATGTGACACACACTCTAATCCGGGTTAGCATGGATACCGTTTCGAATTTTTTTCAAATAACTCCTCATTAATTAATTTTAGTACTCCCTCTG
The DNA here is from genome assembly GCF_002162155.2 of Triticum dicoccoides. Lineage (NCBI taxonomy): Eukaryota > Viridiplantae > Streptophyta > Magnoliopsida > Poales > Poaceae > Triticum > Triticum dicoccoides. The sequence continues at coordinate 615,231,735 of NC_041393.1, read as the reverse complement.
TTCACTTTTATAAGACCTTGAACACATTTCAGACAATGTGCAAAACAGTTCATTTTAAGTTGTCTGAAATGACTTACAAAAGTGAACGGAGGGAGTATCTCGTTTCGAATGACTGATTATTGCAAGGAAAACACGGGCATGGTAATACGTACAGATTCGTTTGCAAATGAAAGAAGATTCGTTTGCATTCTCAAGTGTAGGTGCACCAGGCAGACCAGGGTCGTGTCAGGGTGGACGCTGCTTCGGTGCCTTAAAGGCACGTGCCTTTGGGTCACTGACATGTGGGCCAGCCACCTGTGGGGCCCACATGTCATGGACACAAAGACAGGTGCCTTAAGGCACCGAAGCATAGTCCTGTCGGGGTGGTCGCGTGTGTCGGACGAACGCATAGCACCCAGCCACCCACCCCCTCCCTCCCTCCCCAACTCCCCCCACCCCACCCCCCAAAGGACGACGACAAAATAAGTTCGCGCTTCCATGTTTCAGATTGAAATATCTGGCGGCCCCAATTCCAGCCCTGCAAAATGTCTCTTCTCCACCGTCCCCTTCCGCGCCCAGATTGCTCAAATCCCTAATTTGCCGCCAACCCAAGCAAAGTTCGAATCGCCCCTCATCTCGTCTCTTTCCCCACCTCTGTGCCGGACAACGACGAACAAGATGATGGTCGCGCTTCATCACCGCACCGGAGCTACCTCATCTACACCCTCGTCCACCACACCGGGTGGTCCACCGACAACGTCGGCCGCCGCAACCGACGTGCCTCACAGACACCGATTTCCACCACATCAGGTGCGCTTCACCGACGTCGTCTCCCAGCTCACCAGGGCTACTTCACCGAGCACATCATCGCACCTCCGCCCCTCAAGGTCGTTGGGGCTTCACCAACGGTCTCGTCCACCGCATCGTAGCACTCCGCTACCACTCAAGATTTGCATCTGTGCGCGGCCAGCCAACGCCAGCGCATCACCCTCAACGGCTCTAAAGTGACCTGCACTCTAGCTAGGCGAGCATGCCCAAACGCCGGCTCGAACTAGGTATCCACACATCACTCCCTTGTGCATTGTTCCGACGATGTTTGGATATCCTTTCACTACTCTCTTAGCTTACACGCCTATGCAACTCTGACATTAACTCTTATTTCTTCTGGAGATATCATCTGAAACAAGCAAATCCATTTTTTAGCGAAGCATGACGGCGCTACGGGATCTGGTACACATCCTGCACACCTGTATAACCTTGTAAGTATCTGTCCTCCGGTACGACATCAAAGTCGATTCCACTTATTTGATAAACCATTCGCCGTGTCAAAAATGCAGAGGGGGATGCAAGGAGCACAAGGCCTGCACATCCAAGCAAGTGGTAACATGGACTTGTACATGGAACATCCCAAGCGCAAGCAGAGCTGCAGTGAGCTTGTACAACAAGCTAGCGTAAGTCCCTACATTTCATTTAATTCGTACTGGCATTCGTGTATGATTTGTGTGCAGTGGCGGGTCCACGAATTCAAGTTACCAAGGGCGAACATTTAACTTAAAAAATACGAAGGCACTTGCACTCCGGAAATCAACATAACTTGAGAAATGTGAAGCTACATGCACTTTGAAAACCAGCTAATGATCCAAAGTAGTTCAGATTATAAACACTAAATGATGCAAGCACCAAAAAACACAAAATGCAACATGGTGTACAAGGACTACAAACATGGTCTGTACCTGCTTGAATTATTCGTTCTCTGGCTGAAAATATCGAAGTGTAATTGCACCTATAACCAGTGCGCAAACTGCATATCAATATATCTATCCTGCACAAGTATGCCAATAGTTTCAAACAACAGATTAGAAAAGTATTTATGCTATGTTTTCATGATACGGCGACTTTCTGGTAGATGGCCTCGACGTTTCCTCAAGCTATGAAAATGCACTATAATTTGCTTGTCATCAATGCCTGCAAATCTCTGTCTCTCTCAACATAGTAGATCATCATTAGACACTAAATCCTTCAATGAGCTTGCAAAATGCTTGCATTAGATCCCTCATTAGACACTATATGTTCATCACCAGGAGCATGTAAAATGTTTGCATCAAATCCTTCATTAGCAGTCTGTTCATTAGACACTTCAGGCTCAAGAACAACATGAGCTTGTATGTTTGCACCGGAAACTTGATTAGATACATCAGATTCAGTCAGTTCAGTATTGATTGGGGGAGTTATAAAATAAGTAGAAATTGGTTTCATTTTCTCATAGATTCCCTACATACAAGCAGTTTTACAACACCGTCAGGTTTAACTATTGGCCAGAAATTGAAGAGTTGAATTAGATATAATCAGGGATGTGATGTACCTGCTTGTTGCGCATGCTACTCTTGCAAGATGTGGTTGTCCGTTTGCGCAAGCTCGATGCCATGCCCGTGCTGCCGCCGCTGCCTCCCACGTAGGCTACACCCAGGGTTGGATATTTATCTTCTTGTCCTTCCATTCGCTTGAAGCCCGGTGACCGCCCTCCAACGAGGGCGCGAGGAAGTGCTGTGTCGGTCTGTCCAGCGGCGGCTAGGTTAGGAGGGAACCAGACTGGACGCTGGAGCGAATGAATTGGGATTTTTCCTGCTGTCGATCGATATGGGAGGCGCTCGTTTGGGCCGCGAGCCAGCTATAGGGCCTGCCTTGCACTTATGTTATCGGCCCATCCAAATTTAAACATTTTTCTTCATTTTTTACATTGCCTGCTCGTGCGTTGGGACGAACAAAACTAGCATGGGCCAACCTGGACGACTCAAACTAGGTGCACACTTTCCAGCCACCTGAGGCGGCCGCCCATACTAGCCCCTATGGTGGTGTCGCCCCTTTTTACGTGTATGATTGGATAGTGAAAAATATTCTAGTGGCTTTTGATTTACCCACAGAATGGTTGAATTGCTTGTTTCTATGAACTGAGTTCGCCAATAATGTGAAGGATTCCATTCTTTCCATCCTATTGTAGATTGCTTAGATCTCGATATGCCAAAAGTAATCGCATGAAATATACAATAAAAGCCAGTGTGATGTGTGTGGCTACAACTAGTCTGACTACACGTCCTCATATAACATATCAAGGATGCACCATCTAACCAGAATAACCATTCGACTTACCAATGCAGTGTGGGAAGAAAGAAGTATTGGGACTGCGTATCCAAGCAATTGATGCCATGGACTCCTTCGTACAACCTTGTAAGCGAAAAAGAAGTTGCGGTGTGCCTGTACGAAGAACTAGCATAAGTTCAGTTACCTGCTTCTCAGAATTTTAGTTAGCCACTTATTGCAAAATTGTTCAATTACGTTGCTAGGCTTAATTTAGTTTGCTACTGATTACATAATGCCACAGCCTGTTAATCATATTGTAGACTGCGCCTATCTATGAGTTTGATACTTACTGTTAAGAATTACCTGTTTGCCTTAACTTAAATATCTACTTGTTTGTTTAACTGCTTTGCTGCTGCAACAGCGGGTTACAATGATGTTAATAACTACTTTTCAGCATCCAATTGAAACTCTTTAATTCCTAGTTTGTTTAACTGGTTTGCTGTTATAACTGCCAGTTGAGATGTTTTGCTAACTTCAACTTTTCTGAATCCAATCGGAACTTTAATGGCAAAACAGGTTAGCCCAAGATCAAGGCGAGTTCCCCATGGACGTTGCATCATCCCACAGCAATGGCACCGGCCCAATCGTGCATTATGAATTGCCAACTGCTGATGCTCTAGAGGCTAAACTAGTGGTAGAAAGAGATTCTGCTTCTGCACTTAGAGATGAAGTTGACATGTTGAGGAAGCAAACAGCACAATCACAATCAGTACTCAAGACAACCATTAAATATTTAGTGGATTTCAAAACGAAGCAAGCTGAGACTGACCAGATTGTTAAGGTCCTGAAGGAAAAAAGGAAATTAAATTCCTACTTGGTAAATCATAGGTGAAATGTTCTTTCCATCGTTGAATAACCTTTGTGTTGTCGGTTCATGTAATCAATCAAACCATTTGTTTTAGAGATCATGTAATAATTGTTTGTTTTTTTGTTTTTTGGTTTGTAATTATATTTGAGCACAAGTCTGTACTAATTGATAAGACACGGAGACATTTAATTTGGATTGTTGTGCCAGACCTAAAATATGCCAATCGGGCTGAATGTGCATTCAACAATAGTAGTAGTATAGATGGACCATAAGTGGCATGCATCGGAAAGGGCCAAGATGCTGGCTAAAAAAAGGATGTTGTTGTAGCCAAAAAAAAAGTGCAGCGGCCTGGCTTATGTATGTTAGTTGATATTATTGATACATATACTCTATAAGTGTTCATATGTCTGTTAGTTCTGTACATTCTTGGTTGATTGACTCGGTATTTGAATCTTGATACATCGCTTGTGTACATATCTAAATGGGAGTACACATTATGCTGTGTGTGGCATTTGAGTTGGACATGAAGTGTTCCAAATATTCGAATTCACCTTAAACTGGATTCTAGCTTCTGAATTTGAGTATCGGCATTTGTAAACCATATTCATATATGACAGTGGAATACATCTTTGTCATCCTTTTGAAGATATATAAAAACACATAGAATGATTTATAAAGATTCATATAGGAATACAAAATGGATTCGAATTTAGTTGCCAGGGTAAACGTGGATGCTTGTTGTCCCAAAATTCGAAAGAAGCAGCAAAATGTCCACTCCCACGTCGGCTGCCCGAAGCCAAGTGTTTGGGAGACAGAAATTACTGTCTACCCATTACACGGACAATCCATCGGCCCGATTTCCACTGCTCTAAATAGGGGTAGGTTAGTAACTTCAATTAGACGTGACACGACCGCCTCTGAGCCCATTCCGACACAGTGGGCGTCAAACATGGGCGGCAAAACACATTTGATTCAAGCTCGTCCGAAAGACCTCTGTTTCTCCCTCCATTCCCCATTCATACAAAGTGGACGGCAAAACAAACTCGACTCGGCCAAAATCGATGTAGGAAAATATTTTCAATAGGGGCAGATTTGTAACTTCACTCAGACATGACAAAACCGCCCTACCTGTCAGCCCCGTTCAAATACCATGGGCGCCAACCACCCTCTCCTCGCCCGAAATCGCTCTAGACAAATATTGGTGAGATGCGAGATTACCGTCCTATCCCCAACTAACGAGACGTCCAAATTTTAAATGGGGGCAAAGTTCATAACTTCCCATATTTTAGACAGGCGCATCCCAAAAACATGGTTCCCCGTACCTCTCCGTCCATTTTCCCATTCATACACCATCCGCGCTAGAACACCCCATCCCCACACCAGCCTCCGTCCGCCACCCCATCCATCGCTGCCGTCCTCCACCACATCCATCGCCACCGTCCACCAGCATGCCGGAGCGCCTACAAAGACCGCGTCGTCCACTGCTAGTGATGGACGTTTCTCATCCACGGCGACGGACCAATAGCCTTGCATCGCGTCCTCTCGCTTCATCTCCGCCATCGTCCTCTTTGTCGGGGCCACTCACACGACCTTCTCTTCCACTGCAACGGGACTTATCCCCTGATGCACCCATCTACCGTCGCAGATCTGCTTCAACGCCACCAACAGCCATCGCACCCCAGATGCCTACATGGCGCCGCAAGAGAGGTGGTACTTCATATCTCCTCAACTTTCTGATCTCAACCAGAAAATAGATCTTAACTTGGTTACTCTACTTTCTTTTCAGCTCTTAGAATTTAGTTCTTATTTCGAAGCAAACAATGGATGCTAAATATCATTTCTCCGGTTTGCAGCTTCAAATCTTAGAGTTTAATTGATCATGTTGGTTCCGTGGTGGTTTCTTTAATAGTAATCGGAGGGGAAACCCTCTTTTGCTAAAAAAATATGCTTAGAGTTTCCCCCTTTTATGATCACTATACGATCAGAATACGTGCTTCGTGTCATAATAACACTGCTCCACCCATCAAGCTAAACAAGCTTAGTTGTTCAAATACGAATCTGATATTATTAAAACAGAGTTGTTTAATTGGTCAGCTAAATGTTCCTAAATTAGTTTCGAAAATGCATGTTCGCTGCTCTGGTGTGTATCTCTACATGGTGCCCACGATGGTCCGGCCCACCCTGGGATTTTGGGTCGTCCCAGGCCCCGATTCCCCTCTGTTCTGCTGCGTGCTTCCAATCTCTACTCGCCCCCAGCCGCCTGCCTCGCCGGCGACTTGCCGTCCCCGGACGGCATGACTCTAGGAGGAGACGCCGGACTAATAGGAGGCCAGGAGCCGCTCGCCCAACAGCGTCACCGTTGCTCGGGCGCGCCGCCGTGCCTACCTTCCCAGTCCGTTCAGGGCTCAGGCTTGCAGCACCCACCAAGCCAACCCGATTTATCCTGAGATACGTCCTCAACACTCAGCAGCCGCTCCTCATCACCCATTTTCTAATTGATTCATTACTCATTAGGCAGGACTATCATTAGGGTTTGTTGTGTGCTCAGTGCTACCTAAACTTAATGGTTCATATGTATTTCGGTAATCTTTAGTACCTCTAAAGTTCACAGGGTTTTCAAAATTCCGGCCCTCGGAATAGACACTAGTCATTTTGGATTGTTGGTCGTAGTGACATTGACCCAGATTACTACTGCAAGCCAGGTTTGTTGACAATTTTACTTGTCTTCCTTACTCATTCGATATAATATCCAATTATTCACGTCGATTAGTTGCAAACAATAAGTGATAGACAAACTTCTTCATTCAGATTTTGGACGGTCTCTTACTGCAGTTACAATTCTACATACTTGTCCTAGTAAGCTCACAAGTAAATGATTGATTCACTACATCTATGCTTGCCTTGTCATATTTGTTGTCAATATTCTTTTAGGGTGGACCACCCTGTTTCTAAATATTGGAACCGTAGACATGAGTGAATAGTATTTCTCTATGTGATCTCTTCCATCGTGTGTGGGCAACGAACACTGCATTTTATAGAAAGAAAGTGTCATTTCCAGCTTTTACATAGGTTTCGATCTTTTACATGGAATACAATCTGCCTACTTGCTTTGTGTTGCACTACCAACACTCCACCCTTGAAGCTAAACATTATGCCACTCATAATTGCTTAGTTTATTTGTTCAAATACGAATTTCATATGATTATAGTGTTCCTACTTCAGTTTTGAAATGTGTGCCTGACTGTTATAGAGACATAAGGGGTTTGTATTTCTGTGTGGGTCTGGTCAGCACGGTTGGGGGTGAACTTTGCATATGCAGGGGTTTATAGGGAGACACTCTTTGAGTTGAATCCGCAATGCATTCCATAGATAATCTGACTACTTTTATGTTTTCATGAATCTCAGATTCTAAACAGCATCATAATGATTATGAGCTTGCGCGCATGAAAAGAATAAAGCAGAACAATGCCATGGCTGTCAAACTTGGCATTAAGGGACTGAAATCAAGTCTGGATGCAATGCAATGCAAACGCTCTCCACCTACAGATTCATGCTCTGAATATGATCCTAACAGTGATTCTGAGCTAGAGGGAGACCTAAGTCAATGTAGGTCCCTAGTAGAGGAGTCAGAGGAAGATACCCTATCTTATTCACCCATCAAGGTACTTGCTCTAACTTTCCAAGGTTACATTGCTCGCACATATCTTGCAAGTGATGCTTTTCATTGCTTCTACTTTGTTGAACTGCCATTAGCTTAGTTTACACATCGTGTATGTGAATACACCCTGCCTATCCATTTTCAGTACATATTCCATCTGTCATCATACCATATTTATCCATTCAAATGTTGTTCTTGTGCATCAGACATTCAAAAGGAAGAGGGCGATTGCTAATCGTGGAGGAGCACAAGCAAAGTATTTAGAAAAGGTAGTGGCACCTGATAAATCAAATAGCCCATTAGGTGTAGTTGCAATATCACCTGACCCACAAAACACCCCAACTCTAGCAGACTCTAGCCCTACTACACTGGTCATTTCTGATGCCCCAACTCAGCAGACCCCAACTGCAGCAAACAGTATGATTATGTCAGTTGACATAGCACCAGCTGTACGACGCAAAACCCCCATTCCAGCAAAGAGTACACCAAATCCAGTTGCCAAATCCCTTTTCAAACCAGAGAGAGCCCTAATTGCAGCAAATAGGACCCTTGTTCCATTTCTTCCCAGTTTAGAAGACGAAGCTTATGTTGTTGTCAGGAACTTTGTGCGCATCTTTCCTTCATGGAAAGATTATACCGCAGACACAGAACAATTTCCAGTCTTCCTCCGCAACTTACGCGTAAGTAATGTACTAATGTTATTCATGGTCATTACTGCATATGTTTCTGCTAACAGAAGACACAAGATTTCATTCTTTTAAATAGGCGAGGAGCAAACTAGATTGTGATGATGAGGAAGGGTTGGTTGCGCTTTTCAAGCACTCGTTGATGAAGTATCATTCCTACCTGAGGCAAGCTCACTTCGATGGCAAGCCTCTAAACGAAATTTCTGTAAAGTCTCCGGTGCTACATTTATCCGACAGTGATTGGAATAATCTTGTTACACATTGGTCTCGGCTGCAGCGTAAGGTACTGTCTATGATATCACATCACAATTTGAACTACATTTCTGCATTTGCCTTAATGTCTCACTTGTACAAAAACTGTTAGCAGAAGAACATTCATTCTTAAGGGACCATAGAATCTCGCAACTATACTGCACACTGCATTGCTTTTGTGAGTACCTCTTGCCCTGTATGACCATACTTACTTTCATAGTTGTTTGATTATGTAGCATCACTGCACATGTTAGCCTCGTAATCGTCCATTTGGTGGACATTATAAGATCCGTATGTACTCTTACATAAATTTAGAATCAACCCAATGCTTTTGAAGAGGTTTAGCTTTGCAGTCCTCTTGTAAGGACTGAACGTGGTCTATCACTATATTTACTTTAACAACTACTCCCTCCGTCCCATAATATAAGAACATTTTGTACAGTACACCAGTGTTCAAAACACTCTTGTATTATGGGAAGAGGGATTGGTTCATTTTGTAGCATTCTGCATCTTATCTCCCTCGCCCACCATTTACTAAAAAAGATCAGATCTATATTTAATCTTACCAACAAGTAGAATACACAGACAATGCCAGTGTAGAAGTGTAGCCCATTGCTCTTGTCAGTACATTTTGTCCTGTAACGCTTGTACTTCCAGGGATTGGTAGTTGATTATGTAGCATCAATCTGCATCTTATCTTCATTATCCTCTATCCCATCTAGTATTATCATATCAATAATTACTCTCTACAAAATGTAGAGTACAGGCAATGCTTATGAAGAAGATTCGGGGCTGAAATTCTTGAGTTATCCTTCCCTTGCCATGGAGAAGGGCATTATAAAGCCGGTGTTAACTGTTAATGTAAGTTAGTCCTTCTAAAACCTTTATCCTCAACTGATGTTTAATTTTCTCATACTCCCTATCATTTACTGTTGTTTAGTTTGCTGTTTCTACCAAAATGCATGTTCGCAAGAACCGTAAGTTCTAAGTTTTACTTGTAAAACCAAATTCCTTATTCATACCATGCACATTACTTAATACTCCCTATATGTATGCTTGTTTTGTGGATCTATAGTCCAGTGTGTGGTGAAGCAGCCGACGTTTGCACCTTGTCATCTCCTGTTTTATCTTACTGATGTGGCTGATGATATGAACAACATGCCATGTACATTATCCAAAATAGATACCATGATTTTCTTTGCCCTTCATCTATGCTTGTTATGTTGACATGGTAACCCAGTAGTATGGTGAAGCTCCCCGCATTATGAACAATGCCAAATTATGCTATTGATATTTTGAACTTACTCTTTATTTTCTAATTTGAAATTGGATGGAATTGACAGCATAGTTATCATCTTTGTTTATACACGTGCAAAACCTGTCACCTCTCTGCTTTGTTTCAGGGTGATATGCCTGATGGCATGCACAAGTCTGCTGAAGGCTGTGAGACAAGCCCAACATATATTGCAGCAAAGAAGGCAAAACATCTTGAAGATAGTGAGACAACCCCAAAGTCTTGTCTTGATGTAGTGTTCAAGTTACTTGAGACTAACAGTCAGACAAGCTCACATAATTCATTGTCTGAATCAGTTCGACTTCTTCAGTCCCAAGTTATAGAAGAAAGGCATTCTGCCACTCAACTTCGACTTGAAGTCCTATCTCTAAGAAAGATTGCGGAGAACACCAATGAGAACCTCATCGCTAAACAGCTACACCTGGAAGCTATGACCGACATGCTAGGCTGGTCTCACAGCCTTGCTCAGTAGCTTGAGCAGCAGTTCCCCTGCAAGGCTATCCTTTCTTGAACTGTCTTGGAAGTGGTCTCAGTTCAGTATTATTTTGTTACGCTGTAATGGTGCCTAGTTTTTGTAATCTGCTTCTTCGTTGCGCTTTATGATCACTGGTGGCGAACTTCGATGCCCAGTGGATGTAATATACCTTAAATCCTTTATTGTATAGTGTAGGTTTATTCTTAGTTACTATGCCATAATTTCTTTATTGTATAGAGTAGGTTTGTTCTTAATTCCTACTAGTTACTGCCATCATTCGCTATCTGGACAAAAATTAGATATAGTCGACCGAGCTGAAACATTTGACTCTAATGGGCCTGGTTTTTAGCGGGCCACAATTGGGCCGGCCTGCGTCTTTCTTGGGCCCGAATGATTGGGGCCTTCACACATTGCGCCAGGCCCAAACTTACACTGGCTTATATTTTAGTTGGGCCTTTTGTCTACCGAGCGCTTAGTTTGGCCCATGTAGCATTGGGCCATTAACAGGCTGAATATTGTACTGGCCTGTTACGACCGAGATGAAACCACGGGCCTTTAGCAGGACAAAATGCATGTTGGGCCTCAATTTTCACTAGTCGTCGACGGGCCTTCAGCAGGCCAAAATGTAGACCGGGCCTTTTTGGGCCCAGTTAGTTCACGGGCCATTACCAGGCCGAAACATATCTCGTGCCTTAGTTGGCCCACTGATATCATGGGCCTTTAAGAGGCCGAAAGCTTAGTACAGGCATCAACGGGCCGAATTACGCGACAAGCCTTTAACAGGCCCAAAGTCACGTTGGGCTTAACTGTTGCCACCTTTAGCACGGGCCGTTAGTGGGTCCGATGTCCTGTCGGACCATATATGACCCATGGGCAGCACGGACCATTCCCAGGCCGAAAGTCACACCAGGCTGAAATGGGCCCATGTCTACATCAGGCCTCTAACAGGCTTAAAGTCACTGGGCTATAGTTGGGCCCAAATATTCGGCGAACAATTAACGGGCCAAATCTGGCTTTGGGCCACAAATGGGCCCAAATATTGGGAAAACAATTAACGGGTCAGATCTGGCTTTGGGCCGTAAATGGGCCCAAATATTGGGCGAACAATTAACGGGCCAGATTTGGCTTCGGGCCGTAAATGGGCCCTTATTAAGCAGGTCATTATTAGGCTGGCCCACTAGTACCTGATTAAGTACTACGGGCCTTTGACTAGGACGGCCTTTTTAACCTATATGGGCCTCTGTTGGGCCGAGCCACGTGTCGACATATCATAGGCATGTGTCCTCCAATGGACGGGCGACATCTGGCCCACTGACGAGCTGACGGGTGTTCCCTTCGGCCAATCAGAATTTTACACGTGGAAATTTCCCATTGGTCAGGGCTGTTAACGGGTTATCGGATCCAAAATCTGACCCGATAGCTTAACAGTGTTCCGTTATGGTGGATGCCACGTGTCGGTGACTGTCGGTGTCAAAACCGGCGGATCTCGGGTAGGGAGTCCCGAACTGTGCGTCTAGGCGGATGGTAACAGGAGACAAGGGACACGATGTTTTACCCAGGTTCGGGCCCTCTTGATGGAGGTAAAACCCTATGTCCTGCTTGATTAATATTGATGATGTGTGTTACAAGAGTGGATCTACCACGAGATCAAGGAGGCTAAACCCTAGAAGCTAGCCTATGGTATGATTGTTGTTCGTCCTATGGACTAAAGCCATCCGGTTTATATAGACACCGGAGAGGGCTAGGGTTACACAGAGTCGGTTACAATGGTAGGAGATCTACATATCCGTATCGCCAAGCTTGCCTTCCACGCCAAGGAAAGTCCCATCTGGACACGGGACGAAGTCTTCAATCTTGTATCTTCACAGTCTGGGAGTCCGGCCGATGATGATAGTTTGGCTATCCGGACACCCCCTAGTCCGGAACACCCTCAGTAGCCCCTGAACCAAGCTTCAATGACGATGAGTCTGGCGCGCATGTTGTCTTCGGCATTGCAAGGAGGGTTCTTCCTCCGAATAATTTATAGAAGATTGTGAACACCAGGATAGTGTCCGGCTCTGCAAAATAAATTCCACGTACCACCATAGAGAGAATAATATTACACAAGTTCAATCTGCGGACGTATTTTGTGGCGTAACGTCACACCACTACCAAGCCTTCAAATTGTTTTTAATATTCCACCATAGCGCGTTCAGCGAGGCGGTTTACTTGGCACGTCTTGTCGAAGCAGAGATCGTGTTCCCCTTATTCCGGGATTCCCATCAATACAGACGTGGGTAACCCAACCGCGCCATTGATTGTGACGCTCGGGAGATAAGCAAGTTTTACCAAGCCGGTGGGGACACATGTTTTCATCCGCCCATATAAGGGGATAAAGATCCAACCCTTTTACCTGCGCCTTCTTCCTCCTTGGCTTATCCATCTCCGTGAACTCGAGCTCCAGCGCCCAAGTCCGCACTTCTCACCTCAACCTTCTCCAACTATGTCCGGAGCGGGAGGCAAGTGGATGGCCTCCTCCGTCACGGAGGGGCATATCCAGAAGCTGTGCAGCGATGGATACTTGTCGAGCGACCTCGCGCACCGGCTCCCCGACGAGGGAGAGCTCATCCCCACCCCCAGGCCCCATGAGAGGGTAGTATTCCTTCCCCATTTCCCCCGCGGACTGGGCTTCCCACTTCATCCCTTTGTCCAGGGGCTCATGTTCTACTACGGCCTAGATTTCCATGATCTGGCCCCGAATTTTATCCTCAACATCTCGGCGTTTATGGTCGTGTGCAAGGCCTTCCTCTGCATCCAGCCCCACTTCGGCTTGTGTCTCAAGACCTTCAGTGTCAAGCCGAAGGTTGTGAAGGGCAGCCAAGCGGAGTGCGGAGGCGCCATGGTGGGCAGGATGTCCCACGTTACGTGGCTGGAGGGTACTTTCGTGGAAACCATTAAGGGGTGGCAATCGGGGTGGTTCTACATCACCGAGCCGCATGACCCTGATAGGGCAGCGGCCCCCGAATTTAGATCCGGCATCCCTACATGGCTCACCTCCTGGAAAGAGAGTGGCCGGATCTGGGGGGATTCGGAGGAGCTGACCGGACTCCAAGCTTGTATCCAGAAGCTGGTGGACAAGAAGTTCAAGCTTGTCAACCTAGTCCAGGTCATGCTCATCCGCCGGATTCTCCCGTGCCAACGACGGGGCTTCAACATGTGGGAGTTCGATCCGGCGCAGCACCAGACTCTGAGCGGGCTCTTCGACACTACGTACGAAGATGTCTGGAAGGTGCCGTTCAAGGGCGCCGAGGCTCCCACATCCGCTACCGAAGATCGCGGATTCCGCTCGCAGCGTCCAGCTGACGAGGTAAGTGATTTTCCCACTTGTTTTCCATAGTTTGACTCTATGCGGGATCTAAACTCCCTTTACGTTTGACAGGACTGGCTGGCGAAGGCCGAACGGACTATCTGTCCGGCCCCATTGCCAGAGGACCCAGCGGACGCCCGCCTAACGGGGCTGCTGGCTCCGGCACCCCACGTGGTGCCGGAGAAAAAGGCCAAGAAGAAGGCCACGGGGACTCGGATGAGTTCCCTTTTCAGGTGCTATCGTATGATGAATCCGAGGCCGACTCCTCCCACCAAGGCGAGGAGGAGAAGAAAGCCTCTCCCCCAGTGGGGGAGGGAAGAAAAGGAAGGCCTCTCCAACAAGGGAGGCCGAAGGGTCCAAGAAGGGAAAAACTCTTCCCCCGGACTGCTCCGCCAACGCAAGTGACGACGACGAGGACTGGCCTCCAAGGGCCAAGCCCCTAGCGAGATCGTAAGTATCCGGACTACCGAATAACTTCAAGGTTTATATTTTTCGCCACATAATGTCTTTCTAATGCCGCATACAACCCTGCAGTCCGCCTAACGATGATCTTCCCGCTTCATCGAGCGGGTCCTTAGGTGCGTCAGATATGGATTCTCTTCTGACTGCCTCCACCCCCCGTGACGCGGACGATGCCGAGGTGGGATCCCAGGAAGGGACCCACCAGGAGGAGAGGGCCCCGGAGGTGTCGCAGGACAACCTCCCGGACTTTGCACCGGACTCGGCCCCGGAACCCACAGTGGCTCCGGAGTCCGGCGGGCGACCACTTCGCAAGAAGGGCAAGACCGTGACGCCGGCAGCCTCCGTCCAACCGGAGGCGCTGGATAGCTTGCTGGAGGCACTCAATGGCGCCTCCATCGAAGAGGAACACCGCACTGTTATGAGTGCGGTGATTCAGAAGGTGCAGCTCGCCAAGAGCGGGCTGACCGAAGCCTGCAGCAGCCTTCTAACAGGCTTTGAGGTAAGAATTTCAATATGTATAAAATGGTACCGCATAGGCAGTAGCCCCTGATGCTCGGTTCGGTGTTCGGAAAGAAAAGCCGGACTGAGGATCTAAAAAGATATACTCAGGAGTCATAATAAATATGTCAATATGGGATTGCAGGCTGCGTACCGCACTGACTGCGGAGGTCAATACTTTGAAGGAGAACCTCGAGCGGTCCGAGAACGAGCTCGGCCGTGCCAAGAAGCAGCTCGAGGACAAGGAAGGTGAGTAATACCTTATTAAAATTGTACCTTACAGATAAGGATTTTGGTTGCAAAAGAATGACAAGGATAACATGGGTATTGCAGGGGCCACCAACGAGGTGGCAACCCTAAAAGAGGCGGTGGCCGTGGCCAAACGCAATGCGGCCACGGAGCGCACCGAACGAGAGAAGCAGGAGGCGTGGGTGGCGGAGGTACAACAAGAGCTCCAGGATCTCGTGAAAAAACATGAGAGCCTGGAGCGTGACTCGAAGACTCGAGAGTCTGAGCTTGCAACGGCTCTTGAGACTGCCAAAGCCGCTAAGGCTGAAGCCTACAAGGCCCTCCAGGAGATTGAGGCGGTGAAGAAAATAGCAGCGGGTAAGGCATTTTTCATGCAAAGTAAGCATGTGATTGTTAATTACCTGTTGCTTACCGAATTCGGAGCTCTCCAGGAGCATTCGCAGATCTTCCTCGCAGCGTGTCCGATGCTGCCGCATTCTACCGGGCCGAGGAGGGGAGCTCGACGGAGAAGGTCTTCTGGTCTCAGTATGCTGAGGCCGAACATCCGGTGCCCCTTAGCGACCAGCTGAAGCAGCCGGTCGAGCTCCACAAGGCGGCCGAACAGGCCATGAAGGGCCTCATAGTTCGGCTGTGGCCTAAGGAGGCCATGCCTGGGAGCTACTTCGGCCTGGTGCCGCGGCTGGTGGATGCGTGCCCGTGGGTTGAAGTCATCAAGCACTCCGCCTGTATTGAGGGTGACCGTCGGGCCCTTGCCCGCGCAAAGGTGCACTGGGGCAAGATGGATGCCCAGAAGCTTGTGACGGACCCGCCACCAGAGGGCAAGGAGCATTGCACGCCCGAGATGTATTATAAGAGTGTGCTGAAGGGCGCCCGCACTATTGCAGGGGAGTGCTCCAAAGATGTAATTTTTTAGTAGACTCGCATTTTGTTATCCTGTGCGCTGAAAAATTAGTTCATACGCGCTAAGCAACGCTTGTTAATTTAAAATATTACCTTCTGTGCAGCTGTTTATCAAATCTGAGAGATGGCAAGTCGTCGGCTTCAGCCCCCATGCCACGAGTGCTGGGGTGTTCGGGATAAACTTGAGCACTCTTGTTCCCATTTTTGGGTCCATCTAGGGAGGCGCTCAACACAGCGAACAAGACAACCACACTTATAATGCTTGAACACTCTCACTTAGCCATAGAATTCTATAATTTTAAATTTCGGCGAAGCCCCTAGTCTTCGGAAGGCCGAATTTGGGGCGCTATCCACGCCTGGGCCGGACAAGATCCGGCTCTTCGCTCTAAGCGGCATAAGTCTTTAAGGACTCACAAAAAACCTCTTCGAACAGCGACCGGCTCTCGCCTCATTATGACGGTCAGTTTTAGCTTTCTCCACTGAGGCGTTAATCCAGCTCAGCTGGGGCGCAATTGCAGTGGTTCTCCCAGTGCTACATTAGCCGATACAACGGAACGTCAGGTACCAAAACATGGGAGCCGGGCAAACCCAACTATTGACCCAAGACATGATTCGGAGCCAATGCATATAGTGCTATAAGTTCGGGGTGCCGCACTTGTGAAAGTGCTCGGACTTAGCACACCATGATGCGGAAAACATAAGCCCCTGGTGTATTTTAGCCGTACCAAAGTGTACGGATGCGACATGCCATAAATGAACATATGTATAAAAAGAAAATGCAATTATAAGCAAAAAGGTGCTGCATTGTTTATTTAACAAAGACTCCTGTAAGTGCAGAACGATACAAATGGTGCGATAAGCAAGGGATGGGACTGTTAAACATGTCCCCCTCTAGGGGTAGGCTGTCGAATGGTGCGTAAAACAGATTTAATGCTCGTAATGGAGACTGAGGGAGTCCCGGACTAGGGGGTGTCCGGATAGCCGAACTACCATCATCGGCCGGACTCCAAGGCTATGAAGATACAAGATTGAAGACTTCGTCCCATGTCCGGATGGGACTTTCCTTGGCGTGGAAGGCAAGCTTGGCGATATGGATATGTAGATCTCCTACCATTGTAACCGACTCTGTGTAACCCTAGCCCTCTCCGGTGTCTATATAAACCGGATGGCTTTAGTCCATAGGACGAAGAACAATCATACCGTAGGCTAGCTTCTAGGGTTTAGCCTCCTTGATCTCGTGGTAGATCTACTCTTGTAACCCACATCATCAATATTAATCAAGTAGGACGTAGGGTTTTACCTCCATCAAGAGGGCCCGAACCTGGGTAAAAAACATCGTGTCCCTCGTCTCCTGTTACCATCCGCCTAGATGCATAGTTCGGGACCCCCTACCCGAGATCCACCGGTTTTGACACCGACATTGGTGCTTTCATTGAGAGTTCCTCTGTGTCGTCACCGATAGGCTCGATGGCTTCTTCGACCATCATCAATGACGAGGTCCAGGGTGAGACTTTTCTCCCCGGACAGATCTTCGTATTCGGCGGCTTCGCACTGTGGGCCATTTCGCTTGGCCAGCTGGAGCAGATTGAAAGCTACGCCCCTGGCCGTCAGGTCAGATTTGGAAGTTTGAACTTCACGGTGGACATCCGCGGGGACTTAATCCTCGACGGATTCGAGCCACAGCCGAGCGTGCCGTACTGTCACGATGGGCATGACTTAGCTCTGCAGCCGGAAAGTACTCTGGAGGCCGCACTCGAAACCACTCCGATCTTCAATTCGGAGCCAGCTCTGCAGATCGAGGATGGATGCCTAGACACTGCCTCGGGGGCTGCAACCTCTACGGTGATGGAGCCGAGCATCGATCTTGTCCCCCATGAAGCTCGTGACTCCGAGGTGCCGGACTCCTTGCCGGAGTCCGGACCTCCCGCGCCCCCTCCGGTCGAATCCGATTGGGCGCCGATCATGGAGTTCACCGCGGCGGACATCTTTCAACACTCACCTTTTGGCGACATCTTGAGTTTGCTAAAGTACCTCTCGTTATCAGGAGAGGCCTGGCCGGACTGCGGCCAGGACGGTTGGGATGCGGACGACGAAGAAATTCAGAACCCACCCACCACCCACTTGGTAGCCACTGTCGACGATCTAACCGACATGCTAGATTACGACTCTGAGGACATCGACGGTATGGACGACGATGCCGGAGACGACCAAGAACCAGCGCCCACCGGGCACTGGAAAGCCACCTCTTCATACGACATATACATGGTGGATATCCCAAAGGATGGGAACGGCAAAGGAACAGCGGAGGATGACCCCTCCAAGAAACAGCCCAAGCACCGGCGTCAGCGGTGCCGCTCTAAATTCCGCCACAGCAAGAATGAGGATTCCGGCACCGGAGACAATAATACACCAGAGAGCGCCGAAGACAACCCACTCCAGCAAGATCCAGCACAGGAGGAGGGGGACGCCAGCCCTCATGAGAGAGCGGCCGAAGAAGAGGTAGAGGACTATACGCCTCCCTCCGGAGACGAGGCAAGCCTCGACGATGACGAATTTGTCGTGCCTGAGGATCCCGTCGAACAGGAGCATTTCAAACGCAGGCTTATGGCCACGATAAACAGCCTCAAGAAAAAGCAGCAGCAGCTTAGAGCTGATCAAGATCTGCTAGCCGACAGATGGACCGAAGTCCTCGCGGCCGAAGAGCATGAACTCGAACGCCCCTCCAAAAGCTACCCCAAACGTAAGCTGCTCCCCCGATTAGAGGTGGAGGCATATGATCCCGCTTCACCAGGAGATAATACGGCTGATCGACCACCCCGTGGTCGCGACAGAGAGGCCTCAAGGCCCTTCACTAGACCCATACCTCGGCATCGCTCGAAAAGCACAAGGCCACAGGGGAACACTCCGGACCTGCGAGACATATTGGAGGATAAGGCAAGACAATCAAGATCGATCTATGGATCACGTGGGCACCCCACGATACATGACGATCACCGTCACCCTGGACACAGTAAGTCCAGCCGGGCCGAACACAACAGACAAAGCTCTTTTGAGCTCCGTCGCGATATCGCCCAGTACAGAGGCGCCGCACACCCACTGTGCTTCACAGATAAGGTAATGGATCATTAAATCCCTGAAGGGTTTAAACCCGTCAATATTGAATCTTATGATGGCACAACATACCCCGCGGTCTGGATCGAGGACTATCTCCTCCACATACACATGGCCCGCGGAGACGATCTTCACGCCATCAAATATCTCCCACTCAAACTTAAAGGACCAGCCCGGCATTGGCTTAACAGCTTGCCAGCAGAGTCAATCGGGAGTTGGGAGGACCTGGAAGCCACATTCCTCGATAACTTCCAAGGCACGTACGTGCGACCACTAGATGCAGATGACCTAAGCCACATAATTCAGCAGCCAGACGAATCGGCCAAACAATTCTGGACACGGTTCTTAACCAAGAAAAACCAAATCGTCGACTGTCCGGATGCCGAGGCCCTCGCGGCATTCAAGCATAACATCCGCGACGAGTGGCTTGCCCGGCACCTGGGACAGGAAAAGCCGAAATCCATGGCAGCCCTTACATCACTCATGACCCGCTTCTGTGCGGGTGAGGACAGCTGGCTAGCACGCAGCAACAACCTCAACAAAAATTCTGGCAGTCCGGATATCAAGGACCGTAGTGACAGGTCGCGTCGCAACAAAAACAAATGCCGCATTAACGGCGATAACAGTGAGGATACGGCAGTCAATGCCGGATTCAGAGGCTCTAAACCCGGTCAACGGAAAAAGCCATTCAAAAGAACAACTCAGGGTCCGTCCAATTTGGACCGAATTCTCGACCGCTTGTGCCAGATACACGGCACCCCTGAAAAGCCAGCTAACCACAAAAATAGGGACTGTTGGGTGTTCAAGCAGGCAGGCAAGTTAATTGCCGAAAACAGCGACAAGGGGCTACATAGCAACGACGAGGAAGAGACCCGACCGCCGAAAAATAGAGGATAGAAGGGTTTCCCCCCACAGGTGCGGACGGTGAACATGATATATGCCACGCACATACCCAAAAGGGAGCGGAAGCGTGCACTCAGGGATGTATACGCGATGGAGCCAGTTGCCCCAAAGTTCAATCCATGGTCCTCTTGCCCGATCGCCTTTGACCGAAGGGACCACCCCACCAGCATTCGCCATGGTGGGTTCGCCGCGTTGGTTCTAGACCCAATCGTCGATGGATTTCATCTCACCAGAGTCCTAATGGACGGCGGTAGCAGCCTAAACCTAATCTATCAGGACACAGTGCGCAAAATGGGCATAGACCCCTCAAGGATTAAACCTACCAAGACGACCTTTAAAGGCATCATACCAGGTGTAGAAGCCAATTGTACAGGCTCAGTTACACTGGAAGTGGTCTTTGGATCCCCGGATAACTTCCAAAGCGAGGAGTTAATCTTCGACATAGTCCCGTTCCACAGCGGCTATCATGCCTTGCTCGGACATACCGCGTTCGCAACGTTCAACGTGGTGCCGCACTACGCATACCTCAAGCTCAAGATGCCAGGCCCTAGAGGAGTCATCACGGTCAATGGAAACATTGAACGCTCCCTCCGAACGGAGGAACATACAGCAGCTCTCGCGGCAGAAGTACAAAGCAGCCTTTTAAGGCAATTCTCGAGTCCGGCTGCCAAGCGGCCGGACACAGCTAAGCGTGCCCGGAGTAACCTACAACACGACCACCTGGCACGTTCCTAGCATGCGTAGCAGTGCGGCCCCAACCCAGCCCCTACAAAACATTAAGACAGACCCTTCGCGTACTCCATTACGATCTGAAGATACCATGGGCATGGGGCAAGGGGCTCGACCACGATAAGCCCAGACTGCGGCTCAACCGCACCAGGGGCTCTTAAGTGTGTCGTTTCTTTTTTTTCCTTTTTCTTTTTGTACCTACAGGACTGCGTTCGACAGAGGCCCTATCCGGCAGCAGACATGCCGAACCCACGATGCAACAGCCAGGGAAGGAGAAAGGCTACAACGAAAATCCAGGTGGTCTCCATCATGAGCATTAAATTTGTTTTATGCATTATGCCGTAGCCTACCCCTGGAGGGGGACATGTTAAACAGTCCAATCCTTTGCTTACCGCACCACTTGTATCGTCCTGCACTTACAGCAGTTTTTATCGAATAAAGCAATGCAGCACATTTTTGCTTCTAATTGCATTTCTTTCTCACACATATGTTCATCTATGACATGTTGCATCCGTACGTTTCGGTACGGCTAAATACAGCAGGGGCTTATGTTTCCCGCATTATGGTGTGATAAGTCCGAACACTTTCACTAGTGCGGCACCCCGAACTTATAGCATTATATGCATCGGCTCCGAATCATGTTCTTGGGTCAATAGTTAGGTTTGCCCGGCTCCCATGTTTTGGTACCTTACATTCCGTTTTATCGGCTAAGGTAGCACTGGGAGAACCACTGCGATTGCGCGCAGTTGAGCTGGGTTAACGCCTCAGTGGAGAAAGCTAAAACTGACCGTCATGATGAGGCGAGAGTTGGTCGCTGTTCGAGAGGTTCTTTGCGAGTCCCTAAAGACTTATGCCGCTTCGAGGGAGGAGCCGGATTCTGTCCGGCCAAGGCGTGGATAGCGCCCCAAATTCGGCCTTCCGAAAACTATGGGCTTCGCCGAAATTTAAAATTATAGAATTCTATGGCTAAGTGAGAGTGTTCAAGCATTATAAGTCCGGTTGCCTTGTTCGTTGTGTCGAGCGCCTCCCTAGACGGACCCAAAAATGGGAACAAGAGCCCTCGAGTTTATCCCGAACACCCCAGCACTCGTGGCATGGGGGCTGAAGCCGACGACTTACCATCTCTCAGATTTGATAAATAGCCGCACAGAAGGTAATATTTTAAATTTACAAGCATTGCTTCGCGTATATGAACCAAGTTTTCAGCGCATAGGATAACAAAATGCGAGTCTACTCAAATATTACATCTTTGGAGCACTCACCCGCAATAGTGCGGGCGCCCTTCAGCACACTCTTATGATACATCTCGGGTGTACGATACTCCTTGCCCTCTGGTGGTGGGTCCATCACAAGCTTCTGGGCATCCATCTTGCCCTAGTGCACCTTTGCGCGGGCAAGGGCCCGACGCGCACCTTCAATACAGGCGAAGTGCTTGATGACTTCAACCCACGGGCACGCATCCACCAGCCGCCGCACTAGGCCGAAGTAGCTCCCAGGCACGGCCTCCTTAGGCCACAGCTGAACTATGAGGCCCTTCATGGCCTGTTCGGCTGCCTTGTGGAGCTCGACCAGCTGCTTCAGCTGGTCGCTAAGGGGCACCGGATGTTCGGCCTTAGTATACTGAGACCATAAGACCTTCTCCGTCGAGCTCCCCTCCTCGGCCCGGTAGAATGCGGCAGCATTGGACACGCTGCGAGGAAGATCCGCGAACGCTCCTGGAGAACTCCGAATTCGGGTAAGCGACAGGTAATTAACACTCACATGCTTACTTTGCATGAAAAATGCCTTACCCGCTGCTATTTTCTTCATCGCCTCTATCTCCTGAAGGGCCTTATAGGCTTCGGGCTTAGCGGCTTCAGCACTCTCAAGAGCCGTTGCAAGCTCAGACTCTCGAGTCTTTGAGTCACGCTCCAGGCTCTTGTGCTTCTTCACGAGATCCTGGAGCTCTTCCTGTACCTCCGCCACCCGCGCCTCCTATTTCTCTCGCTCGGTGCGCTCCGCAGCCGCATTGCGTTCGGCCGCGGCCACCGCCTCCTTCAGGGTTGCCACCTCATTCGTGGCCCCTGCAATACCCCAGTTATCCTTGTCATTTTTCTTGCAACCAAATCCTTTTCTGTAAGGTACAAATTTCGTAAGGTATTACTCACCTTCTTTTTCCTTGAGCTGCTTCTTGGCATGGCCGAGCTCGTTCTCGGACCGCTCGAGGTTTTCCTTCAAAGTATTGACCTCCGCAGTCAATGCGGCAGAGGTCAGCAGCACAGCCTGCAATCCCATATTGACATATTTTCATGACTCCTGCGTTTATCTTTTTAAAGATCCTCAGTCCGGCTTTTCTTTCCTAACACCGAACTGAGCATCAGGGGCTACTGTCTATGCGGTACCATTTTACATATATTGAAATTCTTACCTCAAAGCCTGTTAGAAGGCTGCTGCAGGCTTCGGTCAGCCCGCTCTTGGCGAGCTGAACCTTCTGAATCACCGCACTCATAACAGTGCGGTGTTCCTCTTCGATGGAGGCACCGTTGAGCGCCTCCAGCAAATTATCCGGCACCTCCGGTTGGACGGAGGCAGCCGGTGTCACGGTCTTGCCCTTCTTGCAAAGGGGTCGCCCACCGGACTCCGGAGCCACTATGGGCTCCGGGGCTGAGTCCGGTGCAAAGTCCGGGAGGTTGTCCTGCGACACCTCCGGGGCCCTCTCCTCCTGGTGGGTCCCTTCCTGGGATCCCACCTCGGCATCGTCCGCATCACGGGGGGTGGAGGCAGTCGGAAGAGAATCCATATCCGACGCCCCTAAGGATCCGCTCGACGAAGTGGGGAGATCATCCTTAGGCGGACTGCAGGGATGTATGCGGTATTAGAAAGACATGACGTGGCTCAAAACGAAAACCTTGAAGTTATTCGGGAGTCCGGACACTTACGATCTCGCCAGAGGCTTGGCCCTTGGAGGCCAGTCCTCGTCGTCGTCACTGTCGTTGGTGGAACAGTCCGGGGGAAGAGTTTTTCCCCTCTTGGACCCTTCGGCCTCCCCTGTTGGGGAGGCCTTCCTTTTCTTCCCTCCCCCCGCTGGGGGAGAGGCTTTCTTCTTCTCCTCCTCGCCTTGGTGGGAGGAGTCGTCCTCGGATTCATCGTCCGATAGCACCTGAAAATGGGAACTCTTCCGAGTCCCCGTGGCCTTCTTCTTGGCCTTCTTCTCCGGCACCACGTGGGGTGCTGGAGCCAGCAGCCCCGTCAGGCGGGCGTCAGCTGGGTCCTCTGGCAATGGGGCCGGACAGATAGCATGTGCGGCCTTTTTCAGCCAGTCCTGTCAAAGGAAAGGGAGTTTAGATCCCGCATAGAGTCAAACTATGGAAAACAAGCGTCCCTTAAAGGACAGAATAACTTACTTCATCAGCTGGACGCTCCAAGCTGAATCCGCGATCTTCGGTAGCGGATGCGGGAGTCTCGGCGCCCTTGAACAGCACCTTCCAGACCTCTTCGTACGTAGTGTCGAAGAGCCCATTCAGAGTCTGGTGCTACGCCAGATCGAACTCCCGCAGATTGAAGCCCCGTCGTTGGCACGGGAGAATCTGGCGGATAAGCATGACCTGGACTACGTTGACAAGCTTGAGTTTCTTGTCCACCAGCTTCTTGACGCAGGCTTGGAATCCGGTCAGCTCCTCCGAATCGCCCCAAATCAGGCCGCTCTCTTTCCAGGAGGTGAGCCATGTGGGGATGCCGGATCTGAATTCGGGGGCCGCTGCCCATTCGGGGTCACGCAGCTCGGTGATGTAGAACCACCCCGATTGCCACCCCTTGATGGTTTCCACAAAGGTGCCCTCCAGCCACGTAACGTGGGACATCCTGCCCACCATGGCACCTCCACACTCCGCTTGGCTGCCCTTCACAACCTTCGACTTGACACTGAAGGTCTCGAGCCACAAGCCGAAGTGGGGCTGGATGCAGAGGAAAGCCTCGCACACAACGATAAACGCCGAGATGTTGAGAATAAAATTCGGGGCCAAATCGTGGAAATCTAGGCCGTAGTAGAACATGAGCCCCCGGACAAAGGGATGAAGTGGGAATCCCAGTCCGCGGAGGAAATGGGGAAGGAATACTACCCTCTCATGGGGCCTGGGGGTGGGGATGAGCTCTCCCTCGTCGGGGAGCCGATGTGCGATGTCGCTGGACAAGTATCCGGCGCTGCGCAGCTTCTGGATATGCCCCTCCGTGACGGAGGAGGCCATCCACTAGCCTCCCGCTTCGGACATATTTGGAGAAGGTTGAGGTGAGATGTGCGGGCTTGGGCGCTAGAGCTCGAGTTCGCAGAGATGGATAAGCCAAGGAGGAAGAAGGCGCAGGTAAAAAAGGTTGGATCTTTTATCCCCTTATATGGGCGGACGGAAACACGCGTCCCCACCGGCCTGGTAAAACTCGCTTATCTCCCAAGCGTGACGATCAATGGCGCAGTTGGGTTACCCACGTCCGTATTGATGGGAATCCCGGAATAAGGGGAACACGATCTCTGCTTCGACAAGACATGCCGAGGAAACCGCCTCGCTAAACGCGCTGAGGTGGAACAATAAAAACAATTCGTAAAGGCTTGGAAGTGGTGTGGCGTTACGCCGCAGAATACGTCAGCAGATTGATCTTGTGTAATATTATTCTCTCTACGGTGGTATGTGGAATTTATTTTTGCAGAGTCGGACACTATCCTGGTGTTCACAATCTTCTATAAGTTATTCAGAGGAGGAACCCGCCTTGCAATGCCGAAGACAATATGCGCGCCGGACTCGTCGTCATTGAAGCCTAGTTCAGCGGCTACTGAGGGAGTCTCGGACTAGGGGGTGTCCGGATAGCCGAACTACCATCATCGACCGGACTCCAAGGCTATGAAGATACAAGATTGAAGACTTCGTCCCGTGTCCGGATGGGACTTTCCTTGGCGTGGAAGGCAAGCTTGGCGATACGGATATGTAGATCTCCTACCATTGTAACCGACTCTGTGTAACCCTAGCCCTCTCCGGTGTCTATATAAACTGGATGGCTTTAGTCCATAGGACGAAGAACAATCATACCATAGGCTAGCTTCTAGGGTTTAGCCTCCTTGATCTCGTGGTAGATCTACTCTTGTAACCCACATCATCAATATTAATCAAGCAGGACGTAGGGTTTTACCTCCATCAAGAGGGCCCGAACCTGGGTAAAAACATCGTGTCCCTCGTCTCCTGTTACCATCTGCCTAGACGCACAGTTCGGGACCCCCTACCCGAGATCCGCCGGTTTTGACACCGACAGAGACCACCTGGATATTCGCTGTAGCCTTTATCCTTCCCTGGTTGTTGCATCGTGAGTTCGGCAGGTCTGCTGCCGGACAGGGCCTCTGACGAACGAGTCTTGTGGGTAGAAAAATAAAAGGTAAAAAAGAAAAAAAAGAACGACATACATGAGGGCCCTTTGTGTGGTTGAGCCGTAGTCTGGGCTTATCGTGGTGGTGCCCCTCTCCCCATGCCCATGGTATCTTCGAAGCATAATGGTGCACGTGAAGGACCTGTTTTGACGTTTTGCAGGGGCTGGGGTTGGGGCCGCACTGCTACGCGTGCTCGGAACGTGCTAGGTGGTCTTGTTGTAGGTTACTCCGGGCGCGCTTAGCTATGTCCGGCCGCTTAACGCCCGGACTCGAGAATTGCCTTAAGAGGCTGCTTTGTACTTCTGCCGCGAGAGCCGCTATATGTTCCTCCATTCGGAGAGAATGTTAAGTGTTTCTGTTGACCGTGATGACTCCTCGAGGGCCTGGCATCTTGAGCTTGAGGTATGCGTAGTGCGGCACCACGTTGAACTTTGCAAACGTGGTACGTCCGAGCAAGGCGTGATAGCCGCTGCGGAACGGGACTATGTCGAAGATTAACTCCTCGCTTCGGAAGTTATCCGGGGATCCGAAGACCACTTCCAGTGTAACTGAGCCTATACAATTGGCTCTACACCTGGTATGATGCCTTTAAAGGTCGTCTTGGTAGGTTTAATCCTTGAGGGGTCTATGCCCATTTTGCACACTGTATCCTGATAGAGCAGGTTCAGGCTGCTGCCGCCGTCCATCAGGACTCTGGTGAGGTGAAATCGATCGACGATTGGGTCTAAGACCAATGCGGCGAATCCACCGTGGCGGATGCTGGTGGGGTGGTCCCTTCGGTCAAAAGTGATCGGGCAGGAGGACCATGGATTGAACTTTGGGGCGACTAGCTCCATCGCGTATACATCCCTGAGTGCACGTTTCCGCTCCCTTTTGGGTATGTGCATTGCGTATATCATGTTTACCGTCCGCACCTGTGGGGGGAAACCCTTCTGTCCTCTATTGTTCGGCGGTCGGGTCTCTTCCTCGTCATCGCTATGCAGCCCCTTGCCATTGTTTTCGGCAATTAACTTGCCTGCCTCCTTGAATACCCAACAGTCCCTGTTGTTGTGGTTGGCTGGTTTTTCGTGGGTGCCGTGTATCTGGCACGAGCGGTCGAGTATTCGGTCCAAATTGGACGGACCCGGAGTAGTTCTTTTGAATGGCTTTTTCCGGTGACCGGGTTTAGAGCCTCTGAATCTGGCATTGACTGCCGTATCCTCACTATTGTCGCCGTTGATGCGGCGCTTGTTTTTGTTACAACGCGACGTGCCATTTCGGTCCTTGAAATCCGGACTGCCAGAATTTTTGCTGAGGTTGTTGCTGCGTGCTAGCCAGCTATCCTCACCCGCGCAGAAGCGGGTCATGAGTGATGTGAGGGCTGCCATGGATTTCGACTTTTCCTGTCCCAAGTGCCGGGCAAGCCACTCGTTGCGGATGTTATGCTTGAAGGCCGCGAGGGCCTCCGCATCCGGACAGTCGACGATTTGGTTTTTCTTGGTTAAGAACCGTGTCCAGAATTGTCTGGCCGACTCGTCTGGCTGCTGAATTATGTGGCTTAGGTCATCAGCGTCTGGTGGTTGCACATACGTGCCTTGGAAGTTATCGAGGAATGCGGCTTCCAGGTCTTCCCAACTCCCAATTGACTCTGCTGGCAAGCTGTTAAGCCAATGCCGGGCTGGTCCTTTAAGCTTGAGGGGGAGATATTTGATGGCGTGAAGGTCGTCACCGCGGGCCATGTGGATGTGAAGAAGATAGTCTTCGATCCAAACCGCGAGGTCTGTTGTGCCATCGTAAGATTCAATATTCACGGGTTTAAACCCTTAGGGGATTTGATGATCCATTACTTCATCTGTGAAGCATAGTGGGTGTGCGGTGCCTCTATACTGGGCGATGTCACGACGGAGCTCAAAAGAGCTTTGTCGGTTTTGTTCGGCCCGGCCGGACTTACTGTGTCCGGCGCGACGGTTGTCGTCACGTACCATGGGGTGCCCACGTGATCCATAGATCGATCTTGATTGTCTTGCCTTATCCTCCAATATATCTCGCAAGTCCGGAGCGTTCCCATGTGGCCTTGTGCTTTTCGAGCGATGCCGGGGTACGGGTCTAGTGAAGGGCCTAGAGGCCTCTCTGTCGCGACCGCGGGGTGGTCGGTCAGCCGTATTGTCTCCTGGTGATGCGGGTTCATATGCTTCCTCCTCTAATCGGGGCAGCAACTTGCGTTTAGGGTAGCTTTTGGAGGGGCGTTCGAGCTCATGCTCTTCGGCCGCGAGGACTTCAGTCCATCTGTCGGCTAGCAGATCTTGATCAGCTCTAAGCTGTTGCTGCTTTTTCTTGAGGCTGTTCGCCGTGGCCATAAGCCTGTGTTTAAAACG
Source organism: Triticum dicoccoides (assembly GCF_002162155.2). Lineage (NCBI taxonomy): Eukaryota > Viridiplantae > Streptophyta > Magnoliopsida > Poales > Poaceae > Triticum > Triticum dicoccoides. The sequence goes on along the minus strand of NC_041393.1, from coordinate 615,203,507 downwards.
CTCTTGTTCGACGGGATCCTCAGGCACGACAAATTCATCGTCATCGAGGCTTGCCTCGTCTCCGGAGGGAGGCATATATGTCACACCCTAGCTAGTCATGCATTAGAGTGTTGCATCATGTTTATTCTTTTATCAGAAACTTGAAATGGGGATGACAGAACCCCCAGTCCCCTCTGAAACCAACTAGGGTTTACTAAAATAATTTTCAATGAACCTGAAATGCCCTTCTAAAATGTCCATCATTTTTGTCTTGGTTCAGAACCTCTGCCAAAAGTGGTGCACATTTTCCTAGGCCATCTTAGGGTTTTTGAATTAATTCATAAATATTTGAATTTGGGCATTTAAAATTATATAAAATATTTAAATGCTCAAATACCTCCAAACTAAAATGTTTCATGTTGGAAATAATCCAGCTATGGACCAGGAGAGATTTGGTGATTTTTGAAGTTGCCTAGGTATTTTATTTAATTCAACAAAGTTGCAGAAGTATTAGAAAAACAGAAAACAGAAGAAAATGAAAAAAACTTACCTGGCGCCTGCCCCGGCCCACCTGCCGGCCCAGCCCAGCACCGCTCCAGCGAGCTGCTTGCCGGCCAGGCAGGCAGGCAGGTGCCCGACGGCGACCGCGGCGTGCGCCACGCACCTGCTCGCCGCCTCGCCGCTCCCCTCGCCAGGTGACGTCGAGGATCGGCCTCCCTCTCTCCCCCGAACCCCCCAGACACCCCCTCTCCTCTCCAGCTCCTCCCCCTCGCACGGCCCAGCCATGGCCGACGCCATCGCCGCCACCCCCTCGCCGTAGCCACGCCCTCCGACCACCCCACGCCGTCTCACCGTGTCCAGGAGCTCCGCCGCTGTCCACTTCA
>NC_041393.1:615200828-615201663 GCF_002162155.2 Triticum dicoccoides | reverse complement strand
TGGATTTAATTTAAATCAGGAAATTCCAGAATATTATTTAAACTTCAAAAATTCATAACTTTTATTCTGTAACTCCAAATTGGACAAATTATATATGAAAAATGATCAGAAAAATCCAATCTATCCATCTGTACTATTTTCATGCATGATCAAACAAGTTAAATTGATGTTTTAAGCAGAACAAGGAAAAGCACTTTAAAAGGCCATATTTGAATTTGAAATTTGAATCCTTGATTCAAATTTGTTCAAACCCTTCTGGTTTTAGTTGCATTAGCCCAACACACTCATATTGCCATGTTTCATGCATGCATCATATTGTTGCACATTGTTTGGTGATGGTTGTATATCGATGTCCCTTGCGACAGGTTCTGCCTCCGAGGAATACCGTGATTACCCTAACGAAGAACCGTATCAGTGCATCGAACCATCAGGCAAGCAACCAACCATTTGATCATATCGATACAATCCCATGTTCTCGCCCCTGCTCTCTTTTACTGCATTAAGACAACGCGATTCAAACTGCTGTGTGCTACGGTAGTTGAACCCATTTCCTCTGCATGACCTGTCATTGCCACAGTAACTAGATGAAACTCACTAGCATGTGTGGGAGTTGTTTGAGCCATATGTATGTGTTGTTCCTACCTTGCTATGCCTGCTATGCTTAGAGTCGTGTCAGGTCTGGTTCATCTGGGTGATGGGCTAGAGTGAAATGATTATGTCGGTAATGAGGGTGGTGTGGTGAACACGATTTGGTAAAGGTATCGATGAGAGGCCATGTAGGAGTACATGGTGGGTTGTTTCATTGAAGCCGACCTTAAGCACTGAGATCTGTATG
>NC_041393.1:615192556-615198443 GCF_002162155.2 Triticum dicoccoides | reverse complement strand
GATGCCTAGATGTACCCGGCCATACTGCCAAGTTGGTCAGGGTAATGACTGAGGCTGGATACCGCTGGTATCCTGAGTACACGGTCGAAGAGCAATTCCGAGATTTTAATCAAAGTCAGTATCTCTGCACTGTCAGGATATTTCCATCTTATCCTGGATCCACTGAGCCTCTTCACTGCTCTTATGGACTCGGGGTTACCATTGAGATGGCTGTGCAGGACGCCGCCTACTCTATGATGACCATTATGCGGGTCAGATCTGGTTTATTTCGGGACTCTGATTTCCGGTATATGCCAGGATCACTTCCGGGAGCACAAGGGTATCTCCAGGCTATCTATGCTGACCCCACTCAGGAGGATTCACGGACTCGCACCACTGCTGAGATGCTCGAGGATAAGGACCGTGAAAATCGGGCCTTAAGGCTAGAGCTCTTCAACACCCGTGCTGACCACTGGGCCACTTTGACTCGGTTCGCACCGGCAGTGCAAGCTGGATATTCAGATATGCGCGATCTCTATCATGTGAGATCTGCTCTGCCAGACGTGATGGTTTGGCGTGATGTAGGAGGCATCACCCCACCTCGCGGTCCCCGCAGGCCACCGTCTGTTGGTCCAAGGCCTCATCCTAGCCCCTATGGTCCACAAGCTCCACGAGACCGTCTGTTTCCAGATGATCATGTTGAGCTTCCAGGCTATGGAGGTGACTTCTACGAGGACTACTACGGATCGGTCTGAGTTAGTGGTAGTATCACTAGTTCGCTCTAGCTGTGTCGTCTATCGTTCCGCGTGACTCGTGGGATATGACCTAGTTTGTACTCCTTCCGGAGGTGTAGAAAAATAATGTATAGGAGCTTGGAATGCCTCCGATGAGATGTAATCCTCTTTTCACCGTAATAGTACTTTGTTTGGTCTTGTACTAAACCCTGTATGGTGTGTATGACGATGGAATAAAAGAAGCAGTTTCTGTATCTACCATGTCATACGGATGATCATCTTGCATTCCGAGTTATTTCTTACATTATGAATCCTATGTCGGAATTTCACCATCCTGACTAAATCATTGTCTTGTTTACCTAGGATGGTCAACACGCGCGCTAACCCTGCTTCTCAAGAGCAGGCCGAAGGCAGTGAAGCCAGGGATGTAAATCTGCCTCATCCTCCTTCACTAGCCGAGGTTATGATGGAAGCTGAGAGGAACAAGCGGGAGACAAACCGTTTGTTGGAGCGTATTGAACAGAATACAGCACACCATCAGAGGGCTAACGTGGTGTCACTCAGTGATTTTATCAAATTGCATCCACCCACGTTCCACCACTCCGTCGAGCCTCTCGACGCTGATGACTGGCTTCGCAGTATCGCTCACAAACTGCGTTCCGCGCTGGTAGCGGAGGCTGACAAGGTCACCTTTGCTGCATATCATCTTGAAGGCCCCGCCAGTCTATGGTGGGAGAATTATGGAGCTATGCGCCCAGCGGGCCATGTCACTACTTGGGCTGAATTCAGCGAGGCTTTCCGTGAACATCACATTCCGGAGGGTCTCATGGACCGTAAACGTGAAGAATTTTGCAGTTTCACCCAAGGCCGACTTTCTGTGGATGCTTACAGCAGGGAGTTTGGTAATCTCGCACGATATGCAACCGAGGAAGTGTCTACCGATGCCAAGAAGCAAGCAAGGTTCCGTAAGGGCCTTAGTCCTGAGCTTCGCCGTGACCTCCGTCTGCATGAGTGCACATCTTTTTCGAAACTTGTCAACAAAGCCATCAGTGCTGAAACTGGTCAGACTGACTATGACGCAACACGCAAGCATGGCCGTGACATGGGTTCCTCATCCGGTGCTGGTCCTCACAAGCGCCGCGTGTGGGTACCCAACACCGCCCTGCCACCCAGGTTCACACCGAGGCCATCTTTCCAGGCACCTCGCCCCGTTCAACAGTCTGCACCGGCCAAGCCCTATGGAGGTCCAACCAATAATGTTCCTCCACGTACCAGTTCCGTGACTTGTTTCAAGTGTGGGGAATCTGGTCACTATATGCGTGAATGCCCCCAGACCAAACCCAATCAATCTGCTAAAGCTGTTGGCCGTGGCAAGCCGACAGGAAAAATATTCCACGCCAAGCCGGTCACCGCTTCACGTGGCCATGTCAACTGTGTCTCTGCCGAAGAAGCTCAAGAGGATCCCAACGTCGTTCTCGGTACGCTTCTTGTTAACTGCCACCCGGCATCTGTTCTTTTCGATACAGGAGCCTCTCATTCCTTTATATCTGAAAATTATGCTCGTTTGCATAACGTTGCATTCTGTGACATGCCATCCACTATGGAAATCTCTACCCCTGGGTCTAGATGGCAGACCTCTAGGGTAAGTTATGGAAATGAGATCCAAGTCGACAGACTTGTTTTCCTTGCGTCTTTGATAGCCCTTAAATCTTCAGATATTAATATCATTCTGGGTATGGACTGGATGTCAGCTCATCATGCCCAAATCGATTGCTTCTCTAGGACTGTTCAACTCACCCATCCTTCGGGAAAGATAGTCAATGTCTTGACCCGAATAGCCAAGCGACAATTATATTCTCTTAACGCCAACCTTTGCCAGACCTTGAGGACGTTCCGGTAGTCCGTGACTTCCCGGATGTCTTTCCAGAGGAATTGCCAGGTGTTCCACCTGACAGGGATGTTGAGTTTGTAATAGACCTCATTCCAGGAACCGTTCCGATTGCTAGAAGACCTTATAAGATGGCACCCCTAGAACTAGCCGAGCTTAAGAAACAACTCGATGAGTCCTTGAAAAAGGGTTTCATCCGACCTAGCTCATCTCCGTGGGCTTGCCCCGTCCTATTCGTCAAGAAGAAGGATGGTACGGACCGGATGGTTGTAGATTACCGACCTGTCAACTTGGTCACAATCAAGAACAAATACCCGCTTCCCAGGATCAACGACCTGTATGATCAGCTCGCTGGATCCTCAGTCTTCTCCAAGATGGATTTGAGGTTGGGCTACCATCAAATCAAAATCAGAAACGGGGACATTCCTAAAATGGCCTTTGTTACTCGTTATGGCCAATACGAGTACACCGTCATGTCCTTCGGATTAACCAACGCTCCAGCCACCTTTTCTCGGTTAATGAACTCAATCTTCATGGAGTATTTGGATAAATTCGTCGTGGTTTACCTCGATGATATACTCATCTACTCCAAGAACGAGGAAGAACATGCCGAACATCTAAGGCTAGTGTTGCGGAAACTTCGAGAGCATCGCCTTTATGCCAAATTTTCTAAATGTGAATTCTGGTTGTCAGAAGTGACCTATCTGGGTCATGTAATATCTGGTAAAGGTATTGCTGTTAACCCCGAGCGAGTTCAAGCCGTCCTTAACTGGACTCCACCCGAATCGGTCAAGCAAGTTCGGAGTTTTCTAGGCTTAGCGAGCTATTGCCGTCGCTTTGTCGAAAATTTCTCCAAGGTTGCTAAACCTTTAACCGAACTCCTCAAGAAAGATAAAAAGTTCGAATGGACTCCACAATGTGAGCACAGCTTTCAGGAACTGAAAAGACGCCTGACTTCTGCTCCCGTGCTGGTACCGCCAGACTTCTCCAAGGACTTTGTTATCTACTGCGACGCCTCGCGACAAGGACTAGGTTGCATTCTCATGCAAGATCGACACGTAATTGCCTACGCTTCACGGGAACTGCACCCACATGAGGAGAATTATCCCACTCATGATCTAGAGCTTGCAGCCGTAGTCTATGCACTTAAAACCTGGCGACATTACCTCCTCGGTAACCGTTGCGAAATATTCACTGATCACCAAAGTCTGAAGTACATCTTCACCCAACCGGATCTGAATCTCAGGCAAAGACGTTGGGTTGAATTGATCACAGACTTCGACTTAGGAATAACCTACACCCCAGGGAAAGCCAACGTCATGGCTGATGCGCTAAGTCGTAAATCCTATTGTAACAATCTGATGTTACAACAAAGTCAACCGCTTCTCCATGAGGAATTTCGGAAGCTTAACCTTCACATTGTTCCTCAAGGATTTCTTTCCACCTTGGTGGCGAAACCTACTCTTACGGATCAAATCATTGCTGCCCAGAAGCGAGATAAGGGAATAGCTAAAATCAAGGAGAACATTGCTAGCGGAGGTGCTAGTTGTTTCTCCACAAATGATCATGGTGTTGTGTACTTTGAGAACCGTCTAGTGGTTCCCAAGAACCAACATCTACGGCAGTTGATCCTTAAGGAGGCTCATGAATCTCCTCTCACTATTCATCCCGGTGGTACTAAGATGTATCAGGACCTACGCCAGAGGTTCTGGTGGACTAGGATGAAGAGAGAAATTGCTCAGTATATTGCTAATTGCGACGTCTGTCGTCGTGTAAAAGCAGAGCATCAACGGCCTGCTGGCACCCTTCAACCCTTAGCTATTCCTGAATGGAAATGGGATAAAATTGGTATGGATTTCATTACCGGTTTTCCCAGGACCAAGAGAGGGAATAATGCTATCTTTGTCGTTGTCGATCGTCTTTCCAAAGTAGCCCATTTCTTACCTGTTCGTGAGAGTATAACCGCTAGTCAATTGGCAGACTTATACATCTCCCGAATAGTGTCCCTCCATGGTGTTCCTTTGGAAATTAACTCGGATCGAGGAAGTCTTTTCACCTCTCGATTTTGGGAAAGTTTCCAGAATGCTATGGGAACCCGTCTCTCCTTTAGCACTGCCTTCCACCCTCAGTCGAGCGGTCAAGTGGAACGCGTCAACCAGATTCTAGAAGACATGCTTCGAGCCTCTGTTATCTCATTCGGAATGGATTGGGAGAAGTGCCTTCCATTTGCCGAATTCGCTTATAACAACAGCTATCAATCTAGCTTGGGTAAAGCCCCTTTTGAAGTTCTCTATGGACGACGGTGTCGAACACCCCTTAACTGGTCAGAGACCGGGGAAAGACAATTCTTTGGCCCGGATATGATTCAGGAAGCAGAAGAACAAGTTCGCATCGTTCGTGAAAAGTTGAAAACAGCCCAATCTCGTCAAAAAAGTCAATATGACCGAAAACATAAGGCTATAACTTTCGACGTTGACGAGAAGGCTTATCTTCGGGTCACCCCTCTTAAGGGAACCCATCGTTTCGGTATCAAAGGCAAATTGGCTCCTCGTTACATTGGACCTTTTCGCATTCTTGCCAAACGAGGAGAAGTTGCCTACCAGTTGGAACTACCTCCACACCTCTCCAGGGTCCACGATGTCTTCCACGTTTCTCAACTCAGGCGTTGCTTCTCGGATCCTATCCGTGAAGTGGACCATGAAACGCTTGATCTCCAGGATAATCTTACATATCGAGAGTACCCCATTCGTATCCTCGATCAAGCCGAGCGTACCACTCGACGCCAGAACATCAAGTTCCTCAAATTACAATGGTCGCACCATTCTGAGGATGAAGCAACTTGGGAAAGGGAGGATCGTCTTCGACTCGAATACCCCGCCTTCTTTCCGGAGGAACCCAAATCTCGGGACGAGATTCTTTTGAGTGGGGGTGAGTTGTCACACCCTAGCTAGTCATGCATTAGAGTGTTGCATCATGTTTATTCTTTTATCAGAAACTTGAAATGGGGATGACAGAACCCCCAGTCCCCTCTGAAACCAACTAGGGTTTACTAAAATAATTTTCAATGAACCTGAAATGCCCTTCTAAAATGTCCATCATTTTTGTCTTGGTTCAGAACCTCTGCCAAAAGTGGTGCACATTTTCCTAGGCCATCTTAGGGTTTTTGAATTAATTCATAAATATTTGAATTTGGGCATTTAAAATTATATAAAATATTTAAATGCTCAAATACCTCCAAACTAAAATGTTTCATGTTGGAAATAATCCAGCTATGGACCAGGAGTGA
>NC_041393.1:615184412-615192546 GCF_002162155.2 Triticum dicoccoides | reverse complement strand
TACCTCGATGATATACTCATCTACTCCAAGAACGAGGAAGAACATGCCGAACATCTAAGGCTAGTGTTGCAGAAACTTCGAGAGCATCGCCTTTATGCCAAATTTTCTAAATGTGAATTCTGGTTGTCAGAAGTGACCTATCTGGGTCATGTAATATCTGGTAAAGGTATTGCTGTTAACCCCGAGCGAGTTCAAGCCGTCCTTAACTGGACTCCACCCGAATCGGTCAAGCAAGTTCGGAGTTTTCTAGGCTTAGCGAGCTATTGCCGTCGCTTTGTCGAAAATTTCTCCAAGGTTGCTAAACCTTTAACCGAACTCCTCAAGAAAGATAAAAAGTTCGAATGGACTCCACAATGTGAGCACAGCTTTCAGGAACTGAAAAGACGCCTGACTTCTGCTCCCGTGCTGGTACCGCCAGACTTCTCCAAGGACTTTGTTATCTACTGCGACGCCTCGCGACAAGGACTAGGTTGCATTCTCATGAAAGATCGACACGTAATTCCCTATGCTTCACGGCAACTGCACCCACATGAGGAGAATTATCCCACTCATGATCTAGAGCTTGCAGCCGTAGTCTATGCACTTAAAACCTGGCGACATTACCTCCTCGGTAACCGTTGCGAAATATTCACTGATCACCAAAGTCTGAAGTACATCTTCACCCAACCGGATCTGAATCTCAGGCAAAGACGTTGGGTTGAATTGATCACAGACTTCGACTTAGGAATAACCTACACCCCAGGGAAAGCCAACGTCATGGCTGATGCGCTAAGTCGTAAATCCTATTGTAACAATCTGATGTTACAACAAAGTCAACCGCTTCTCCATGAGGAATTTCGGAAGCTTAACCTTCACATTGTTCCTCAAGGATTTCTTTCCACCTTGGTGGCGAAACCTACTCTTACGGATCAAATCATTGCTGCCCAGAAGCGAGATAAGGGAATAGCTAAGATCAAGGAGAATATTACTAGCGGAGGTGCTAGTTGTTTCTCCACAAATGATCATGGTGTTGTGTACTTTGAGAACCGTCTAGTGGTTCCCAAGAACCAGCATCTACGGCAGTTGATCCTTAAGGAGGCTCATGAATCTCCTCTCACTATTCATCCCGGTGGTACTAAGATGTATCAGGACCTACGCCAGAGGTTCTGGTGGACTAGGATGAAGAGAGAAATTGCTCAGTATATTGCTAATTGCGACGTTTGTCGTCGTGTAAAAGCAGAGCACCAACGGCCTGCTGGCACCCTTCAACCCTTAGCTATTCCTGAATGGAAATGGGATAAAATTGGTATGGATTTCATTACCGGTTTTCCCAGGACCAAGAGAGGGAATAATGCTATCTTTGTCGTTGTCGATCGTCTTTCCAAAGTAGCCCATTTCTTACCTGTTCGTGAGAGTATAACCGCTAGTCAGCTGGCAGACTTATACATCTCCCGAATAGTGTCTCTCCATGGTGTTCCTTTGGAAATTAACTCGGATCGAGGAAGTCTCTTCACCTCTCGATTTTGGGAAAGTTTCCAAAATGCTATGGGAACCCGTCTCTCCTTCAGCACTGCTTTCCACCCTCAGTCGAGTGGTCAAGTGGAACGCGTCAACCAGATTCTAGAAGACATGCTTCGAGCCTCTGTTATCTCATTCAGAATGGACTGGGAGAAGTGCCTTCCATTTGCCAAATTCGCTTACAACAACAGCTATCAATCTAGCTTGGGTAAAGCCCCTTTTGAAGTTCTCTATGGACGACGGTGTCGAACACCCCTTAACTGGTCAGAGACCGGGGAAAGACAATTCTTTGGCCCGGATATGATTCAGGAAGCAGAAGAACAAGTTCGCATCATTCGTGAAAAGTTGAAAACAGCCCAATCTCGTCAAAAGAGTCAATATGACCGAAAACATAAGGCTATGACTTTCGAGGTTGACGAGAAGGCTTATCTTCGGGTCACCCCTCTGAAGGGAACCCATCGTTTCGGTATCAAAGGCAAATTGGCTCCTCGTTACATTGGACCTTTTCGCATTCTCGCCAAACGAGGAGAAGTTGCCTACCAGCTGGAACTACCTCCGCATCTCTCCAGAGTCCATGATGTCTTCCACGTTTCTCAACTCAGGCGTTGCTTCTCGGATCCTATCCGTGGAGTGGACTACGAAACGCTTGATCTCCAAGATAATCTTACATATCGAGAGTACCCCATTCGTATCCTCGATCAGGCCGAACGTACCACTCGACGTCATAATATCAAGTTTCTCAAGGTTCAATGGTCGCACCATTCTGAGGATGAAGCAACTTGGGAAAGGGAGGATCGTCTTCGACTCGAGTACCCCGCCTTCTTCCCGGAGGAACCCAAATCTCGGGACGAGATTCTTTTGAGTGGGGGTGAGTTGTCACACCCTAGCTAGTCATGCATTAGAGTGTTGCATCATGTTTATTCTTTCATCAGAAACTTGAAATGGGGATGACAGAACCCCCAGTCCCCTCTGAAACCAGCTAGGGTTTACTAAAATAATTTTCAATGAACCTGAAATGCCCTTCTAAAATGTCCATCATTTTTGTCTTGGTTCAGAACCTCTGCCAAAAGTGGTGCACATTTTCCTAGGCCATCTTAGGGTTTTTGAATTAATTCATAAATATTTGAATTTGGGCATTTAAAATTATATAAAATATTTAAATGCTCAAATACCTCCAAACTAAAATGTTTCATGTTGGAAATAATCCAGCTATGGACCAGGAGTGATTTGGTGATTTTTGAAGTTGCCTAGGTATTTTATTTAATTCAACAAAGTTGCAGAAGTATTAGAAAAACAGAAAACAGAAGAAAATGAAAAAAACTTACCTGGCGCCTGCCCCGGCCCACCTGCCGGCCCAGCCCAGCACCGCTCCAGCGAGCTGCTTGCCGGCCAGGCAGGCAGGCAGGTTCCCGACGGCGACCGCGGCGTGCGCCACGCACCTGCTCGCCGCCTCGCCGCTCCCCTCGCCAGGTGACGTCGAGGATCGGCCTCCCTCTCTCCCCCGAACCCCCCAGACACCCCCTCTCCTCTCCAGCTCCTCCCCCTCGCACGCCCCAGCCATGGCCGACGCCATCGCCGCCACCCCCTCGCCGTAGCCACGCCCTCCGACCACCCCACGCCGTCTCACCGTGTCCAGGAGCTCCGCCGCTGTCCACTTCATCGAGCAGCCGAGCCCCGAGCGCTCGCAACGCCCGAGACCACCGCACCGACCTCGCCCGAGCTCACCGTCGCCGGAGATCCCCTTCAACGCCGTCGTCGCTCCGGTCCATCTCCGGCCGCACCAAGAACTCCGTCGCACTCACTGTGAGCTTAGCCATCTTCCCCTCCCTTCCGTTCTTGCTCCCGAGCCGTGTAGCAACTTCCCGGAGCTCAACCGCACCCACCGCCGTGGAGCTCGTCGCCGACGTGCTCCCGGTCATCCTCCGGCCACAAGATGGTGTCCATCTTACTCACCAAGTTCCGCAGCACCTAGCTAGCTACTCCACGAGCCTCACCGAACCCTCTAGCGCCAAGTTCACCTCCGACCGAACCCCGGCGGCCGCCAAAGTCGTCGCCGACGCCAACTCCGGCCATCCCGACCTCAACGGACTCCGCCAAGAGCTGCGGTTTGTCCTCAGCTTCCCTCCGGTGGTCTCCGCGGCCCATTTGGTGGCCGAAATGGCCAAAACCACTTCCGCCGCCGCGTCGGGCTCGCCGGCGGCTAAACGCCGGTGCAGCCGACCCGGGTTTGACCACGGGTGGGCCCTGGTTGACTCCCCTGAGTCAATGACAGGTGGGGCCCAGCCCTGTTAATTAAACAGGATTAGTTTTAATTAAGTTTTAATTAAAATAATCACCCTGACATGCGGGACCCACTGTCAGGTTTGACCTGGACCAGTTCCGTTGACCTGCTGACGTCACACTGACGTCAGGCTGACGCAGTAATTGATTTTCTGGATTTAATTTAAATCAGGAAATTCCAGAATATTAATTAAACTTCAAAAATTCATAACTTTTATTCTGTAACTCCAAATTGGACAAATTATATATGAAAAATGATCAGAAAAATCCAATCTATCCATCTGTACTATTTTCATGCATGATCAAACAAGTTAAATTGATGTTTTAAGCAGAACAAGGAAAAGCACTTTAAAAGGCCATATTTGAATTTGAAATTTGAATCTTTGATTCAAATTTGTTCAAACCCTTCTGGCTTTAGTTGCATTAGCCCAATACACTCATATTGCCATGTTTCATGCATGCATCATATTGTTGCACATTGTTTGGTGATGCTTGTGTATCGATGCCCTTGCGACAGGTTCTGTCCCCGAGGAGTACCGTGATTACCCTAACGAAGAACCGTATCCGTGCATCGAACCATCAGGCAAGCAACCAACCATTTGATCATATCGATACAATCCCATGTTCTTGCTCCTGCTCTCTTTTACTGCATTAAGACAACGCGATTCAAACTGCTGTGTGCTACGGTAGTTGAACCCATTTCCTCTGCATGACCTGTCATTGCCACAGTAACTAGATGAAACCCACTAGCATGTGTAGGAGTTGCTTGAGCCATATGTATGTGTTGTTCATACCTTGCTATGCCTGCTATGCTTAGAGTCGTGTCAGGTCTGGTTCATCTGGGTGATGGGCTAGAGTGAAATGTTATGTCGGTAATGAGAGTGGTGTGGTGAACACGATTTGGTAAAGGTATCGATGAGAGGCCATGTAGGAGTACATGGTGGGTTGTTTCATTGAAGCCGACCTTAAGCACTGAGATCTGTATGTGTGATTTAAGAATCAGCTACTACCATGCATTGGGCCCGAAACCAATGGACCCTCTCGACTTCTTATTCACCCTAGTTCTCCGTCCAGGAGTTGCAAGTAGTTTCTGGTGTTTGTAGCCTACTGGAGGCCGTGGACAGCGCTGACCGTAGGGGTGGGCTGTGATGCGGTAGGTACGTGGCCGGGTGTACCGAATACCCGTTAGGTATCTTGGGAACCCTGTTCACATCGTTCGGGGCCGTATGGGAAACCTCGGCCGGACTCCCTGCGGATGGAACCTGAATAGGCGATAAACCTGGACTGGAGGCTTAGGTGATTAGGTAGGTCGTGGCCGACACCCACGTTGGGCTTCCGCTTGAAGGTTGCCGAGTACATGTCGTGTAAACGACGGTAAGTGGTGAGAGCATGTATGAAGAAGTACCCCCTGCAGGGTTAACATGATCTATTCGAATAGCCGCGTCCGCGGTAAAGGACTACTTGGTTGCCTATAAAGTTCATAGACAAGTAAATGGAAACTGTTAAAAGCCTCAAGATAAGTGTGAGTGCCGAGGATGGCTCTTCCGTAGGAAGACGGAGGCGGATCCTCGGTAGTGTATTGAATTGGTGAGTAGTGGACTCGTGTACGCAAAACCATTTCAAGTTGGAGTATCGTAGGATAGCCTAGCCAAGAGTCAAAGCTGGCTTGCTGCAATAACTCCACCAACCCTTCTTGATACTATGCATGTATGTAGGATCTGATGTAAGTCTTGCTGAGTACCTTTGTACTCATGTTGCTATAATCTACATTTTTACAGAAGACGCTGCAACCCCTTCTGATGGGTTCTATGTAGACGTTGACATCAACGAGTAGGCTTAAGACCCAGGTGGTGACCCTGAGCTTGTGAAGGACCACGTAGTATAGCATAAACCTAGCTAGTCATGCATTAGAGTGTTGCATCATGTTTACTCTTTCATCAGAAACTTGAAATGGGGATGACAGAACCCCCAGTCCCCTCTGAAACCAACTAGGGTTACTAAAATAATTTTTCAATGAACCTGAAATGCCCTTCTAAAATGCCCATCATTTTTGTCTTGGTTCAGAACCTCTGCCAAAAATGGTACACATTTTCCTAGGCCATCCTAGGGTTTTTGAATTAAATCATAAATATTTGAATTTGGGCATTTAAAATAATATAAAATATTTAAATGCTCAAATATCTCCAAACTAAAATGTTTCATGTTGGAAATAATCCAACTATGGGCCAGGAATAGTTTGGTGATTTTTGAACTAGCCTAGGTATTTTATTTAATTCAACAAAGTTGCAGAAGTATTAGAAAAACAGAAAACAGAAAAATATATAAAGGGAGAAGCTTACCTGGGCTCCTCCCTGTGCGGCCCAGCCAGCAGCCGGCCCAGCCCACCTCCCTCCTCTGTCGTCTTCGTCCCGACAGAGGGAGGGGAGTGTGGCCGGCGCGCGCGCGCGCCACTGCGCCACGCCACCTGCTCGCCTGCTTGCCTGCCCTCCCCTCCTCGCTCGACGCCCTGGACGACGCCACGCCTCTCCCCCTGCTCTCTCTCACTCTCCCCCGGCTCTCCTCTCCTCTCCCTCGCTCTCTCTCTCTCACGGCCGAACACCACCGTCGCCGCCGTTCGCCATAGCCATCGTCTCCGGCCACCCCTCGCTCCCCCGACTAGCTCAGAAGCTCCGCCTCGACTCCCTCTTCCTCCCCACCGCTCCACGGGTCCCCGGAAGCCCTGCATCGCCGCCACGTCGCCGTTCCCCTCTTCGGGCTCCGACCGTCGTCGCCGTCGAATTCACCGTCACCAGCGCGTCCCCGAGCCCGCTAACCATCCCTGCAGCTCCGCGGTGAGCCCCCGGATCATTTCCCCCTTCTTCCCTGGTCTCTTTCGACTTCTAGGCCCTAGCCCCACCTCGGCCGAGAGCTCCACGCCGCCGGCGATGTCGCCGTCGTGGCCACGGTCGCCGTAGCGCCCAACCGAGCACACCATCGTGCTCCCCACCTCACCAGGAGCACGCAGCACGCACCAACGCCTCCCCAAACCCCCTGCAACACTGATCCCGACCGCACCCGAACTCCGGCCGCCGCAGCCGAGCTCGCCGCCGTCAACTCCGGCCACCCCGAGCCCAACCACCACCACCAATAGTCGCGGCTCAACCTCAGCAACACGTAGATGCCTTCCGCCGTCCATTTGGTTGCCGGAATGGCAAAAAGCACTTCCGCCGCCGTCTCGGGCCTCGCCGGCGTCATGTCGCCGGTGGGGTTTGACTTGTCCGACCTAGGGTTTGACCCCCCAGGGTCACTGACGCGTGGGCCCTGTCGGCCAGGTGGTTAGGTTAGCGCTAACTACTGTTAGTCAACCCCCCCTGACACTGACAGTGGGCCCCAGCGCCACTAACCCCTAATTAGGATTAATTTAATCCTGTTTAACCCCCCTGTCACTGACGTGTGGGCCCCACACGTCAGGTTTGACCTCAGCCAGCCACAGTTGACCACTGACGTCATGCTGACGTCATGCTGACGCAATAATTATATTTCTGGAATTAAATTAAATCAGGAAATTCCAGAATATTATTTAAACTTCAAAAATTCATAACTTTTATTCTGTAACTCCAAATTGGACAAATTATATATGAAAAATGATCAGAAAAATCCAATCTATCCATCTGTACTATTTTCATGCATGATCAAACAAGTTAAATTGATGTTTTAAGCAGAACAAGGAAAAGCACTTTAAAAGGCCATATTTGAATTTGAAATTTGAATCCTTGATTCAAATTTGTTCAAACCCTTCTGGTTTTAGTTGCATTAGCCCAACACACTCATATTGCCATGTTTCATGCATGCATCATATTGTTGCACATTGTTTGGTGATGGTTGTATATCGATGTCCCTTGCGACAGGTTCTGCCTCCGAGGAATACCGTGATTACCCTAACGAAGAACCGTATCAGTGCATCGAACCATCAGGCAAGCAACCAACCATTTGATCATATCGATACAATCCCATGTTCTCGCCCCTGCTCTCTTTTACTGCATTAAGACAACGCGATTCAAACTGCTGTGTGCTACGGTAGTTGAACCCATTTCCTCTGCATGACCTGTCATTGCCACAGTAACTAGATGAAACTCACTAGCATGTGTGGGAGTTGTTTGAGCCATATGTATGTGTTGTTCCTACCTTGCTATGCCTGCTATGCTTAGAGTCGTGTCAGGTCTGGTTCATCTGGGTGATGGGCTAGAGTGAAATGATTATGTCGGTAATGAGGGTGGTGTGGTGAACACGATTTGGTAAAGGTATCGATGAGAGGCCATGTAGGAGTACATGGTGGGTTGTTTCATTGAAGCCGACCTTAAGCACTGAGATCTGTATG
>NC_041393.1:615135964-615182745 GCF_002162155.2 Triticum dicoccoides | reverse complement strand
GCATATTGTGTGTATGATTGAAATGCTTGGTATGTGTGGGATCTGACTATCTAGTTGTTTATCTTTAGTAGCCTCTCTTACCGGGAAATGTCTCCTAGTGTTACCGCTGAGCCATGGTAGCTTGCTACTGCTCTGGAACACTTAGGCTGGCCGGCATGTGTCCTTCTTCGTTCCTGTGTCTGTCCCTTCGGGGAAATGTCACGCTTTGAGTACCGGAGTCCTGTTAGCCCGCTACAGCCCGGTTTACCGGAGTCCTGCTAGCCCAGTGCTACAGCCCGGACCCACTTGCTGATGACCGACACGTTCGAAGCTGGGTCATGGATGCCTGTCCCTGTAAGTCTGTGCCACTTTGGGTTTACGACTAGTCATGTCAGCTCGGGCTCTTTATCATATGGATGCTAGCGACACTATCATATACGTGAGCCAAAAGGCGCAAACGGTCCCGGGAAAAGGTAAGACGACACCCGTGGGGAGACCGTGCGTGAGGCCGCAAAGTGATATGAGGTGTTACCAGCTAGATCGATGTGACATCGAGTCGGGGTCCTGACAATATAATCCTCTACCTCTTCTTCTGCCGCTCTCTCATGAGGGCTGGCGTCTCCCTCCTCCTGCGCTGCATCTTGCTGGAGTGGGTTATCTTCGGCACTGTCCGGTGTATTATTATCTCCGGTGCCGGAGTCTTCATTCTTGCTGTGGCGGGATTTAGAGCGGCGCCGCTGACGCCGGCGCTTGGGCTGCTTCTTGGAGGGGTCATCCTCCGCTGTTTCTTCGCCATTCCCATCCTTTGCGATATCCACCATGGATATGTCAAATGATGAGGTGGCTTTCCAGTGCCCAGTAGGCGCTGGTTCTTGGTCGTCTCCAGCATCTTCGTCCATACCGTCGATGTCTTTGGAGTCATAGTCTAGCATGTCGGTTAGATCGTCGACAGCGGCTACCAAGTGGGTGGTGGGTGGGCTTTGAATTTCTTCGTCGTCCGCATCCCAACCGTCCTGACCGCAGTCCGGCCAGGGCTCTCCTGATAACGAGAGATACTTTAGCGAACTCAAGATGTCGCCGAAAGGTGAGTGTTGAAAGATGTCCGTTGCGGTGAACTCCATGATCGGCGCCCAATCGGATTCGATCGGAGGGGGCGCGGGAGGTTCGGAGTCCGGCAAGGAGTCTGGCACCCCGGAGTCACAAGCTTCATGAGGGACAAGGTCACTGTTCGGCTCTATCGCCGTAGAGGTTGCAGTTCCCGAGGCGGTGTCTAGCCATCGGTCCTCGACCTGCGCAGCCGGCTCCGAATTAAAGATCGGAGCGGGTTCGAGTGCGGCCTCCAGGGTACTGTCCGGCTGCAGAGCTAAATTATGCTCGCCGTGACAATGCGGCACGCTCGGCTGTGGCTCAAATCCATCAAAGATCAAGTCCCCACGGATGTCCGCCGTGAAGTTTAAACTTCCAAATCTGACCTGACGGCCAGGGGCGTAGCTTTCGATCTGCTCCAGATGGCCAAGCGAATTGGCCCGCAGTGCAAAGCCGCCGAATACGATGATCTGTCCGGGAAGAAAGGTCTCACCCTGGACTGCGTCGTTGATGATGGTCGAAGAAGCCATCGAGCCTATCGGTGACGACACAGAGGAACTCTCAGTGAAAGCACCAATGTCGGTGTCAAAACCGGCGGATCTCGGGTAGGGGGTCCCGAACTATGCATCTAGGCGGATGGTAACAGGAGACAAGGGACACGATGTTTGACCCAGGTTCGGGCCCTCTTGATGGAGGTAAAACCCTACGTCCTGCTTGATTAATATTGATGATGTGTGTTACAAGAGTGGATCTACCACGAGATCAAGGAGGCTAAACCCTAGAAGCTAGCCTATGGTATGATTGTTGTTCGTCCTATGGACTAAAGCCATCCGGTTTATATAGACACCGGAGAGGGCTAGGGTTACACAGAGTCAGTTACAATGGTAGGAGATCTACATATCTGTGTCGCCAAGCTTGGCTTCCACGCCAAGGAAAGTCCCATCCGGACACGGGACGAAGTCTTCAATCTTGTATCTTCACAGTCTGGGAGTCCGGCCGATGATGATAGTTCGGCTATCCGGACACCCCCTAGTCCGGAACTCCCTCAGTGACCCTTGACGAAAGCACTTATGTGACGCGCGATTTATCATCATGGAAGTGGACACTTCCGTGATGATAATTTTGGTAATGTCATGGAACACTTCTACAACAACACAGGTATGACTATCTTGATTCTGTCATAAAATCGTCATGGATGTACATGGATGACAAAAAATGCGACCTACTGTGACAAACACGTATCATCACGGAAGTGTATTTTTTTGTAGTGTGGGTTCATGTTTAGGTCCCATGCCAGGAACGGGAACGAATTACAACCGTACCGGCGTCCTGGCTTGTCCTAAAATATTTAGAATCTCGGTTTTTAAATCCCCGTAAATCCTAAACTCACCAGAAAGTCATGAAAGTTGGTATGGTGTCACATCATGGCACATATATGTCATGGTAAAAAAATTGTCCAATTTGGGCCAAGCTTTATTACAAACCTCAAATGAACTCTGAAAAGGTTGAAAGTTGGCATGGTATCATCATTTCACCCACATAGCATGTTCTTAAAAGTTGAGAGGTTTACGGCAAAAACTGCATGCACTTCGTGTGCAAAATGGACAATCTTTTTCGAAGTATCAGGGTTTCGAACGAAAACTCATCTGTTAGAAAGGGATTTCATTTTTTGAACTTATTTGAACTCTAGACTTTTTGTGTGTTCAAAATGCACCATTCAAAGCCACATCATCAATTTTCAACCCTTTCTGACTTCATTTCGTATTTTTCATGCATTTACTGATTTTTTTTGAGCTAAATGACCCTGAAAAGCACTTCAAATGAATTCTGAAAAGGTTGAAAGTTGGCATGGTATCATCATTTCACTTGCATAGCATGTTCTAAAAAGTTGAGAGGGTTAAGGCAAAAACTGGATGCACTTCGTGTGCAAAATGGACAATCTCTTTCGAAGGCATGGTGTCACTCATGGCACATATATGTCGTGGTAAAAACATTGTCCAATTTGGGCCAAGCTTTATTAGGAACCTCTTACAAAACCAGAGCTTCTCTCAACAATAAGCCTTGTGGTTCCGATAGGGAAACATGTTCCCCTTGTTGTCGAAACGTAATCACGGCCTCTTTTTGCCTTGTATTTTCTTCTATGGGCAACATGGAACTACATGATATCCATGCTGAAATTTAAACTTATTCAGGGTTTGTTTGGCATTTTTATACACTAATTGAGTTTCTTAGGCATTTAATGTTCACAATTCAAATCTGAACTACAAATATATCCTCAAGTTCACCAAAATGGCTAGAAAAATTGTACATGCATGTGTCCTTGGGTGCATGTTTAATTAGATCCCATGCCGGGAATGGGAACGAATTACAACCATACCAGCGTCCTAGCTCGTCCTCAAACATTTGGAATCCCGGGTTTTAAATCCCCATAAAATCCAACACTCACCAGAAAGTCATCAAAGGTGGCATGGTGTCACGTCATGGCACATATATGTCGTGGTAAAAACATTGTCAATTTGGGCCAAGCTTTATTACAAACCTCTTACAAACCGGAGCTTCTCTCAACAAGAAGCCTTGTGGTTCCGATAGGGAAACATGTTCCCCTTGTTGTCGAAACGTAATCACGGCCTCTTTTCGCCTTGTATTTTCTTCTAAGGGCAACATGGAACTACATGATATCCATGCTGAAACTTAAACTTATTCAGGGTTCGTTTGGCCTTTTTATACACTAATTGATTTTCCTAGGCATTTAATGTCCATAATTCAAATTTGAAGTACAAATACAGGCTCCAGTTCACCAAAATGGCTAGAAAAATTATACATGCATGTGTCCTTGGGTGCATGTTTAGGTCCCATGCAAGGAATGGGAACGAATTACAACCTGACCGGCGTCTTGGCTCGTCCTCAAACATTTGGAATCTCGGTTTTTAAATCCCCATAAATCCAAGACTCACCAGAAATTCATTAAAGGTGGCATGGTGTCACATCATGGCACATATATGTCGTGGTAAAAACATTGTCAATTTGGGCCAAGCTTTATTACAAACCTCTTACAAACCGAAGCCTATCGCAAGAAACACTCGTGATTTCGATAGGGAAATGTGTCCCCTTGTGGGCCAAACGATAATCGCTCCCCCTTCTAGCCTCGTATTTTTTTCTACACGAAACACGTACAGAACAACGGGAGATTCGCGCTGGATTTTGAATTTATTCAGGGTTCGTTTGACCGTTTTTATTCATTAATTGAGTTTTCTAGGCATTTAATGTCCATAATTCAAATCCAAACTACAAATACATGCTCCAGTGCCCCAAAATGGCTAGAAAAAACGTACATGTGTCCTTGGGGTGCATGTTTAGGGTTCGTTTGGCCATTGTATATATTACTAATTAAGTTTTCTATGCATTAAATGTAGTCCATAATTCAAATTAGAACTACAAGCACAAAATGGGTGGGAAATCGTACATGTGTCAATGGGTGCATGTTTAGGTCTCATTTAAGGAATGGGAAGGAATTATAAACTTGTCGTCGTCCTAAAACATTGAGAATCTTGGTTTTTAAATCCTAGTAAATCAAAAACTCACCCAAAAAACATGAAACTTGGCATGGTTTTATGACATGGCACATATATGCCATGGTAAAAAAAATCGTCCAGTTTGAGAAGAGGCGCACACATTAGTAGCCAACAAAGTCCTTTTTGAAACAATAAGCTGACACCTTAATATCACAAATGGTTGTATTATATGAACCGTGTCAATATTTAACCATACTCAATGGCGTGCGTGCAGCTGCTTGATTAGACGGGACGAGCGCGAGAAGTCCGTTGTGCAGGATCGACGGGACGCGTGCGAGCAGTCCGCCGCGCAGGCTCGATGGAACGCATGCATCCTGTCGACCTCGCAGGCTCGATGGGACACGTGCGAGCAGCAAGGCCGCCCATGCTCACTAGGAAGTGAGCTCTTTGACCCCCATGCACCAGCTGCCGCCCGCCTTGCTCAAAAATTTGCCATTAATGGGTTAATAAAGCGTCTGGATGGAGGTTTATTTTTAGGGGTGGACGGAGGGTGTTTGGTTGTGATCCCATGTCAGCATTTGCTTTGTTCGTGTTTTCAACTTGTATTCTGGCCTAATTTAAATTGCCACATAGTGCAACGGATAATACAATGACAAATAAAGTGGCAATGGATAGTACAACGACAAATTTACAATGGCGCAGATAATAATTGTCTTACATATTTCGGATAATTTTAAATGGCACATGTGGCAAAGTTTGGAAGACACGGAGCCAAGAGAAGAAGGAAATCATAGACAATGATCTAGATCGCTACTGTATCTACTCTTCGATGGATCGCCGGGCGATGACATCCTCCAGATCCTTCCTCATTTCCTCACGGCTTTGCTTGAAAGCAGCCACGGATTCCTCCACCTCCTGCTCGCGCTCGATCTAGATCTTCCTCAAGTCACCCATCAGTTTCTCGACGACCGCTGTCAGCATCATCCCCAAGGCACTGCTCTGCTCATGCAACATCTTCCAGCCGGCGGCCTCCTCCTCCTTCTCGGTGAGCGCCTTGAGGAGCTTCACATTGTCACCCATGAGTTGCTTGACTAGGCCGGTTGCCTTGTCAACCGAGGCATCGCTGATCTCGAGCAGCTTCATCAAGCCGTCGACCAGCTCCTCCTGCTTAATGAGGCCAGCGAGAATGTCGTCGTCGCCGGCCAAGGACTTCAGCAATGCCAGCTCATCGCGATCGCCGACGCGTCAAGTGCGCTTGTGAGAGCCCTCGCGTGCCCGTGAGAGCTCGTTCGAGGGCTCCGCGGCCCGGGACATCTCTGCTGCGGCTACCGCTTCGCGGCGGGACCTTTCTAGTGCTTCCGCGACCCTGGTCTTTGCTGCCTGGTTATATGCCCACCCAAAACTCCTCCTACCGGTCATGGCGGAACGACTTGACAGGAAAGACCAGTTTTGTAGGTGCTGAGGAGAGGAACTATGAAGTAATTTTTGAGTGGGTAGTTTTTATAGCCCGGTGCTAAGTGTGAACACATATTACTTTGATCGGTGTGAACACATATTAGTTTGATCTGTGTGAATAGATTTTCAATTACTTATTGCATTGTAATCTGCAATGTGAGGAGAAAGAAAGTCAAAATCTATTGATGGTTCTAGGCCCACAAAGCCCCTTTTTGTTGTTCCGTCTCATCACAAACAGTTCTTTTGGATCAACCGTATGCCATGCATCGGAAGCCTGAAACATGGGCCCTTGTTCTCGGATGTACGTGTACGTGTCTGCCCACTATCACGCATGGTCATGATGTCACCATCGTGTCCTATGGATGTGTCATCGCGTCTTCCACGGGGTGCCAGAAGGTTGACCACGTGGTTGCTCGTCATGGCGTCCCTGCTTTTTTTCTTTTTTTGCGGGTTCGTGGCGTCCCTGCGCGCGCTCTGCTCGACGTTGAGGCAAATTTACAATGGCAATGGTTAATAATTGTCTTACATATTCAGAAAAATTTAAAAGGCCACATGTGGCAAGGCACAAAACACTCACGACCAACTTATGCATACAATTATAATAAAATATAGGCTAAAAAGCTGAGTTGGCGGCCTTCCGATGACGGTCTTCTCGGACTCCATGATCAACATATCCCCCTTGCGGCCGCTCATTATGTGTAACTTACTTATCATCACACACGAGTACTCGGAGACGCATCGTGTGCGATACTCCTAGCCACCGCAAGCAACTAGTTTGCATTTTTCAAAGGTTTTTGTACGAACAGAATCACGCACGAACTTACTATAGTTACCGTTTGTGTTATAATTTCTCATCCCAAACAGTTCATCTGAGTGGGCTGTTTGCTATGTCACACACATCTGGTTTACACGAATGGTTTGTGTTCTTTTGGCTGATCGCAAATGCCGCATATCACACACATCTTGTTAAGATGAACCATTTCCGTTCTCTTGCCTAATCGAAAATAGTTTGTCTGAGTGAACTGTATGTCATATATCACACACACCTTGATCTGGCTGACCGTTTCTATTGCATTCCCTAATGGCACACAGTTCATCGGAGGGAACTGTATGTCGTATATCGCACACGCATTGATATGGCTGCCCGTTTCTGTTGTTCTTCCTCATCGCAAATAGTTCTACTGGATCAACAATATGCCCTTCATCGCACACGCAACTAAAATCCAAACCGTGTTTGATGCATCCGTCATCGCAAACGTTTTGCACATTTTAGACAGTTCTCTGACACCACCGGTTGAAATTATTGCATCGCACACATTTTCTCAAAGGGTCTATGATCGTAGTATCGCGTTAGTAGCATCCTATAGTAGTGATGTAATTTCTCTTTGTGGCATGAATATTAAGATCCGAATGATTCAAAGTAATAGTCTATAGTTTGACATAAAAACAATAGTAATAAAGCATACTAACAAACAATCATGTCTTTCAAAATATTAACCCTAAAGAAAGTTATCCCTAGAAAATCATATAGTCTTGTCATGCTCCATCTTCTTGACCCAAAGTATTTATCATGCAAGCTGAGTAATTGGCTCATACTTTTTAACGCACTTCAGCTTTTTCAAATCTCACGCAATAAATGAGCGCAATCCATGGATATAGCACTATGGGTTGAACAGAGTTTTATTTTGGAGATTGTATGGAGAAGACAAAAAAGAAGAAAGTCTCACATTGACAAGGCTAATCAACGGGCTATGGAGATGCCAATCAATTGATGTCGATGCAAGGAGTAGGAATTGACATGCAACAGATGCACTAAGAGCTATAAGTATATGAAAGGTCAAAAATAAAACTAAGTGGGTGTGCATCCAACTTGCTTGCTCATGAAGACCTCGAGCATTTGAGGAAGCCCATCATTAGAATATACAAGCCAGGTTCTATAATAAAAAATTCCCACTAGTTATATGAAAATAAAGCATATGAGACTCTCTATATGAAAAACATGATGCTACTTTGAAGCGCATGTGTGGAAAGGATAGTAACATTGCCCCTTCTCCCTTTCTCTCTTTTTTTCTTTTTCTTCTTTTTTTGTTGTTGGTCTCTTTTTGGCCATTCTTTTTTTGTGGGCTCTTTTTGGACTCTTTTTTTATTTTCTCACTTGGGACAATGCTCTAATAATGAATATGATGATCATCACGCTTATATTTACTTACAACTCAAAAGAAAAGTACAACTCGATACTAGAACAAAATATGACTCTATATGAATGCCTCTGGTGGTGTACCGGGATGTGCAATGATCTAGTGTAACATGTATAAAAATTAAGAAGGGTGGTTGAGCCACAAATACTATGTTAGTTATATGATCATGCAAAGCAATATGACAATGATATTGTGTGTCATAATAAAACTTAAAAAACGGTGGAAGTTGCATGGCAACATATCTCGGAATGGCTATGAAGATGCCATAATAGGAACGATACATACGTGTCATTTCCCTTTCTGTCACTGGGATCAAGCACCATAAGATCGAACCCATCACAAAGCACCTCTTCCCATTGCAAGATAAATAGATCAAGTTGGCCAAACAAAACCCAAATATCTGAGAAGAAATACGAGGCTATAATCAATCATGCATATAAGAGATCAAAGAAGACTCAAATAACTTTCATGGATAAAAACATAGATCTGATCATAAACTCAAAGTTCATCGGACCCCAACAAACACACCACAAAAAGGCTTACATTATATGGATCTCCAAGAGACCATTGTATTGATAATCAAGAGAGAGAGAGAGAGAGAGAGAGAGAGAGCCATCTAGCTACTAACTACGGACCCGTAGGTCTACAAAGAACTACTCATGCATCATCAGAGAGGCACCAATGGACATGATGCACCCCTCCGAGATGGTGTCTAGATTGGATCTGGTCTTTCTGGACTCTGTAGTGGCAGGAATTGATTTTCGTAGACTCCCCTAGGGTTTCTGGAATATTGGAGTATTTATAGAGCAAAGAGGTGGTGCGGGAGGCCAACAAGGAGGGCACAACCCATCGGGGCGCGCCCTGGTGGGATGTGCTCCCCTCGGAGCTCCTCTCAGGTGATTTCCTGGCCCATTGGATGTCTTCTGGCCCAAAAATAATCCACAAAATGTTTCGCTGCGTTTGGACTCCGTTTGGTATTGATTTCCTGCGATGTAAAAAACATGCAGAAAACAGCGACTGGCACTGGGTCCTATGTCAATAGGTTAGTACCAACAAATTATATAAAATGACTATAAAATGATTGTAAAACATCCAAGAATGATAATATAACAGCATGAACAATCAAAAATTATAGATACGTTGGAGACGTATCAGTCATAAACTTATTACAAAACATGATCATCTCATACATCAACATATGTCAAATCATATTTTGACCATATCACATCACAACATGCCCTGCAAAAACAAGTTAGATGTCCTCTACTTTGCTGTTGCGAGTTTTACGTGGCTGCTACGGGCAACTAACAAGAACTGTTATTACTTATGCAAAACCACAACGGTGATTGTCAAGTTTGTTGTTTTAACCTTATGCAAGGACCGGTCGTAGTAAAATTCGATTCAAATAAAGTAGGTGAAACAGACACCCGCCAGCCACCTTTATGCAAAACAAGTTGCATGTTAGTCGGTGGAACCGGTCTCATGTGCATGGACATGTAAGATTGGTTCGGGCCGCTTCATCCCACAATGCCGCCGAATCAAAATAATGCGTTGGTGGTAAGCAGTATGAACATCACCGCCCACACCTTCTTTGTGTTCTACTCGTGCATATCATCTACGCATAGACCTGGCTCTAATGCCACTATTGGGGAACATTGCATGGAAAACAAAAAAAATTCTACGCACACGCAAGATCTAGCCATGGAGATGTATAGCTACGAGAGGGGGAGATCATCTACATACCCTTGTAGATTGCTAACGGAAGCGTTTATCAACGCGGTTGATGTAGTCGTACACCTTCACGATCCATCCCGATCAAGTACCAAACGTATGCATTACTAGAAAAAAAGGCTGTTAGTGGCGCACCACTTTTTGCTATTAATGGCGCACTATAGGTGCGCCACTATTAACACGCCACTAGTAACAAATAGTAGTGGCGCACCTCTGTGCGCCATTAGTATCCCAGATAATAGTGGCACACCACATAGTGCGCCATTACTATCTGACTTAGTAACGGCGCACCACATAGAAGTGCGCCATTACTAACAATTTTTTTCAAAAAAATTCGGAAAATCTTTTTTCATTTTTTTTGTTTTTTTCTTAATCTCGGGTCACTATGGCTTAATCTCGGGTCAATATGCTTAATCTCAAGTCAAATCACACTCTGTGGTCAAACTTTCTGGAAGGTCACCCATCCTCACACTACTCCAACCCAAGCACGCTTAACTTCTCAGTTCTATCCAACCCCAGCACCAGCTCACTTAAGAGGCACTTGTTTATATATCTATCATATCAATCCTATTAAACCTTGTTGATGTCTAGGACTTTGTTCATGTTCATGAGTGTGATGAAATTTTGGAAAAATATTTCAAACTTCCCGGTCATATTACGTATCACATTTTAAACATTTTTTCCAAAAAAAATCGAAACCAATTTTTTTCTGTTACTAGTGGCGCACCTAGCAAATGGTGCGCCATTACTAAGTTTGATTTTTTTTCCATTCCCCCCCTCTAGATCTTAAAAGCCCCGTATCTTTTATTCTGTTAGGTTTTTGGGGATTCTAAAAATCTTCAACAGGGTTCCAGAGAGATTTTTCATATAAAAACTTATGAAAAACTTTTTAATCCGAGTTCGTATGCAAAAGTTATGCCCATTTTACTAAATTCGAGAGAGATTTTGCAAATAAAGTCAAAATTCATATTTGTAAATTTTTCCTACAACTAGACCACATATCACATGGGAAACTTATTTTTTTTTTATTTTTTTGACACTTCCATCATTTTCTTATATTTTTAAGGGCCAAGTCCAGTTCTGCCCCTAAATTGAACCCACTACTCAGTTTTGCCCCTAATTTTCGGGTATGCTCAGTTTTGCCCCTCTGCCGTTAGTGCCACTTATGGAAATGCCCCTCCAAGCCGCTACCGTCCAGTCAAAGGGCGTTGACCGTTTTCTGGGCGTCTACTGGACATTTTTGCCCCTAGAAAAATATAAAACAGAAATTAAAAAATAAAAGAGAAAGGACACGCTTACCTTTTGGCCCAGGATGGCCCAGCTGTCAGAGCCCCGACTCAATGCCACATAGATCTAGCATGTAACACTTCATATCACTTTGCGGCCTCACGCACGGTATTCCCACGGGTGTCGCCTTACCTTTACCCGGGACCGTTTGCGCCTTTTGGCACACGTATATGACAGTGTCGCTAGCATCCATATGATAAGGAGCCCGGGCTGACATGGCTAGTCGTAAACCCAAAGTGGCACAAACTTACAGGGACAGGCATCCATGACCCAGCATCGAACGTGTCGGTCATCAGCGAGTGAATCCAGGCTGTAGCACTGGGCTAGCAGGACTCCGGTGAACCGGGCTGTAGCAGGCTAACAGGACTCCGGTATTCATCGCGTGACATTTCCCCGTAGGGACAGACACAGGAACGAAGAAGGACACATGCCGGCCAGCCTAAGTGTTCCGGAGCAGTAGCAAGCTACCATGGCTCGGTGGAAACACTAGGAGACATTTCCCGGTAAGAGAGGCTACTAAAGATAAACAACTAGATGGTCAGATCCCACACATACCAAGCATTTCAATAGCATACACACAATATGCTCGATATGTGCAAATACAACATGGCATCACAACATGACTCTACGACTCAAATAATTTATTCAATAGGCTCCGAGGAGCGAGATATTACAAACATAGGTCTCATGACCCAACATTCAGAGTATACAAGTCCAAGCACAAGCGGAAGCTATCATGTCTGGGTACAGACATCTATAAATGAAAAAGGCCGAGAAGCCTGACTATCTATCAGATCCTGCCGAGGGCACAAGATCGTAGCTGAGGTAACAAGCTAAACGTCGAAGTCCACGCGTAACTACTAGCGAGACCGAAGTCTCTCTGCAAAAACATAAATAGGCAAACGTGAGTACAAATGTACCCAGCAAGACTTACATCAGAACTAACTACATATGCTTCATTATCAACAAAGGGGATGGTGGGGTTTAACTGCAGCAAGCCAGCTTTGACTCGGTGGCTATCCTAAACTACGACTGCAAGTGATTCTTTTGAGGTGGCGCACACGAGTCCACATATTCACCATATCAATACACCACTATGGATCCGCTCCCGTCTCCCTACGAGAACGCCATCCATAGCACTCACGCTTATCTTGCGTATTTTAGAGTATCCACTTTCACTTGTCTATGAACTGATATAAGCAACCCAGAAGTCCTTTTCCGCGGACACGGCTATTCGAATAGATCATATTAACCCTGCAGGGGTGTACTTCTTCACACACGCTCTCACCACTTACCGCCGTTTACACGACATGTACTCGGCAACCTTCAAGCGGAAGCCCAACGTGGGTGTCGGCCACGGCCTGCCTAAACACTCAAGTCTCTAGTCCAGGTTTATCGCCTATTCGGGTTCCATCCATGAGGAGATCCGGCCGGAGTTTCGCCCACAGCCCCAAACGATGTGAACAGGGTTCCGTGACACCAAACGGGCGCCCGGTATACCCGGCCACGTGCCTACCGCATCACAGCCCACCCCTACGGTCAGCGCTGCGCACGGCCTCCAGCATACTACAAACACCAGAAACTACTTGCAACTCCTGGACAGAGGACAAGGGTGATTAAGAAGCCGAGAGGGTCCATTGGTTTCGGGCCCAATGCGTGGTAGTAGCTGAATCATGGATCACAAACACAGAACTCAGTTCCTGAGGACGGCTGCAATGAGACAACCCACCATGTACTCCTACATGGCCTCTCACCGCTACCTTTACCAAATCGTGTTCACACACTTAGCTCACACACAGTAGGACATGTTCACACACCTCTGATTCATCCCCGATGAATCAGACCCGACTCAACTCTAAGCAGTAGCAGGCATGACAAACAAGCATGAATGAGTAGGCACAACAGGGCTCAAACAACTCCTACTCATGCTAGTGGGTTTCATCTATTTACTGTGGAATGACAGGTCATGCAGAGGATAAAGGGGTTCAGCTACCGCAGCAAGTAACAGATGAATCGGTGTTGTCCTAATGCGGTAAAAGAGAGCAGGAGCGAGAGAGTAGGATTGTATCGGAATGAACAAGGGGGTTTTGCTTGCCTGGCACTTCTGAAGATAACATTGAGTCTTCATCAGT
The DNA here is from genome assembly GCF_002162155.2 of Triticum dicoccoides. Classification (NCBI taxonomy): domain Eukaryota; kingdom Viridiplantae; phylum Streptophyta; class Magnoliopsida; order Poales; family Poaceae; genus Triticum; species Triticum dicoccoides. Next base: position 615,169,365 of record NC_041393.1, on the reverse strand, counting down.
GTCAACGATCACATCATCGGTATCACGTCTATCGAGAGGGGACAAATACCGGCAAATACAGAAAAACACGATCAGTGCAATGCACAATATGATGCATGATCATGACATGGCAAAATGAATGTGTTTTGGGCTAATGCAACTAAAACCAGATTAAATGAAGTTGGTTTGAATCCAAGATTCAAATTCAAACTCCATATGTGATTATTCAAAAGCCATGTAATTGATTTGTGCTAAACAGCAGCTATAAGTTGTTCTAACATGCATGAAAATGGTACAGATGGATTCCTTGAATTTTTCTGATAATTTTTCATATATAATTTATTTAATTTGGAGTTACGGTTGAATTTCTATGAATTATTGAAGTTTAGGGCATTTTCTGAAATTTCCTGAATATTTAGAATTAAAATAATTCCAGAAAATGAATTATGGCGTCAGCACCACGTCACTGTGACGTCAGCAGTCAACTGGGCTGGCTCGGGTCAAACCTGACGTGTGGGGGCCACACGTCAGTGACACAGTGCTGGCTGGAGTCACAGACATGTGGGGCCGGTCAAAGGCCACGTCAGCGAGGTCAACGCCGACGCGTGGGGCCACTGCAATTAGATTAAACTTAATCTATTTTAGTTAGCCGGTTAGTTAGGCCGTGGGGCCCGGCTGTCAGTGGCTCTGGGGGTTAGTTAGTGGGGTCATTAGTGCTAATGACGACGCCACGTCAGATACGCCGGCGATGAGTCGCTGGTGACCACAGAACACGGCGGGGCACGCCGGACTTGCGCTAGAGGCGTCAGTTTGGCGCGCTGAGGGCACCAGGGGATGGCCCTTGCTCCCGCGCATCCAGAGGACCGAGTGGGAGGTCGTGGGGCCGACGGAGCTCGTCGGAACGGAGCTCACGGCGGCGCCGGAGTTCGGACCTCGGCGAAAACGGCGTTGTGGAGCACGGGAGGGCGAGTTAGGATATGCGTTAGGCTCCTGGTGGCTTCCTGAGTGCGGTGACACGCTCCGAAACGAGCTCAAGCGGCTGCAGTGACGGCGGTGACGAGGTCAGCGGCGGCCGGAGTTTGGCCGCGGCGGAGCTATGGCCTAGAGCTCGCAAACGCGAGGGGAGAGAGAGGGGTTCTGCATGAAGGCTCACCGCGGAGCTGTAGGGAGGGTTAGTGGGCTCGGGGGCGCGCCGGAGTGGCCGAATTCGACGGAGACGGCACCGGGGCCGAAGCTCGGAGATGATGACGATGGCGGCTGCTCGGGGCCTTTCCGGTCACGTGGCTCGGTGAGGGGGTTGGCGACGAGGTGCAGGAGCTCGGGAGCACGCCGGAGAGGGGAGGGGGTGGCCGTGGTCATGGCTACGGCGAGCGGCGCTCCCAGGTGCGTTCGGTGACGAGAGGGAGGGAGAACAGAGGAGGAGGAGGGGGTCCAGAGAGAGAGAGACGGTCGAGGGGGGTCGAGGCCGTCTCCGTGGCGTCGCGAGGGGGTCGGGGAGGCTGCCACGGCGAAGCAGGAGGTGGCCGGCGCTCTTCGGGCGCGTGCCACGCCTCGCCTCTGCCTACTGGCAGAGGAAGAAGAGGACAAGGGGGGGGAAGGAGGTGGGCTGGGCCACGCAGGTGGGCTGCACAGGGGAGGCTGGGCCAGCACAGGTGAGCGCCAGGTACTTCTGTTCTTTTTTTATTTTTTTCCTGTTCTGTTTGTTTTATTTAATATCTTTTGCCACTGTTTTCAATTCCAAAATAATTTCATACAGTGCCAAAACATTCTGAAATATTTTATGTTACCTCTCTGGACTATTCCAAAAGTACATAAAACATTTCAAAGCATTTGAAAATATATTCATTATATATTATGAATATATCCCCAAATTCAAATAGATTATTGATTTAAATTCAGAGACCAAATAATTCCTTAAAAATATTCCAGAATTTTGGGTTGATATATAACTCTTGCCAAAATTCACAAAACTATTTTTAGGGCATTTTGGATTCACAGAATGCAATTTAAAGGGTGCTTGCCCTTCTTTTAATTAGGGTTTTGAGGCTTCTGAATTCCTCAGTTCAAATTTCATTTAAATTTAAACATGATGCAGCAACCAAGCTAGTCCATGGCCAGGGTAAAGCTAGGGATGTGACACCAGCGAGGCCAGCCCACTGGCTGGTCATCCTCCCCCTCTGCCAAGGCTGAGGGCATGTCACTCACGTGCTCACCTGAGCATCGCCGCTCCCGTGGCCAATGTCGTCGAGAGGCCACACCGCCATGTCCCCGATGCCCGCCGTCAAGCTGGGAATCACCACGCCGAAGATTGAGACGTCGGGTGCCCTTCAACTTCTCAACCGAAGCCATCAACGCCGGATCTGTCCATCGGCCGCCATCTTTGATTCGCCGTCGTCCGTGATCCCCTGACGCTAAGTTGCCGTTCCTGAGATCCATATGTCATCGTGGATCTTCCAAACAACTCGCCGATGAGCTCCTCTTCGTACAGCCCCCTCCTCACGGCACCTCGCTCCGGCGGCCGTAGACGGGGTACATGTGCTCGCCATTGGGCCTCGGGAGTCCTTTCTACCACTCTGGCATGCACGCGGTGAGGCCTTGTTCCCAGTGCCTTCTATCCCCTCTCCCCCATGCCTTCCAGCCCCACTGCCACCATGCTTCGACCGGCGCCGCCGCTGGCTTCGGCCATGGCCGACACTCCGGCCGTCCCTGCTCGTCCTGCCACTTCAGTTCGAGTCCGAGCAAGCCCAGGCATGCGCGCAGGATGAAATCAACGCTGTTTTGGTCGCCGGACAGGGCTCCCATGCCCTCTGTCGTGGCTTGCCGGCGGCTTAACGCCGACGGTTCGAGTTTTTTTTTTCTTTTTCCTGTGATGGGTCCACATGTAAGTGAGTGAGAGAGTGGATATGGTTTTTATTTTTGTTTTTCTTCAGTGTGTCCCACCTGTAAGTGACACATGTAGTCAGGGGCAAAATGTCCAACAAACGCCTAGATAGCGGTCAACACCCTTTGACTGGACGGTAACGGCTCGGAAGGGCATTTCTATAAGTGACACTAACGGCAGAGGGGCAAAACTGAGCATACCTAAAAATTAGGGGCAAATCTGAGTAGTGGGTTCGAGTTAGGGGCACATATGTAAATGTCCCTTCTTTTAAACTGAAAAGGCGGTCTGGGGGGTGCAGTTGAAATTTTTCAAACTTCCCGATCATATTACGTATCATATTTTCAACATTTTTGCATACGTATCAAAGTTAGTAATGGCACACCTTCACAAAAGTGCGCCATTACTATGTGTATGACTTGGTCAAAGTTAGTAATGGCGCACTTTGTATAGGTGCGCCATTACTAAGTTTGACATAGTAATGGTGCACTTATGCAGAGTGCGCCATTAGTGAGTTTGACCAAGGTTTGACCAAGTCATACACATAGTAATGGTGCACTTTGTATAGGTGTGCCATTACTATGTCAACTTAGTAATGGCGCACCTATACAAAGTACGCCATTACTATGTGTATGACTAGGTCAAACCTTGGTCAAATTTAGTAATGGCGCACTTTTCACCTGGTGTGCCATTACTAACTTGGTTACTAATGGCGCACCTACACATGGTGCACCACTGCTATATAGCAGTGGCGCACCACATGTATTGTGCGCCATTAATGTCCATATTAGCTATAGCCATTTTTCTAGTAGTGATGGCACCTCCTCGTTCAGCACACGTTCAGCTCGATGACGTCCTCGCCTTCTTGATCCAGCAAGAGAGGCGAAGTAGTAGATGAGTTCCGGTAGCACGATGGCGTGGTGACGATGGTGGTGAAGAGCAATCTCCGCAGGGCTTCGCCAAGCACAACGGAAACTATGATGGAGGATAAACTAGAGGGGGCGGGGTTGCCGACACACGGCTTGGTGAATCTTGGTGTGTTCCGGGTGCTAGCCTTGCCCCTCTATTTATATGTTGAGCCCCGGGGTCGTTTCTTGGAGAAAGAGCCTCCTCAAAGTCGGTTTAGCAAGCAAGGCAAGTGTCCTTCTCGGACTCCAGGATAGACGTCAGGGTCCTCGACGTCTAGCCCCTGACCTCCGCAAAACTTTCTTTTGCACCTTCCTAAAGCCCCGTGGGCTTTACCCCTTGGCCCAAATAAAGTGTTCTCGCACCAGAACATTTCGGGAAACATCCGAAACCCCTTCCAATGAATTCCGGAACCCTTCCGGAGACCAAACACTATTATCCCATGTATATCGATCTTTACATGCGGACCATTCCAGATCTCATCCGGGTCTCGAAACAACATTCAATCACCAACATACAGAACTGATACAATATTATATCCTCAACGAACTTAAGCGTGCGGACCCTACGGGTTCGATAATGATGTAGACATGACCGAGATGCTTCTTCGGTCAATAACCAATAGCGGGACCTGCATGCCCATATTGGTTCCTACATATTCTACGAAGATCTTTATCGGTCGAACCTTTATGACAACATACGTAGTTCCCTTTGTCTGTCGGTATGTTACTTGCCCGAGATTCAATGGTCGGTATCTCCATACCTAGTTCAATCTCGTTAGCGGCAAGTCTCTTTACTCGTTCTATACATCATCATGTAACTAACTCCTTAGTCACTTTGCTTGCAAGCTTCTTGTGATGTTGTATTACTGAGAGGACCCAGAGATACCTCTTCGTCATATGAAGTGACAAATCCTAGTCTTGATCCATGCCAACTCAACAGACACCTTCGGAGATACCTATAGAGCACCTTTATGATCACCCAGTTACATTGTGACGTTTGATAGCACACAAGGCATTCCTCCGGAGTCCGGGAGTTGCATGATCTCATGGTCGAAGAAACATGTATTAGACATTAAGAAAGCAGTAGCAACAAACTGAACAATCATATGCTATGCTAATGGTTGGATCTTGTCCATCACATCATTCTCCTAATGATGTGATCCCGATCAAATGACAACTCATGTCTATGGTTAGGAAACCTTAACCATCTTTGATCAACGAGCTAGTCTAGTAGAGGCTCACTAGGGACACGATATTTGTTTATGTATCCACACATGTATTTAAGTTTTCGATCAATATAATTCTAGCATGAATAATAAACCTTTATCCTGATTAAGGAAATATAATAGTAACCATTTTATTATTGCCTCTAGGGCATATTTCCATCAAATTTCGAAGATCTGAAGAGGAGAGCGGGAGGTGAGAGAAGAGGAGGTGAGGACAATAAGGATTGGAGGAAGCGGAAGGGCTTGACAATGTGCTCGTCGATCGATGGCGACACCATGCAGATGTTGCAGTGGGTAGAGCTCGAGCAGTTTCAGAGTGCAAAGGAGAGAGGGACATGAGAGAGGAGGGAGAGGAGAAGGAGGGGAGGAAGGAGAAGTGCACATCGGTGTGCCGCTCCGATGAGGTCACCGGCTGACTCAACAGGCGACTCGGGAGAACATTAGTGATGAGCTAGGATGCTTTGCACCAGAGGCCATGTTGCAATTGCAACTAGACACTTGTTGCAACAGGGACGAACATGGCTGGGAGCTACACATGCTTTATTTGAAGAAGAAAAATCTACAACAAGACCTTTATTGTAGAACTTTCTACAACAAGACACATGTTGCAATAATGGAGGCGCCACTTGATCGCTCGACGCGCGAAATCTGACGACTCATGCCCTGGCTGATCTTTTAAAAATATCAGCTGGCGGACGCGTAGAAATTTCCTATCACAACTATCAAATAACATCTCTTTTCTTTTAATTACGAACTGAGATACACACCATCTCATTTCTATAATTAATAAATGTGTACGTGCAATACACGTTCATATTTGGTACTTCTTGAGTAAATGAGTACTCCCTCCGCCCGGTGAAGAGTGTACATTTGGCTTTAAAATTTATCCACAAAAGAGTGTATTTCTATCTTTTCAATGCACTTTAAAGTAGAAAAAATCTTCTCTCTCATCACACGGTAATCAAGACTAATAACATTTTACACATGGTATCCTTAATTTCTACATGCATTTAGCTCATTGGGGGTTGGATAATTAAAGAGGAGAGATGGTGGCTTGCACCTTTCTAATGCATTTCTTACTTCACTTCATAATTTGTCCTAAAGTTTCTATATGTACACTTTTCACCGGACAAAGGGAGTAGAATATATCTTTTAAAGATGTTGGTAGAATATTTATTGTATGTTGATATTCGATAAGATATTAGCTGCGTGATAATTATGTGATTATCCCTGATATTGATATTTGGTATAATATTTGTTGCGCGATAAACATGTTTAGCTCTTGCCATTGAGGCAATCTTGGTCGTTGGATTGAACGAGATTAGTTGGATCTGCTCCTCTGGGTCTTTTTATTTATATTATATAATATATATACTAGTTGACAAGACGAAAAAGGTAAGAAACTGATTTCTGGCGCGACACGACTCTGATCTCTCAGTATGACACCTCATCTGAATCTCCATGCATTTCCAGCGTGGCACCACTCAGTGCGGCGCGGTGACTCATCGTTCCCTCCAGCACCGCACCCCACCTCTATATCCCCACCATCGCATCCAACCGCATTTGCTCGCTCCGCCAACGCCCCCCCCCCTCCCGTGAGCATCTAGAGGATACACTGACGCCCCCTGAAATCAGCCAAGCGCTCCTTCGGACAAGGTATGTTCATCGTTCCTTCTCACCTATTCACAACGGATTTCCAGCTCGAATTTTTTTTGGGGGTTCGGTGATGCGAAGACGAGCACGGATTTTGGTTCAAGTGATGGGTTTGTTGTCTTACTACTCCATGTGTTACATTCTAGCGTAATTGAGGGGTTCTCTGGGGCGTTCATTCGATTTCCACCAAAGGGAGAGTAGCCGACGACCTGAATTTAGTAGCAGGGAAAGCCTTTTCTCTAGCCATCGCACACATGCTTTGCTTTGCTGAAGGAAAAGAGGGGCCGGTGGGGTGTGGGGGCACTTTGCATGTTGATTTCCGGTGCCAACACACACAATTTTGCTTTCTCTTAATGGAACAGAAAGATCGGTAGGGCATAGACTTGGGGATTTGTTGGGAGTCGGCCGATCTTGTTGCCGTGAACATTTTATATTACATGTCCTGATGATGTTTAACCATTTTGTCTGCCAACACTTTGACCTTGCTCCTTCAATGGGGACATCAATGTCGTCTCTCGCAGGGAATCAACCTTGTGCGGAAGAGGTGTGAAGCTGGGAGGAGGAGCAGACAAGGATGCGGGAGGTGGATGCCTGTCAGTTTCGCTCTTCGGTTAGTATTCTTGCCCATACTGCGATCAACATATGTGAACGGAATTTTTGTTGTTGCCAACATCCCAAAAATTGCCATGTTTAGTTGTGTGTTACAAGGATGGCAAGTTTTTTTTAGAGATTTTCCCTATTTGTCTGGATTGTACTATAACTTCTAGGAATGAATCTTATACGAGCACGCATTGCAAGGCGCAACCCTCACGGGGACAAGCACCAAAAGTCTTCCACCCCTCATCGATTTTCAGTTGTGGGCTTGACAATAGAAGTAAAGAAATATAATCTTTTTTTAGGGGGAGTGATCTAAAACATCTAGTATTAATTTATTATTTACAAAGTTTTTTTAAGTTTTTTTTAGACACACAAAGTTTTTTTAAGTAACATTTACAAAGTTATCTTTAGGCAGAAGAAGGAGGCCCGTGCGATCTGGCCTGGGCTAGTGGGCCGCACCGAACAGAGCGAGCGGGCCTTGGCGGCCACGCGCGACGGACTGACTCCTCGGTAGTCGATTTGGCTGGCGATCCCCTTCTCGTCTCGTCTCTGCAGCAGCGACCACCACCACCACCACCAGCGCCGGCGCTCGGCTCCGCTCCACCGCACGTATATCCTCCCTCCTCCAGCAGCGACGGCCGGCGCCGGCGACGCGCCCGCACGTCCTCTCCCGCGCGCCGGCCCCCACGTCGCGAGCGGCAGCGTCCTCCCGCGCGAGCGCAACCGCCCGCGACAGATCCCTCGCGGGGTCGCCTCCTCCTCCTGCTTCCCCCCGCCGTCGCCGTCCCCCTCCGTCCGGCCTTCCGCCGCCGCGTCCTCCGGCAACCGCAAGGTCTGCGTCCCGACCCTTGCTTGTTCGTCCCGTCGTAGCGAGCGTTACTCGTTGTTGGTGGGGTGGTTAGTGGTAATTGTTCGGTCAGCATTGTTTCGTCACCTGTCGTGGGCCTTCTTGAAGCTTGGAAGTTAGCCCTCGTTGTCCTCGTCGAGGTTGCATTTTATCTTTGTTAGTATCATTGCCGGCATGGCTAGGAACTGTGCCATGAACAACAAGCCTTTTGCAAACGTTTCGGGCAAAGTTTACCCCCCATTTGGTCCTCGGTCTTGCGAGAGAGCGTGGGTTGCTTCTGGGGTTAATGTGGAACTTTGGCATGCGTTACGGTTCTACTAAAGTTGCTCGATGTTAGAACATGCGTTAAGTTTCTACCTAGAAATGTTTGCTACTTTCTTGTAGATGGTACTCAGGCCTGAAATTTTGTATGTGTTCAACTGTTTCTAATATCCGTTTTCTCTTGTCAAAGTCCTCAAAGGGCTATGTCAACGGTGCACCCATATGGTTCTTCCAAAAAAGTGTCAACTTAGTTACTAATGTTTGGTGATATATATGCATCTTCCTTACCAATTTAAATACGTGATCTAAACTAATTACTTTTTGTTCTGATTTTGGTAGATGGATTCACTTGAACTCGAAGATAGTGGTGGACACCAACCATCTCTGGAAGTTTCCCTTGCTTCAGATGTGATATATGATGACGCACCTGTATGTCCGTGCATTGGAAGTGAGCACCAGGCAGAAATCCCGAATCTGTCCACAGAGAATGATCGTCAGCAGCTCATGACCAGCATGCTTGGAAGCATGCTACCTGGTTTTGATTACCCTGTTACGATTGGGTTAGCTATACCAGTTACATGGGAACCAAGTGAAGTCTGTAAGGAGGAAGAATTAGGAAGGCATCATTCTTCAGAAACCAAAGCAAGAGCCATCAGCCAGGACGAGGATAGTCCTGTAACCCCAGTTTGCCCAACCAGCAATGATATGAGTGACCATGATGCCACATATCAGGATCCACAGCCCATGGTGCCCGTAGATCATATAGAATCCGGCAGTAATCAAGCACATGATGAGAGCTTGGCCCCATGTTCTACTCAAGCAGGCCACAGTTTTACTAATAAGCCAAGGACGCAGCAAGGGGAAATTGATCAATTTACTCCGCTGCCATGTGCATCCACTTCCCTTTGGAGTGGTATTGAGGCAGAATGTTTTCTGCTCGGGCTTTACATTTTCGGCAAAAATCTATGTCTGTTGAGCAGGTTCCTTGGTAACAAGACTATTGGGGATGTGCTTTCCTATTACTATGGAAAGTTCTACAAAAGAGACGCGTATAGAAGATGGTCGGATTGCAGAAAAGCACGAACTAGGAGATGCATTCTTGGGGAACGCATTTTTACAAGTTGGCGGCAGCAGGAGATTATTTCTCGTCTTAAATCTGTAATACTCAATGAAGCTCATGATTCGTTGCTGGAGGTATGTTGCAACTTAGCCTATATAACAACAAAAAATGATCTTGTCTGCCTTTGGTTGTTGTAGCTGGTTAACTAATACTTATGGAATGACTCAGCATGAAATTATCCACATGATCAGCTCCGAGGTTCTGTTAGTCTGACCGTCACTTTCAACACTATTTTGTGTATATTACTAGAATTAGCTGTGTTTTCTGTGGCTCCCTAGAAAAACTGTGTTTCTGTGGAAAAAAATCTCTCAGTTTTTCTTTGTAACTTATAATGAATGGTTCAAAGGAATGAGTGCTAGGTCCAAATTATGTGTACTGTTGAATATTATAGTGTAGGGCTTAACATCTTTTAACATAGTGAACCAAACGAGTGCCTTAGTGCGTGCGGTTTGACTTACCTTAAACTGAAATGCTCATGATTTTGGAGTTTTGTGCTACTGCTATGCCTATCTGCATTCATTGCCGAAATTTGGCCAATACTAGTCCCTGTTTTCTAGTGATCCCAGGGCAGGGAACCTCAGTTATTTAAAAGGAACTGGTTGTTGACCAGCCACCGTGTTCTATTCACCGATTTGGTTGTCAACACTAGCCACTCAGATTCAACAATAGCACTATATTCAACTTAATACTAAGTTGTTTGTATTGTCAACCCAACATGTTTGTGTATTTCTAGTAAGGGTCTATTTGCAAGTTAATAAAAAAAGTATCCCTGGGAACACACATGATTATTCCCCGTAATTTCATCTACATGGTATCGGGGCCAAACCCTTCACCATTGGTGCACAATTTGCTCTGCTGCCATCTCCACATCGCCGCCGCCGAAGTTGTCGGTGGCAACAGCTGTCGATGAGCCCCCATTGCTGTGTAGGGATCTAAGCAGTCCTTATTGCTCCCTCAGACAAGTACCTGAATGCTAATTGGATTGGTCAGACCAGCTACTTCTTGAACATTAGAGTGTGTCATTTGTGCTAGCTGCCTTTTTCTTGCTTCTCTTTGTTGATATAGAAGAGTTCTTGCTGGTGCTGCACACATGTTCATTTTTTATGCATGCAATTCTTTGAGGGAAACCAATCCATTGAACTCAACCGTTCTGTTTTTGCCCAGTTCAACTGACTCTGTGATCTAGTTTTTTAAATTATGCTCTCTGGTTTGAACTTCCATATTCAGCTTTATTGGACACAATAATCTTTCATGTTATATGGTACCTTACAAATTGTTACGTTTCACTAAAGTAATCAATTTCTGTTCAGAATAGCACTGTTGATATTATTTTTGTGCATGTAGTGCTCTCCTGCTCTTGTTTATAAGTAGATCTAACTACTCTGGTACATTTATATAGGTTTCCAGTTATGAATATGAACCTTAAACGTGAAAATCAAAACCATTTTAGGTGCACTGCATTTGCCTATCATGATTTTCTGGGTTCTTTTCTAGGTTTTTCTGAAAAGTGCTTGGATTGTTTAAGCTATTGTTCCTAGGATAAACATGATTCAAATATTGTGATGATCCAAAAGCAAATATTTTCCTTTCTGTAACTTGCATTTTTTTTTCCTAGCTTAATTTCATGCAAGAACCACCAAATTTCATGGCATAAAATATTTTGACATATAATTCAATAATTCATGGATGAATTTTTTCTTAGTGTAGTCAACATTTGAAAAGGATCTTATTTGTCATATGAATTGTATTACTTTCACATGTTGCAGATTTTCAAATCTTTCAACGATGGGCAAACATCTTTAGAAGATTTTGTCTTTGCTCTGAAATCCACTGTTGGAACAGAAGCTCTTGTGGAGGCTGTTGGAATTGGTAAAGAGAAACGTGATTTGACTGGATTTGTTCTGGACCCATCTAAGCCAAACCAAGTCCTTTCAAACCATCCTGACATGCCTACAGGCAAAGACTGTTCATCGCTTGCTTCGGAAGAGATAATTAAGTTCTTAACAGGCGATTTCAGAAGAAGCAAGACAAGATCAAATGATCTTTTCTGGGAAGCTGTCTGGCCCCGTTTGCTTGCAAGAGGGTGGCATTCTGAGCAGCCAAAAGATGTCAGCACAACAAAGAATTCCCTTGTGTTTCTTGTGCCAGGTATAAAGAAATTCTCAAGAAGTAAACTCACTAAAGGTACTCATTATTTTGATTCTGTCAGCGATGTCCTTAAACGAGTGGCAGCGGATCCTATCCTTCTTGACCTAGAGGTCGGTGGATTGGACCATGATGTTACTGCTGAGGAAAATGGCTATGACACAGACATGAAAAATAACCAAGATGATCCTTTGGATGGTAATCAGGAGCTTCCAAGGTTCACAATTATTGATACTACCTTGGTACAAGGACAAGAGCCCTTCAGAGTCAGGGAGATGAGGAGACTACCTGCTGATGCAAAAGTTCGTTCTGTCCCTTCACGCCAATCACGCAAGGTTGTGACTGTCAGTTCATCAGAGGAGTCAGATGCAGATGGTCGATTGTCAGATGACCAGGAATATCGTGGACCAGTTACAGCTGATGTTAACGACACTGAAATCTTTTCAGTGCGCAATGTAAAGAAAGAAACCCAAGTTGATTCATTGCAAAACATGGTGACTGCATCATGCTCAGATTTTCCAGTCAATGGTCATTCTTCCAATGGCAGTGGTAACAAAATTGATTTGACATGCTTATTTGAGCCCAAAACAAACACTGAAAGGCGCAAGTATTTATCCCCAGTGTCAAAGCGCAGAAAATTATCTAGCTGTAACAATGACCAGACCAGTCGGCGCAGCTTTCCTTTCTCCAAGGGAGTTGGTTCAGGGAAAGAGAAAATCAAGCCACTGTCAACCTCATCAAAACCAACTGTCGGTGATGTTTCTGGTAATTCTCAGATCAAAGAGAAAATCAAGCCACTGTCAACGTCATCAAAACCAACTGCCGGTGATGTTTCTGGTAATTCTCAGATCAAAGAGAAAATCAAGCCACTGTCGACGTCATCAAAACCAACTGTCGGTGATGTTTCTGGTAATTCTCAGATCAAAGAGAAAATCAAGCCACTGTCGACGTCATCAAAACCAACTGTTGGTGATGTTTCTGGTAATTCTCAGATCAAAGAGAAAATCAAGCCACTGCCAACCTCATCAAAACCAACTGTCGGTGATGTTTCTGGTAATTCTCAGATCAAAGAGAAAATCAAGCCACTGTCAACGTCATCAAAACCAACTGTCGGTGATGTTTCTGGTAATTCTCAGGTCAAAGAGAAAATCAAGCCACTGCCAACCTCATCAAAACCAACTGTGGGTGATGTTTCTGGTAATTCTCAGATCAAAACGGTTGCAAGATGTTCCACAGAGAAGCCATGCGAGCAGATAAGAGGTGTATCAAACACTCCTACCAATGACAGGTCAAGTGAGAAGATGAAAGTGAAGAACGTATATGAGGACAAATCATTTGAGCGCAAGGTCGATGCTCTGCCTGAAGTTCATTCAAAGATCACCATCGGTGAGACAAAATTTGCGAAAGGGGCTCAAGCTAGTAGTTCGGTTGGTCAGGTTAAACAGGAGACACCACTTGATAGCATGACAGGTGCAATTGTATGCGTCACTTTATCAGATGATGATGATTACATGATGGCTGAGGAAGCTCCCTCCATTTCCAGCAGCGATCAGGTCCGTGATCCAGAGGTAGCAGAACTACCCATGGCTATGGTACGACCTGCTAGTTCACAAGCTGATTTGGCTCCGCAGGCGGATTCTCGGAGGCATGGAACCAGAAACAGGCCTCCCACAGCAAAAGCTCTGGAAGCCCTTGCCTTGGGGCTCATCGGAAAGCGCAAGGGCGAACCCAAAAGCCCTGGAACAAGAAGGCCTCCCCAGCGAGCTCGCAAATCCAGTAAAAAATCGGTTCATACACCTACCGGTAGCGACACCGACAAATCCAGCATGGATGCTGATGCGCAACTGTGAGCGGATCGTTATGCATTTTGTTGGTGTAAGCTTACACCATATCAGCATTTTGGACGATCGGTATCCAGCGAGAACATTTGAGTGCTTCGACTTCAGCTAGAGATGCCTGCGTCGATTAATCTTCCCTTCGGAGGCGCCTTCCATCTTGTGATATGTAATATAACAATGCGATGGCGAGGAGGGGAGATGGTTGGCCGATTGACTATCTTGCGATGAGCTCCCTCGGTTTCTATTTATCTTGCAGACTTGTATGCCAATCAAGGATTGGGGGTGTAGAAAGAGTTGATACCGTATTGGGCTATTGACCAGTTCGCTTTTCTTATACCTGAGGGTTTAATACTTTTTATGTAATATATATTATCTCATGCATGCTTTTTGGTTGGAAGCAGGAGCAACCGCTAGCGGTCCATCGGCTCCGTTGTGCCATGCAAGATTATGCAATAGGTTTGGATGCCCTTCTATGTGGGTGGATGGCCATTTTGAGCCATTTGAGTATAGGTGATTGTGCAATTAAGATTTTCTTACATCTAGATCGATGTTCTGAGCTGTTCGATGTGCTCTTGTGCACAAAATCTTAGCTGCTGCGCGATTATTGATGAAGGAGTAACAAATTGAGCCCAGTGCTGCATGCGTATACAGCAGCATTCTAACAGGGGTTTAGTGTGGTTGGAAGAATTTGGTGATTGGAGCCAGTCCCGCATGTTGCAAGGCATCTGGCCTCATCGATGATGATTCGGTCGAAGATTCAGCCTTCCATGTCGATCGCAGTGGAAGCTGGAAGGGGAATCAATGATGATGGTGCTATGGAATTGCATATGGTAAGCTGAGGAAGCCGAGTACATCCCTGGGCTTCTTCGTCCGCAGCCCAAACAAATCCTCTCCCAAATTTGTCCGTCTTCTTGTTCAACCAGACTAGTGGAAGAGGTTGCAAACAAGCCCTCAGTCCAGTCAGTCCATCTTGCTCAAAATCCTCTCCTAGTCCCAGGAGACAATTATCAAAAGCCTCTGCTATATCAATCTTGAGCAGGATTTAGGGTGAGTTATTTGCTTTGATGCTTTTGATCATGGCTTGCACATACATAAAGTTGTCAGGGATTGATCTATGCTTGACCAAGGCGCTTTGACATGGTGACACAAGTGTAAAGAGTTGGTGGCTTGCACTCGAGTAAAGCCACCATTGTCGCCAGCGATATCCCTTCGGACACCGCCCCTCAGTTCCCGATTAAAGCATTTTTTCTTTCTTTCTTGGAAGCAAAATGATCAACGAGCAAACCTAGAAAATGTATGGGAGATCAGAGGAGACACACTCCCATGCATGAATGATCACAGAACGGACCATCACCAAAATAGCATCAGAAACGAGCAATGTATCATCAGTTCATCACCAGCCTCGAGTGCCTCTCACACGGAAGCTGCATGCTAAGCTAAAAGTACTGCTCACGGCGGATGATGTGGACAGACATGGAAAGCACCTCGCCCTTCACCGGTTCCAGCAGGCAGAGATCTCCGGCCTGCAGGCGGTTGTCGGTCGCGAACTCATGCCACCCTCCCCCGGGCAGCATCCGCCTGTTGAGCATCTCAGCACGCCACGCCTTGCTCCACCCGGCCTGTATCCCCTCTGGAAGATGACCACCAGCCGCAGCATCTCCCGTGGCGCCCAGGTCCTATTTTCGTTTTCCAGGTGCAACACACAAATCAATAGCAAATGGACCATCACCGTGAACCTTCTCCCCTCACCCTTGCCGATTGGTTGGAGCAGGCAGACATCCTGCTCGCGCACATTGTTGTCGCGGACAAAGTCTACCCACCCACCCCATAGAGGACGTATCCACCGCTGTCTCGCCTGATGTGGAAAATGACATGCCACTTCTTCTTCCCTCCTGGGAGTCTAAGTGTGATGGTTTGCCTTCCTTTGGAGAAAATGTGCCCTTCCATAACCCCTACAAATGACCTGATTATACAGACAATGAAGAAAAACATTAACAAGAGAAGTAATGCAATGACAAACTGAGCTAACTGTCCTGGTTCCACATGTAAGCAAGAAAATAAATATTGTTGATAACTTATGCCTATATTCATCTCTTGTGTTCTTTAGGAAAAGACAAAAATGTGACGTCATACAGGCCGCCAGTTCTTAAAAAGATGGGAATTTTCAGTCCATTTTGAGTTGAACCAAAAAAAAAAAAGAGATTTGCCTGGATCCGTCGGATGATGGGGAAAAAAGTTAACCGAAACGGAAACAAAAAAAGAGAAAAGTACTCAGCTGACCGACTTGAACTTGGATCTGCAGGTTCTCAGGGTATATATTCCTCCCGGAACTCAAGTCGGAGCCGGCAAAAAGATCCGTCGAAATAATCACAACACGGCAGCAGGCATGGCCGCACAACCGCGCGGCACGCTAATTTTTTTTACACCGCCAAAATAGCTTTCTTTCGCGCGCTGGCTCCAACGACCACTGAAAAATATGGCGCGGTGATACAGCACCTACATGCGCACTAAATTTCCAGCGCGCGCGAGCAGCCGGCGCTTGCAAATATACCTTCCATGCCGTCCATGGTAGCTCCGAAGTCACCCATACCTTTGGTAGATGTTCCCAAGCCTCCCATAGTAGCTCCCATGCCTCCCATGCCTCCCATGGCCATGGCTCTTTTTTGGACCAAGACTTCATCACGGGAAAGATTGATGTACTCTTTTTGCCTATCATCGAGGTTAGATGTGTCCATGAAGAACAAGTATTTCTTCCATTCCAATAGTCTTGCTCGCTCCTTCATGACCAATTTCTTCTCCTCCAATGTCATCTTCCTCTCCTTGGCCGCCACATCTTGTCTCCTTGCCATCATCCTCACCTCATTTGCTTCCTTTCGTACCTTCACAATAGCTTCCATAACATTCTTTACATCATCATCTCCTTTCTTCTTATTCTTCTTTTCTTTTCTTTTGCATTTTTTACCTTCATTTGGTCTTTTTGGCTTGGAGTAGGAAACCGAGTTTCGTGTAGGCTTCTTTTGCCACCATCACTTGATGCCTCCTCCTCATCATCATCAATATCCAAATCAATAGTTGCCTTGCTTTTCTTGCTCTCCTCTTGGTCATCATGGGGCTTCCATTTCTCTTCATCCTTCAACACATTGTAGCAATGGGGAACACAAATGGTCTCCCTTTCTTGACCTTCCTTTCTTGGTCTTCTTCTCTTCTCCTTGAAATAAGTTTTGTGCAATAGTGAGCTACAAACAAAAGAACAAGTAAGCACTTGAAACACCAAAGAAGAAGCATGAACATGGAAGGAACATGAAATAAATGACACTTACCCTATCTCTATCATTAGTGCCATTTGGGTTTATCATGTCAACCGCCTTAAGTGCCGCCCCCCACCTTTGACAATCTTTGTTGATTGTCGACCACCGGGAGCGAAGAGATTTATTGGTGCGGTCAATTCCACTCAAAGTGCTCCTTCATCCGGACCCAATATGTATCTCTACTTTGGTCCCCTCCAACGTTGGCATCCATAGACACATGCAACCATGTATTGCATAGCATGTCTTCTTCCATGGTGTAGTTGCCCACTCTTCCTTTCGGTGCATTGACGATACCCTCACCATCCTCGTCCACCTCAAACTCATGATCATCTTCATGCACTTCATTGGTTTGAGACCAATGAGAATTGTTGGAGCCACGCATAGTTGACATATACGTGTCTACAAAATATGTAGAAGAAAACTAAGCTATCCATATGTATACATTGATGTCAAAAAACACCAACAAAAAGGGGGGGGGGGTGAAATCATACATTTTGGGCATTTCATCAAACACCTTGTGTGCATCAGTCGCCGGTGCAACAAAATGGCGAGCTCTCCGGCGCTTCGGTCGGCGGAGGCGCGGTCGGACACACTGCAAGTCTCTTCTTCGGCCGCCTAGAAGAGCCATCCGCCTTGTTCTTCTTCTCGGACACCTTCCCCGTCGTCGCCGCCGCCGCATTCGGTCGCTCGAAGACGGGGTCTCGTGGCTTCACGGCTGGCGGCGGCGCGACGCCACCCTGCGAGGTCGCTCGTGGCGCCATGAAACGACCGCACACGAGTCCAGTGCTTGGAGGAGGGCCGGCGGCGGCGAAGCCGAACCTCAACCCCGCGCTAGGGTTTGCGGCGGCGGCAGCAGCGGCGAAGGGGTCGCGGGTGTAGGGAGGGGTTGGAGGGATGTCAGCGCGGCCTTCCATCGGTCGAATTTCGCCGGCGGCGGCGCGGGGCGGGGCGAAGACGGAGCGGCCGGGGAGGTTGGCGGCAGTTGGTCGCGCGCGTGAATGTTCAGCGCGGGGGAGCGAGCGCACGAAATAAGCGGCACACGATGCCGTTTTCCTCTGCGCGCTGAACCCATTATACCGCGAGCACGATTATTACGCGGCTGCTGGAGGGTCCGCTAAGGCCCGCGCGCATAAAAAGACTGTTTTTTCCTGCGCTTGGCTAAGATAGCGCGGCGGTTGAAGATGCTCTTAGGTTGACACACCGCGAGAGATCTCTCTAAACCCTAATCCCTGAAGTCGATCGGGCATGGCGGCGCTGCATTGGTGGTCCAGGGACCTCACAAGTGGCGAGTCCACGAGGCTTCCCGTGAGCGCTGACCAGCTCGGGTTCGTCATCCGCGCCGAGCTCGTCGACCAGGCGAGCGCCGGCACCGGACAGAGCGTGCGCGTGGCCGTACACGCCCAGAACGGCGAGGAGCTGCAGAGGTTCGTGCTGTCGGCGGAGAGGCCCTCCGTGGAGCCGAGGTCCGTGCCGGGGCTGCGCGAGGAGTTCTCTCTGGACCGGGAGGCCGACTCCGCTGCCCACGCGGTCGTTCGCTTACACGGTTTCCTTGTTACAATGCCGCCTGGCATGAACAGCGACGAGGAGCTCGATATGAGCAGCCCCGGCGACGACGAGCTGGTACAGATGGAGTACGTCCCCGAGGGCCGGTTTCTTGGAGGCCTGGCGCCGTGGTTCGCCGCCGCGGGGTGCACGGCCGGCTGCATGCGGGTCGCCGCCGTGGAGGGCCAAGAAGAAGACGCAGACAGCAAGCAGATCCTGGTGCTCTACCGCTACGCCCCTTTTTCAGTATCATCGGATGGCGTGGTAGTGCGAGGGAGAACCAGGGCGCACCTGCTCCGGTTCATGGCCACCAACGACCACACGGCGAGGTCCCTGGCGTGGGCCGGATCGTCTCTGCCCCGGCTGATATACCCCGGTGACTTCAGCGAGCTGCTCCAGGAGCTATGGTCTAACCTGGCGGCGCAGGTGAGCGTGCGGCCGCGCGCCGCGCGCGTCGAGGTGTTCGTCGACGTCGGCATCCTCCTCCGGAGGTCGGACTACACTCCCGAGCGCGTGGAGCGGATGCGCCCCTCGCTGGAGCGCATGGCGGAGCAGCCGTGGCCCGTGCGCTTCACCGGTATGGAGCTGCACCTCCCAGAGCCGATGCGGCGCGACCATGATAAAGACGAAGCCGCTGTCCACGACGATGACACGGAAGCCGGTGAACGGCCAGCGAAGCGAAGGAGGGTCGTCGCCGCCGTGGAGGATTGCCCCATCTGCTTGCAGATGCTGGAGGGCGACGACCTCACCACGTGGCCCGAGTGCGGCAAGCCCCACGTCTTCCATGGCGCGTGCTTGGAGCGCGTCCTCGTGGAGAGCAAGACGTGCCCTATGTGCAGGCACAAGCTATACATCGAGCCCAAACTGTAAGCAAGTTGGCTTTGAGGTTCGACAAGTTGTAGTGTAGCACAAATGTGCAACTAGCTGTTCTTCAGAAATTATTTGTTTTGCTGAAGGATAGCATTCTTGTGTTAATTTCATGGTCAACTCATCCATGAATGAATCATGTCAGCTGTATTTGATTTGAAGTGAAAATTGTTTGTTCAATCATGTAATCATTATGTACAAACTATTTTTGGGAAATTCATATGCATCAACTGATGTAATCATTATGCACAAACTATTTTTGGGAAATTCATATGCATCAACTGAACTTTCATATATATGTAGTGTTTCTAGATGAAAAACTCTACACAAACAAAACTGTAAGTGGAAAAAAATAGTTATATGAACTTACAGTTATAGGATGGATTTTATGAACAAAGGAATTAATTAAGTTATGCACAATCACTTGTAGTCTATCTAGTTTATGCTCTACACATGCAATGGGAGAGAGGGTTCTCCCAGAGGTCATAGTGCGGGAAGGTGGCCTCGGGGAGGCCTGTTCGTGTCTGGTGAGTAGTCCTGGCCATGGGAAGCCCGGCCCGGCCCGAAAAAGCTCGACCCGGCCCGGCCCGACGCTGCCCCCGGGCCGGGCTTGGGCCTAGTTTTTGAGCCCGAAGGCCAGGCCGGGCCTGGCCCGGGCCCATTGTTTTTGCATTTTTCTGAAGGTTGGGCCGGGCCGGGCCGGAGCCCGACGGGCTTTTACGTGTTAGGGCCGGGCTCGGGCCCAGAAACACAGGCCCGATGGCCGGGCCGGGCTTTTTTGTGTCGGGCTTGGCCCGGCCCGGCCCGAGGTTTGGCCAGGTATACTGGTGAGTGATCATCACATCCTCCACGAAATTTGCCCATGGCATGTATGGGTCGCCGAAGAACTTCGACATGAGCCCCTTGTCCGGCTAGATAGACTTGAGCCTATGCCGCCCCATATAGCGCCGGAAGCCAATGATCAGCTTCGCAAAGTTGCCACCATGGGTGATGACGAGCATATCTGACTTCAGGCATACCAGGAAGTCCAGTGCAGCGAGGCTAGTTACATGCTTCTTGAAATGCTCTATCTCCTTGCTTGCGAGATCTTCTTTGGTAACCTGCAAGCAACAAAGATAATGGGTCAGTTGTCTCTACAACAAATCCACCTGCTGATGATTGCTTGCCCATCCATAGGTAATTGTCTCAGTTTCCTTTCTGAATCTGTAGTTTCGCGTTATGTCCATATAAAGGCACTTCGAAGTTTGAAGGCAACAAAAAGGATTTGCAGTAGAACACCTACCAAATTGGGGAACATATTCCTCAGCGGCGCCATTCTATTGTTTCCACCGTACACTTGCCCTGATGCAACATATATCTGAGTCTCCTTCGTATATCCCATTGCACGCAGAATGAAACCTATTTCCCCAGGCTCAAGCGGGCAGCGGCCTTCTTTTCTCTTTTCCAGTGCTAAAGACCAAAGGTGAGATCCATTCTGCATATATACAAGAGAAATATATGTAACTACTGTACTCTGTGGCCTTATTCTCCTAAGGCTAAAATCATTGTCTAGACAATGAACATTAGTATATCACCTTGAAGCATCTTGGCCATTGTTTCTTTCTATATTCAGCCGTCATTGCTTTCTCCTCTCTGGTTCCAGCAAAATCACAAAAGGATAAACCCACCATTCCTTTCTCGAACCTAAGATGAAGAGCCCTTCAAAAGCAGGAATAACAGTGTGAGAGATGTGAAAAATTGCCAACTCCAAGGCAGGTTACTCTGAAGATCATGAGCTACACTTACATGTATGGATTTACACTCCCAGTTCGATTCCGCATCCTTGTTGCCAGTTTGTCAGCCATTTCTTCAATGCCAGGTAGAAACTTTAAGGCGTGATAATTAACTCTGCATCTGAGCCGGTTAATCTCCATTGGAACATTATCATACCTGCAATGATGAGTTTACATTAAACTATGGTCATAAGTCAAGGGAAGTGAACAAAATAGCAAGGAATAAACTGGGTGGGGTGTAGGGCCAAGGGGGGGAGGGAGAGTAGCAGAAAGCAATATTACTTGACCACAAAGACTCTAATGTGAAGAACTAGTCAATGTGCTTAACAATTGTGGAACAAGTCTGAAGATATATGAACAGAATAGAGCCATGGAAATATCTTCATAAAATGATATTAACACTTACCCCAATCTATCAACGAATGGTTTGATAGACATTATCTTTTTCTCTTTGATCTTTGGAAGGACATTATCAACATAAAACTGTGCTGGTGCATATTTTGGGATATTTTTTACAGTACGCCTGTTAAAATCAACATAAATCATTATAGATGTTACAATTAAGTATGACAATATGTTGGCACGTAGGAAAAAACAACATATGCAACAAGCAAAAACAAGAAACAACATAAGCACATTTATCTAACCATAGAAGTAAATATACATGTAGGAACCATTTTGCAGGTGGCGGTATTGCTGGCATATAACAAAAAAATCACAGGTGGTAGTCACGGAAATTGGCAGAATTTTAATCACTATGAAAAATCGTATCCGGCAGATAAACCAGAAGAACACATACCTATGTCGGCCAACAAACCATGCCACACAACGTACCAGTGCCAACCAATTATGAATAACACATATGACAGTGGCTACTGTAGTTCAAAGCGCTATAATGAACTAGGATTACAGTATCGGCCAGCATGGCAACATTACCTAATGATTGATAAAAATGTCACAAAGAGAAATGAGCAGAAGTAAAAAAAAACATTGCGATGCCCTAGCAGTACAATCTTATTGCATCCTCAAAACTCAGGTCGCCCAATATAATAATCTGAATTGGACATGAAGATTTATACTTGGGAAGCAACTGATGGCGTTTGAAGCAGAGACAACTCTAGTTGCACTGGCATTGCATTAGCAATATATTGCATAACAATATTGCATACATGAGAAATGCATATGTAACTTTGTAAATAACGGAAACTGCAGAGCACAAACAAGCAGCAGAAGACACCTAGTTAGTTGGCTTGTTCAAGTTAATACGCTCTAAAGATTAATTGTTCCCTCTCTAACAATATTAGTGTTGATTTTACTATAAAAGAAAGCAGTGCTCTAAAAATCAATATCATTCATGTGTTTAGACTTTAGCATCAAGCTATTAAGCTGACAGCAGCTAAGACAGATCAAAAGATGAAATGAAGCAACCAACCTTATACTGGTGAACAACTCATCTTTTTCTGTGAACCAGTCAGGAATATCTCGAAAGATGAGGACATCATCCTTCAAATAATTTATAAAATGATCTACATCGAAGATATCTTCAAATTTCCTGAATAGAAAATAGTACAAGGTTGTAAAATATTGAACACTTTTGCCAGGAGCTAACATGATAACAGATACTCGTTCCGTTTCAAAATAAGTGTCTTAAGCTTAGTACAACTTTGTACTAGAGTTAGTACAAAGTTGAGACACTTATTTTGGGACAGAGGGAGTACAAATTACAAAGGGGCATAAGCAAGCAGGAGTCAATTCGTAAAGGAGATCAGAATTATCACTTACGTTTGATCTTTACATATTTGATCCTGCTTCAGCACAGGCAAAATAAGTGTGGCGTTCATTATCTTAGCAATTGCAACAACATTACATATCTGTGAATATATCAAGTAGTGCAATCAACTGATAGTACTTGACAAAATTTAGGCAAGGTGCCATTTATACTACATAAGCAAATGTCGCATAATAAGTCAAAAAAATTGTCCTTCAACAAATTGATAAATGTGAATAGGGCACGTACGTACAGCTATTCGTTGCTGGTTCAATCCTCCCTCGGCGTGAATAAAAATATACCCAGAAGTTTCGTTCTCTGGCACAAGATCTGCAGAATAGTAGGGGAAAAAGGACAAAATTTATACTCATCAGGACGCAACCATGGTTTCAGGTGAATGGTTTTCATATTTTTGTAAGCCATGGTGTTGCCGTTGCTCCTAACACAGTAGAACCGAGTGCTGGCCCCGTGCCTGCCATGAAGATGGTGGCTCGGTGCGGCGGCTCATAGGGCTCCAAAATACTGTTGCCATCGGAATAGCCCCCAAGCCCGTCGTCTTGAAGTTAATACATGGACTCCGTCTCGGCTGAGGATTCAGCATCAGAGTATATGAGCGTCTCTCCTTCGGACATAGAACCTTCCGCAAGTTCAATGCCTTGTGTGAAGCCCACAAAAGCATGCTTCCGCCCGGCTTGGACCCGGGCGGGTGACGAGCGCCTAGCCGGCTCGACGAGGTCGGTGCAGATGTCCGGCTCGGGCCCAGACTCGCCGATCTTGCCGGTGAAGACATGGATTCCGCTGAAGGGGACCCGGCACCCGTACTCGATTGATTCGGCCTCGGGGCCCCAGCCAGCGTCGTCGATGTAGAGCTTGTGAAGGAAATATGCCCTAGATGCAATAATAAAGTTGTTATTTATATTTCCTTATATCATGATAAATGTTTGTTATTCATGCTAGAATTGTATTAACCGGAAACTTAGTACATGTGTGAATACATAGACAAAACAGAGTGTCCCTAGTATGCCTCTACTTGACTAGCTCGTTAATCAAAGATGGTTATGTTTCCTAGCCATAGACATGTGTTGTCATTTGATGAACGGGATCACATCGTTAGGAGAATGATGTGATGGACAAGACCCATCCGTTAGCTTAACATTATGATCGTTACAGTTTTATTACTATTGTTTTCTTCATGACTTATACATGTTCCTCAGACTATGAGATTATGCAACTCCCGAATACCGGAGGAACACCTTGTGTGCTATCAAACGTCACAACGTAACTGGGTGATTATAAAGATGCTCTACAGGTGTCTCTGGAGGTGTTTGTTGTGTTGGCATAGATCAAGATTAGGATTTGTCACTCCGTGCTTTGGAGAGGTATCTCTGGGCCCTCTTGGTAATGCTCATCACTATAAGCCTTGCAAGCAATGTGACTAATGAGTTAGTTGCAGGATGAAGTATTACGGAACGAGTAAAGAGACTTGCCGGTAACGAGATTGAACTAGGTATGAGGATACCGACGATCGAATCTCGGGTTGGTCACATACCGATGACAAGGGGAACAACGTATGTTGTTATGCGATTTGACCGATAAAGATCTTTGTAGAATATGTAGGAGCCAATATGAGCATCCAGGTTCCGCTATTGGTTATTGATCGAAGATATGTCTCGGTCATGCTACATAGTTCTCGAACCCGTAGGGTACGCACGCTTAACGTTTGATGATGATTTGTATTATGAGTTATGTGATTTGATGACCGAAGTTTGTTCGGAGTCCCGGATGAGATCACAGACATGATGAGAAGTATAGAAATGGTCGAGACATAAAGATTGATATATTGGAAGGCTATGTTCGGGCACCGAAAAGGTTTCGGAAGTGTTCGGACATTTTCTGGAGTACCGGGAGGTTACCGGAACCCCCGGGGGGTTTAATGGGCCTACATGGGCCTTAGTGGAGAAGAGGAGGCAGCAGCCAGGAGGTGGCACCCCCCAAGCCCAGTCCAAATTGGACAAGGGGTGGGGGCGCGGCCCCACTCTCCTTGCTTCTCCCTCTCCACCTTTCCCTCTCTCCCCCTCTTGGAAAGGGAAGGGGACTCCAAGTAGGATCGGGAATCCTAGTTGGACTCCTCCCTGGCACGCCCCTCCTAGGCCGGCCTCCTCCTCCCTCTCTCCTTTATATACGGAGGAAGGGGGCACCCCAAAGCACTCAAGTTCTCTCTTATCCTTGTGCGGTGCCCCCTCCACAGTTTTCCACCTTGGTCATATCGTCGTAGTGCTTAGGCGAAGCCCTACGTCGGTAACTTCATCATCACCATCACCACACCGTCGTGCTGATGCAACTCACCCTTGTCCTCAACTGGATCAAGAGCACGAGGGGCGTCACAGAGCTGAACGTGTGCTGAATGCGGAGGTGCCGTACGTTCGGTACTTGGATCGGTTGGATCGCGAAGACGTTCGACTACATCAACCGCGTTACCAAACGCTTCCGCTTTCGGTCTACGAGGGTACGTGGACACACTCTTCCGTCTCGTTACTATGCATCTCCTAGATAGATCTTGCGTGATTGTAGGAAATTTTGGAATTACTATCTTACCCAACAGTGGCATCAGAGCCAGGTCTATGCGTAGATGATATGCACAAGTGGAACACAAAGAGTTGTGGGCGATAATAGTCATACTACTTACCACCAACGTCTTTGATTTGGTATTGTTGGATGAAGCGACCCGGACCGACATTACATGACCGCATTCATGAGACTGGTTCTACCGACGTGCTTCGCACACAGGTGGCTGGCGGGTGTCTGTTTCTCCAACTTTAGTTGAATCGAGTTTGACTACGGTCGGTCCTTGTTGAAGGTTAAAACATCACACACTTGACGAAAAATTGTTGTGGTTTTGATGTGTAGGTAAGAATGGTTCTTGCTAGAAGCCCGTAGCAGCCATAAAACTTGCAACAACAAAGTAGAGGACGTCTAACTTGTTTTTGCAGGGCTTTTTGTGATGTGATATGGTCAAGACATGATGAGATATAAATTGTTGTATGAGATGATCATGTTTTGTAACAGACTTATCGGCAACTGGCAGGAGCCATATGGTTGTCGCTTTATTGTATGAAATGCAATCGCCATGTTATTGCTTTACTTTATCACTAAGTGGTAGAGATAGTCGTACTAGCAATAGTTGGTGAGACGACAACGATGCTACGATGGAGATCAAGGTGTCAAGCCGGTGATGATGGAGATCATGACGATGCTTCGGTGATGGAGATCATGAGCACAAGATGATGATGGTCATATCATGTCACATATTTTGATTGCATGTGATGTTTAACTTTTATGCATCTTATTTTGCTTAGTACGGCGGTAGCATTATACGATGATCCCTTACTAAATTTCAAGGTATAAGTGTTCTCCCTGAGTATGCACCTTTGCTACAGTTCGTCGTGCCGAGACACCACGTGATGATCGGGTGTGATAAGCTCTACGTTCACATACAACGGGTGCAAGCCAGTTTTGCACGCGCAGAATACTCGGGTTAAACATGACAAGCCTAGCATATGCAGATATGGCCTCGAAACACTGGAGACCGAAAGGTCGAGCGTGAATCATATAGTAGATATGATCAACATAGAGATGTTCACCATTGAAAACTACTCCATCTCACGTGATGATCGGACATGGTTTAGTTGATATGGATCACGCGATCATTTAGATGACTAGAGGGATGTCTATCTAAGTGTGAGTTCTTAAGTAATATGATTAATTGAACTTTAATTTATCATGAACTTAGTCCTAATAGTATTTTGCAAATTATGTTGTAGATCAATAGCTCACATTGTAGCTTCCCTATGTTTTTTGATATGTGCTACCTCTTGAACATGCGTTGGGTTTTCCCTTGAAGAGGAAAGGGTGATGCAGCAAAGTAGCGTAAGTATTTCCCTCAGTTTTTGAGAACAAAGGTATCAATCCAGTAGGAGGCTCCTCAAAAGTCCCACGCACCTACACAAACAAACAAGAACCTCGCAACCAACGCGATAAAGGGGTTGTCAATCCCTTCACGGTAACTTGCGAAAGTGAGATCTGATAGAGATAATAAGATAAGATAAATATTTTTGGTATTTTTATGATATAGATTGAAAAATAAAATATGCAAATAAAAGTAGATGGAAAACTTATATGATAAAAGATAGACCGGGGGGCGATAGGTTTCACTAGTGGCTTCTCTCAAGATAGCATAAGTATTACGGTGGGTGAACAAATTACTGTCGAGCAATTGATAGAAAAGCGCATAGTTATGAGATTATCTAGGCATGATCATGTATATAGGCATCACGTCCGCAACAAGTAGACCGACTCCTGCCTGCATCTACTACTATTACTCCACACATCGACCGCTATCCAACATGCATCTAGAGTATTAAGTTCATAAGAACAGAGTAACATATTAAGCAAGATGACATGATATAGAGGGATAAACTCATGCAATATGATATAAACCCCATCTTTTTATCCTCGATGGCAACAATACAATACGTGCCTTGCTGCCCCTGATGTCACTGGGAAAGGAGACCGCAAGATTGAACCCAAAGCTAAGCACTTCTCCCATTGTAAGAAAGATCAATCTAGTAGGCCAAACCAAACTGATAATTCGAAGAGACTTGCAAAGATAACATAATCACACATAAAAGAATTCAGAGGAGATTCAAATATTTCTCATACATAAACTTTATCATAAACCTACAATTCATCGGATCTCGACAAACACACTGCAAAAAGAGTTACATCAAATAGATCTCCAAGAAGATCGAGGAGAACTTTGTATTGAGATTCAAAGAGAGAGAAGAAGCCATCTAGTTAATAACTATGGACCCGAAGGTCTGTGGTAAACTACTCACAACTCATCGGAGAGGCCTTGGAGATGATGTAGAGGCCCTCCATGGTCGATTCCCCCTCCGGTAGAGCGCCGATGAAGGTTCCAAGATGGGATCTCGCGGATACAGAAGGTTGCGGCGATGGAAATAATTTCTCGTGGTGCTCCTGGATGTTCTCGGGGTCCGTGGATATATATAGGAGGAAGAAGTATGTCGGTTGACGCTCGAGGGGCCCATGAGGGTGGGGGGCGCGCCCACCCCCTTAGGGCGCGCCGGGCACCCTCGTGGCCGCCTCGTTCACTTCTTGACGTCCACTCCAAGTCTCCTGGATTGTGTTTGTTCCAAAAAGATTGCTCCCAAAGGTTTCATTCCGTTTGAACTCTGTTTGATATTCCTTTCCTTCGAAACACTGAAATAGGAAAAAAACAGCAATTTGGGCTGGGCCTCCGGTTAGTAGGTTAGTCCCAAAAATGATATAAAAGTGTAAAGTAAAGCCCATAAACATCCAAAATAGGTAATATAATAGCATGGAACAATAAAAAATTATAGATACGTTGGAGGCGTATCAATATGTTCCTAGAGAAAACTAAGTTGGAAGATGATAGTATCAATGATGCAGACTGGGTCCATGATCTGAGGTTTATCCTCATTGCTGCACAAAAGAATTATGTCCTTGATGCACCGCTAGGTGACAGACCTATTGCAGGAGCAGATGCAGACGTTACGAACATTTGGCTAGCTCAATATGATGACTACTTGATAGTTTAGTGCACCATGCTTTACGGCTTAGAACTGGGACTTCAAAAATGTTTTGAACGCCACAGAGCATATGAGATGTTCCAAGAGCTGAAATTGGTATTTCAGACTCATGCCCGTGTCAAGAGGTATGAGACCTCTGACAAGTACTTTGCCTAAAAGATGGAGGAGAATTGCTCAACTAGTGAGCATGTGCTTAGAATGTCTGGGTACTACAATCGCTTGAATCAAGTGGGAGTTAATCTTCTAGATAAGATATTGATTGACAGAGTTCTCTAGTCATCATCACCAAGTTACTAGAACTTTTTTATGAACTATAGTATGCAAGGGATGACGAAAACGATTCCCGAGCTCTTCGTGATGCTGAAATCGACGAAGGTAGAAATCAAGAAAGAGCGTCAAGTGTTGATGATTAATAAGACCACTAGTTTCAAGAAAAAGGGCAAAAGGAAGGAAGGGTAACTTCAAGAAGAACGACAAGAAAGTTGCTGCTCAAGAGAAGAAACCCAAGTCTGGACCTAAGCCTGAAACTGAGTGCTTCTACTGCAAAGGGACTGGTCACTGGAAGCGGAACTGCCCCAAGTATTTGGCGGATAAGAAGGATGGCAAAGTGAAAGGTATATTTGATATACATGTTATTGATGTGTACCATACTAATGCTCGTAGTAGCGCCTGGGTATTTGATACTGGTTTTGTTGCTCCATTTGCAACTCGAAACAGGGGCTACAGATTAAACAAAGATTGGCTAAGGACGAGGTGACGATGCGCCTCGAAAATGGTTCCAAGGTCGATGTGATCGCCGTCGGCACACTACCTCTACATCTACCTTTGGGATTAGTTTTAGACCTGAATAATTGTATTTGGTGCCAACGTTGAGCATGAACATTATATCTGGATCTTGTTTGATGCGAGACGGTTATTCATTTAAATTAGAGAATAATGGTTGTTCTATTTATATGAGTAATATCTTTTATGGTCATGCACCCTTGTTGAGTGGTCTATTTTTATTGAATCTCAATCATAGTGATACACATGTTCATAACATTGAAGCCAAAAGATGCAAAGTTTATAATGATAGTGCAACTTATTTGTGGCACTGCCGTTTAGGTCATATTGGTGTAAAGCGCATGAAGAAACTCCATGTTGATGGACTTTTGGAATCACTTGATTATGAATCACTTGATTATGAATCACTTGGTGCATGCAAACCATGCCTCATGGGCAAGATGACTAAAACTCCGTTCTCTGGAACAATGGAATGAGCTACTGACTTATTGGAAATAATACATACCGATGTATGCAGTCCAATGAGTATTGAGGCTCATGGCGGGTATCATTATTTTCCAACCTTCATAGATGATTTGAGCAGATATGGGTATATCTACTTAATGAAACATAAGTCTAAAACATTTGAAAAGTTCAAAGAATTTCAGAGTAAAGTGGAAAATCATCATAACAAGAATTAAGTTTCTACGATCTGATCGTGGAGGAGAATATTTGAGTTACGAGTTTGGTCTTCATTTGAAATATTGTGGAATAGTTTCACAACCGACGCCACCTAGAACACCACAGTGTAATGGTGTGTCCAAACATTGTAACCATACTTTATTGGATATGGTGTGATCTATGATGTATGTCTCTTACTGATTTACCGCTATCGTTTTGGGGTTATGCTTTAGAGATGGTTGCATTCACGTTTAATAGGGCACCATCGAAATTCGTTGAGACGACGCCTTATGAACTGTGGTTTGGCAAGAAACCCAAATTGTCGTTTCTTAAAATTTGGGGCTGCGATTCTTATGTGAAAAAGCTTCAACCTAATAAGCTCGAACCCAAATTGGAGAAATGTGTCTTCATAGGATACCCAAAGGAAACTGTTGGGTACACCTTCTATCACAGATCCGAAGGCAAGATATTCGTTGCTAAGAATGGATCCTTTCTAGAGAAAGAGTTTCTCTCGAAAGAAGTGAGTGGGAGGAAAGTAGAACTTGATGAGGTAATTGTACTTTCTCCTGAATTGGAAAGTAGTTCATCACAAAAATCAGTTCAAGTGATTCCTACACCAATTAGTGAGGACGCTAATGATGATGATCATGAAACTTCAGATCAAGTTACTATCGAACCTCGTAGGTTATCCAGAGTACGATCCGCACCAGAGCGGTACAGTAATCCTATTCTAGAAACCGCGTTGCTAGACCATGATGAACCTATGAACTATGAGGAAGCGATGATGAGCCCAGATTCCGTGAAATGGCTTGAGGCCATGAAATCTGAGATGGGATCCATGTACGAGAACAAAGTGTGGACTTTGGTGGACTTGCCCGATGATCGGCAAGCCATAGAAAATAAATGGATCTTTAAGAAGAAGATTCACGCTGACGTAATGTTACTATCTACAAAACTCGACTTGTTGCAAAAGGTTTTCAACAAGTTCAAGGAGTTGACTACGATGAGACCTTCTCAACCGTAGTGATGCTTAAGTCTGTCCGAATCATGTTAGCAATTGCCGCATTTTATGATTATGAAATTTGGCAAATGGATGTCAAAACTGCATTCCTTAATGGATTTCTTAAAGAAGAGTTGTATATGATGCAACCAGAAGGTTTTGTCGATCCAAAGGGTGCTAACAAAGTGTGCAAGCTCCAGAGATCCATTTATGGACTGGTGCAAGCCTCTCGGAGTTGGAATATACGCTTTGATAATGTTATCAAAGCATATGGTTTTATATAGACTTTTGGAGAAGCATGTATTTACAAGAAAGTGAGTGGGAGCTCTGTAACATTTCTAATATTATATGTGGATGACATATTGTTGATTGGAAATGATACATAATTTTTGAATAGCATAAAAGGATACTTGAATAAGAATTTTTCAATAAAAGACCTCAGTGAAGCTGCTTACATATTGGGCATCAAGATCTATAGAGATAGATCAAGACGCTTGAATGTACTTTCACAAAAAGCACATACCTTGATAAAGTTTTGAAGATGTTTTCAAAATGGATCAGTCAAAGAAAGGGTTCTTGCCTGTGTTACAAGGTGTGAAGTTGAGTCAGACTCAATGCCCGACCACTACAGAAGATAGAGAGAAAATGAAAGTCATTCCCTATGATTCAGCCATAGCTTCTATCATGTATGCAATGTTGTGTACCAGACCTGATGTGCGCCTTGCTATAAGTATAGCAGGAAGGTACCAAAGTAATCCAGGAGTGGAACACTGGACAGCGGTTAAAAACATCCTGAAATACCTGAAAAGGACTAAGGATATGTTTCTCGTTTAAGGAGGTTTCAAAGAGCTTGTCATAAATGGTTACGCTGATGCAAGCTTTGAATCTGGTCCGGATGACTCTAAGTCGCAATCCGGATGCGTATTTATATTGAATGGTGGAGCTGTCAGTTGGTGCAGTTCCAAGCAAAGTGTCGTGGTGGGATCTACGTGTGAAGTGGAGTACATATGTGCTTCAGAAGCAGCAAATGAAGGAGTCTGGATGAAGGAGTTCATGTCCAATCTAGGTGTAATATCTAGTGCATCGGGTCCAACGAAAATCTTTTGTGACAATACTGGAGCAATTGCCTTGGCAAAGGAATCCAGATTCCACAAAAGAACCAAACACATCAAGAGACACTTCAATTCCATCCGTCATCAAGTCGAGGAGGGAGACATAGAGATTTGCAAAATACATACGGATCTGAATGTTGCAGACCTGTTGACTAAGCCTCATCCACGAGCAAAACATGATCAACACCAAGACTCCATGGGTGTTAGAATCATTACTATGTAATCTAGATTATTGACTCTAGTGCAAGTGGGAGACTGAAGGAAATTTGCCCTAGAGGCTATAATAAAGTTGTTATTTATATTTCCTTATATCATAATAAATGTTTATTATTCATGCTAGAATTGACCGGAAACTTAGTACATGTGTGAATACATAGACAAAACAAAGTGTCCCTAGTATGCCTCTACTTGACTAGCTCGTTAATCAAAGATGGTTATGTTTCCTAGCCACAGACATGTGTTGTCATTTGATGAACATGATCACATCATTAGGAGAATGATGTGATGGACAAGACCCATCCGTTAGCTTAGCATTATGATCTTTACAGTTTTATTGCTATTGCTTTCTTCATGACTTATACATGTTCCTCAGACTATGAGATTATGCAACTCCCGAATACCGGAGGAACACCTTGTGTGCTATCAAACGTCACAACATAATTGGTGATTATAAAGATGCTCTACAGGTGTCTCCGAAGGTGTTTGTTGGGTTGGCATAGATCAAGATTAGGATTTGTCACTCCGTGTTTCGGAGAGGTGTCTCTGGGCCCTCTCGGAAATTCTCATCACTGTAAGCCTTGCAAGCAATGTGACTAATGAGTTAGTTGCGAGATGAAGTATTACGGAACGAGTAAAGAGACTTGCCGGTAACAAGATTGAACTAGGTATGTTGTAACGCCCCAGATGTAACTTTCCCCATTTGTACTCCAACTCTTGCCGTTTCCGGTGTGAAGTTATATTTATTTCTCGGGTTCGGGTCCTTGTCTCCGTGTGTTGTTTTCGTTTTCATGCACCTCATACCATGTCATCACGTGCATTGCATTTGCATACATGTTCATCTCATGCATTCGATCATTTTCCCCGTTGTCCGTTTTGCATTCCGGCGCTTCGTTCTCCTCCGGTGGTCATTTCTAGCTTTCTTTCTTGTGTGGGGATTAAACATTTCCGGATTGGACCGAGACTTGTCAAGCGGCCTTGGTTTACTACCGGTAGACCGCCTGTCAAGTTTCGTATTATTTGGACTTCGTTTGATGCTCCAACGGTTAACCGAGGGACCGAAAAGGCCTCGTGTGTGTTGCAGCCCAACACCCCCAAATTTGGCCCAAAACCCACCAAACTCTGCTCCATCGTCTCGGTCGTTCGATCACGATCGTGTGGGCGAAAACCGCACCTCATTTGGACTCTCCTAGCTCCCTCTATGCCTATATATACACCCCTCCGTTTTCGGATCTCTCCCTCTCCCCGAAACCCTAAAAAAATCATCCCCGCCAGATCCGCGCCGACGGAC